>NC_133761.1:4933333-5241666 GCF_036562045.2 Rhinolophus sinicus | reverse complement strand
GTGACGTGTTCTCACCGGCCTGTCCCCTCGGGCTGGGACCCTCGCGGGCGCAGACCCTGAGCAGTGTACTCGGCAGATGTTTATTCAATTCAACTGAACTGAGTTAAACTGAACAAAATGAAAGGAAGCAAGGGCCTTCGCAAAAATCAATGAGCTCAGGCATATTTTATTCATAAAATCAGCAGAGCCTTACAACACTGGTTATTGTCGGGTAATGACTGGCACTCGGGGGGCATTAGGCATTCAGCTGCCCTTCCTTCACTCAACAAACATCGCATGAGGGCCTGCTCCGTAGTCCACACTGAGGGCTGGCCTGAAGCTCAGCAGCCCCGGCCCCTGCCTGCTCTGTCCAGAGGGAAATGCAGAGGACCACAAAGGCCACGGCCACCTGGTGTGACCTGCTGTGGGGGGAGGGGAGTTGTGCCTGAACCTGAGCACAGGGGTGTAACAGACAAACCGTGCTGTGCCGGCATCTTCTCTCCTTATCCACACTCCCTAGGACTTTGCAGTTGAGGACGGCAGGCTTGAACAAGGCTGCATGATGAGCCCAGGGGCACAGAGCTGGGGTGCAAGCGTGCTGCTCCCAGCAAAAGTATCTCTCCGACGTGGCTTTGATCTCAGCTCCTTCTGCCTCGGCTGGGTTCCCACTCCCTCCCACTGTCCTCTTCACTGAACTTAGTTTCTCCCTTCCTAATGGTTCCTTCCCTGGGGCCTAAACATAGGGCATCTTTACCCCATTTGTAGAAAAGACTCAGTCCTTCCTCCGGCTCTAGGGCCGCCTTGCCTTCCTGCCCCCGGAAGTCCAGGTCCCTAACTTGCGGGAAGGGACCTCTCAGCTGTCTACAAGGGCTCTCCCCATCCCCAAGGGCCCCAAGGCTCAGGGCCTCATCCCCAGGAGAGCCAAGTCCTTCCCCAAGGTGAGAAAACAAACCTGGCGGCCTGCTGTCTCCAACAGCATCCTGACCTCCCACTTCCCAAAGTCCCAGAGACTGTGCCCCAACCCTTCCCTTCACCGGCAAGCACCCCAAAAGCACAGATTCCATTCCTCCTTCCACTGCTTCATCTGCACACAGCCCTTCCACCTTCTGAATTCTTCCTCCACGAGAATAACTGCGCCCCACACAAGCAGTATCAGAGGCCTCTGCCGTCCCCCTCTCCTTCCTTCATTCACATACCAACACCTGCCCAGCACCTGCCATGCTGAGTGTACTGTGGCAGGCACCAGTTACTGCCATGACTGACGCGGGGCTGTTTCTGTTCTCCTGATGCTCGCTTTGTAGCACAAGAGTCACGGTGATTTATTTCGCTCCAGCTGCAACAAGAGCTATGAAGAATTGCACACCCCCGATCACTGCAATTGCAACTAAATAAGTAATGATTTAAATCACTGATCGTAGCGGGGGGGATGGGCACACTTCTCAGCGTGCTGAATAAATTCTAACTGCAGGAGACTGGAAGACATGCTTCCCCCCACTGCACTCCCACAGGAAGCACGCAAGCACAGAACTCAAAGGGCGCTGCAGTCGGAAAGATGACAACTCACCTTCATGAGCCCAAATATGACGCTGCAGGTCGGAGCCATTCTTCATGAAATAAAAATCACAGTACGGGCACTTCATGGCTCTCTTTCCAATTAGCCCTTTCAGCTGAACCCTCCTCCCAAGCACCTCGGAGATGGTACTCATGGAAACCTCTAGAAAACAAGCAGGACGATCATGAGAAGCCACCAAAAAACCTCGGTTCAAGTTCAATGTTAATGAACCTCATGATAGCACCTGACCACACTGGTCAGTCCTAGAAGCCCAGAGAAGGCAAATCAAGGACGTGCCTCATGGTGTCACATGACAGGAATTTTGCCTACAAAGGTAATCCAGAATCTAAGAGTCTCAGATCTAACTATCCGTTTACATAAAATGTGAGGGCTAGAGAGACAGTCTCATGAGGCAATAGTCAGGCAAATGCAGAAGGTGAAGCCGTTTATAGGAAAAGCAACTGTTTCTCCAATAAATCAATGTCACGGGGGGGAAAAGCCGGGGCAGGGGTGTCCTATGAGAATATAAGAAGCCTGAGTGACATAATAGCTAAAAGCATAACACTTGGACCCCGATTCACACAAGCCACTGTAATAGAAAATCTTGTGGCAATTGGGGAAATTTTAAATGGACTAATATTAGATGGTAAAAAGGGATTACTGTGAATTCTGTTGGTTTTAGTGGTAATATGGTGGTTATTTCTTAAAAATTTTCTTAAAAATTCTTATTAGTTAAAGATGCATTTTGAACGTGTTTTTTTTTTTTTTAATATGGTGAAATAACATGATGTCTGAGATATACTTCTAAAAAAATATTCTAGAAAACAAAGTTTCGGGGGACGGATACAGGAAACAATTTTGGCAAAATGTAGACAAGTGAGGAAGCTGAGTGGTGGATTCATGGGAGTCCCACCCCAAGGATGTTAAGGGGCAGCGGGGAGAGTGCCAATCACTACCACAAGGGGTACCGTGCTTCCTGAAAGTGAGACCTGGCCGGACCATCAGCTCTACTGCATCTTTTGGAGCAAAAATTAATATAAGACCCGATCTTATTTTAATATAAGACCGGGTATAAATATAATATAATATAATATAATATAACATAATATAATAAATATAATAAATATAATATAATATAATATAATATAACATAATTAACATAATACTGGGTGTTACATAAGACCGGGTCTTATATTAATTTTTGCTCCAAAAGATGCATTAGAGCTGATGGTCCGCCTAGGTCTTATTTTCGGGGAAACATGGTATCTGTGCCATTATGGGGGCATAGGAGGGGCCCACCCCAGACTGGGGCAACCAAAGCCTCCCCATGGGCAGGGCTCTGACACAGAACATAATGCATAAACAGGAATTAACAGGAAGAACGGAGATGTGTCCCCGGCAGTGAGAATTGATGCCCACGCAGCTCGAGTCTCACACATCTGAGCGGCATGGGGTTGAAAAGACCAAAGGTGACGGTCATTCCAACTCAGTGAGGTTCCTTGGCCTGGGAGCGGGCCCACAGCCCTCATAAACCACCATGCTGGGCAACACAAACTTCTGGAAGGGCTGGCATAGGCACCGGGGTGGGATCTGAGTCACACCAACACTGGAAGTGGCCCAAGTGCAAGCACATAAAGTTCAGATTAAAAAGGGGAGGGGACTCATGAGACTGCAGGGAGATGTATCTGAAGACCAGATAAAAGGATAAAATGAAGTAAATAACTACATAAATGCCCAGCTTTAAATAAAGATGATGGTTTCCCTTGAATTGACTCATACCTTCAGCTCTCTTTATTTCCATTAGTGCAGGTGATATGTAACTCTAGCTTTTAAAATAAACATAAGGATTTTAACATTAATATCCCACTCTAAACGATATAACCTTACCGGGATGGTTCGTCTTGATATGTGACTTTATCAACCGATCTTCTGAAAAAGACTTTTCACACACAGGACAAGAGTAACTCCTTTTGTCCTTAACAGAAAGAGAGCATCATCAGTTGGCTGTTTTGTTTTAACCTGGGCTCTGTGGACACATCACCACCACCATCATCACCATCTCCACCACCACCGCCATCACCACCGTCCAAGCCAGACGCGCAGTGCCCCTTTCCAAGAATGTGACATGCAGCCTGCTCCTGGCCCCACACAGCCTGGCAAGCTCAAGAGTGGGAGGGGAACGGCATCACCGCCATTTCAGAGGGAGGGATGGACTTAGAGATGCCGGTCCTGCAGAGGTGCCGGCTGGTACCCGGCAGGGCTCGGCCCCGAGTCGGCCGCGCAGACCAGCTCTGCTCCCAGCGCACAGCACGTCCTCCAGCGCTTAATGCTTGGCGTGCGGGGTTGATAGAAGATATTCTACTGAGATTCATGAACACTCTCGATGGACAGACATTATTATGCTGATGTTACAGATTAAGAAAATGAGGCCAAGTGCTAGGAGCCCTGGGTCTGAGAGGAAGAATGAGGGTTGGAATGAATGTACGGAGGCTCACCCGGGCTCCCGGACCACCCCAGGCTGTGTCCCTCGTGCTCATTCTGCACAGCCGCCAGCCTCACCCAGGCGGCTAAGGTACAACATTCTCAGTTAGGGACACGCTTCTGTGGTGATCAATGCCTCCGCTCATGCACCTTTTCTCTCAGAGCTCACGTTAGGGCTGTTTCACATGACAATTTTCCCAGAGGGTGGGTGTTATGGGTTGAACTGTGTTCCCCCCAAATTCCTATGCGGCAATCCTAAGCTCTAATGCCTCAGACCTTATTTGGAAATAGGGTCATTGTAGATGTAATTCTTTAAGATGAGGTCATCAGGGCGGGCTCTAATCCAATACGACTGGTGTCCTTATAAAAAGGGGGAATTTGGACACAGACATGAACCTAGGGAGAGGGCCACGTGAAGATGAAGGCAGAGGGACGGGTGACAAGTAAACAAGCCAAGGAATACCAAAGATTGCCAGCAAGGAGAGTCCTGAAACACATTCTCCCTCACAGCCCTCAGAAGAAGCAACGCTGCACCATCTTGAACTTGGGACTCCTCGACTCCAGACCTGGGAGACGGTAACTAACTGTTGTGTAAGCCACGCAGTGTGTGGAGCTTTGTGATGGCAGCCTGAGACGCTAACACAGTGCTTGAGCTGAGGAGGGAAAAAGGACAGCGGCTGGACGCCACCTTGTACTTCAGAAGGTGGAGTGAGAGGCTATCAGTCACTGGACAATGGAAGGCTGTGCATATGGCTTCATCCTGGCTCTCAGCCTCGGTGTCCCCAGCAGGGAAGACAACCCAGTGAGGCGGCATCAGTGCACGCGTGTTGAGCAGAGAAATACCGGCACCCCCACAACAACCTTCAAAGTGTGACTGGTATTAACAAGCTTCACACACCCACATCTTACAGAGCGCCAAAACCCAGTGGTAAGTGAGGACGCTGAGAGTCCCGATGGACCATAAACAAAAACAAGACATGCAGGAGCCATGACTGCAAGGAAATGTGTTGAACCGTGTGTGTCCTGGATGATATAAACACATTCTATCTCACTTGGGTTTACAGGGGGACCGATTCCCACCATTTAAGCCATTTAATGAGCATCCACTGTGAGCTCTCCATGACACAAGTGTCTTCTGTGTGTTGGTAAATGAATGCAATCTTATTCAGGCACCCCAAAATGCAGCCGATTCATACCACCGATAACAATGACAATAGTCACCATATCTTAAGAATTTACTTCAAGCACAGCATTGTGCAAAGTACTTTACATGGCCCAACACATAGTTTTTAAGAGATTGCCAAGGTCACAGCACCAGAGAGGAGAGCTGGACATCCAACCTAGACCTCTGAACTCCACAGCACTTGCTCCTTTGAGATAGTGACCAGGAGTAGAGACTCGGGGCTCAGAGTCCCTGTGTTCAAATCCCAGTTTCACCACTTACCAGCTGGGGCAACTTGGGGCAAGTGACTTAACATGTTAGTGTCTTGGTTTCTTAAAAATTGCAATAAAAACTGCCTCCTTGATAGGATTGCTAGGAGGATAAAGGAGACTGAAAACTCATAAACTAGACATCCAGTTTCCAGTGCGGCATGTAAGAAGTTTGGAAGTCCCCACTCCATCCTAACAACAAATGAAAATTTGAACAAACCAAAAATGTAACAATTCTTCTTAGATCCATAAGAGATGTGGTCATAGAACAAACCACTGTCCCCCAAGTTAGACGGACATACAGGTAAAAACAGAGAACTACGACTTACTGGGCCAAAAATCCACAAGCAGAAACCTCCTTGAGAACCCGTAAAACTGTGAGAGCTAAAAATCCCAGGGGACCCAGTTGTATGAGGACCCCAAACTCTTGTGAGTTTTACCTTCAGGAGCTCAACCCTGTTCTCACAATCAATATCAGAGAAAAATTATCTCTTGTTTCTGGCAGGGAGAGGGGAAAAGAACCATTTTGAAATATACCAGAAAATTCTGGTCTTCTTAACTAGGCCTGCCCTCAGGGGAAACAGGAAAACCAGCAAATTTAAATGAATAGAAATCATACAATGTCTGCTGGCAGACCACAATGGATTAAACTAGAAATCAAAAACAGAAAGATAGCTGGAATATCCCAAAATGTATACTGATCAAACACCTCATTTTACAATAACACATGAATCAAAGGAAAAAAAAAAAATCTCAAGAAAACTTTTTGAACTAAAAATATTTTGAACTAAATAAAAATGAAAACAACTTATCAAAATACATGGAAAGCAGTGAAAGCTGTGCTTAGGGGAAATTTATAGCATTGGAGGCATATATTAGAAAAGAAAATCTAAAATTGATCATCTAAGCTTTCACCTTCGGAAAGTAGAAAAAGAAGAGTAAATTAAATCCATAGTCGACAGAAGACAAGAAATAAAAATTAGAACAGAAATCAATGAAATTGAAAATAGAAAATCAACAGAACCAAAAGCTGGTTCTTTGAAAAGATCAATAAAATGATTACGACTCTAGCCAGGCTAACTAACTTAAAAAAGAAAAAATGAGAGAGAGAGAGAGAGAGAGAGAGAGAGAGAGAGCAGAAAGGACACAAGGACACAAATTGGTAACACCAAAAATAAAAGGGGGCATACTACAAATGCCATGGACATTGAAAGGATAGTAAAAGAAAACGATGAACAACACTTTGTCCACAAATTTGACAACCTAGGTTAAACAGACCAATTATTTAACAGACAGTTTGCAAAAATTCCCACAAAAAGAAATAGACAATGTGAATAGGCCTGTATCTACTAAAGAAATTGAAGCAACAATTAATAACCTTCCAAAATAAAAAGCACAACACCCAGATGGGTTCACCAGTGAATTCTACCAAACAATTAAGGAAGAAATTGTACCAGTTCTTTATAAAAGCAAAAGGAACACTTCCTAACTCATTCTATGAGGCCAGCATTACCCTAATACCAAAAACAGACAAAGACATTACAAGAAAAAAAAAAAAAATTACAGGCCAATATTTCTAATGGGCAAAGATGCAAAACTCCTCAACAAAATATTAGCACATTGAGCCCAACGATGTATACAAAGAAGTATACACCACAACCAAGTAGGACTTATCTAACCCAGGTATGCAAGGCTCATTTAGCATTCTAAAATCAATTAATGTAATCCATCATATCAACAGGCTAAAAAAAAAAATAAAAACAATAAAAAAAATCGCATGATCATATCAATAGAGGCAGAAAAATAATTTGGCAAAAATCCAACACCAATTCATGATCAACAATCTCAGTAAACTACTAACAAAGGGGAACTTCCTCAATTGATAAAGAATATCTACAAAAAGAACTATAAATCGCATCATACTTAATGGTGACAAACTAGAAGCTTCCCCACTAAGATTAGAAACAAAGCAGTGTCCCCTCCCCATACTCATTTTAAACATCACAGTGGAAGGCCTAGCTTATGTAATAAGACAAGAAAACAAAATAAAAGATATACTGATTGAGAGAGATATAACTGTCTGTGTTTGCAGATGACATGATTATCCATATAGAAATTCTGACAGAATTAACCACAATACTCCTGGAACTAATAAGTGATTATAGCAAGGTTACAGGAAACAAGATTAATATACAAAAGTCAACTGCTGCCTACATACCAGCAATGAATAAGTGGAATTTGAAATTTAAAACACAATACAATTCACATTAGCACTCCACAAAATAAAATGCTTAGGTATAACTCTAACAAAATATGTATAAGCTCTATATGAGAAACAGTACAAAATCTAATGAAAAAAATCAAATGTGAACTAAGTAAGTAGAGAGCAATTCCATGTTCATAGATAGGAAGACTCAATATTGTCAAGACGTCAGTTCTTCACAATTTGATCTCAGATTCAAGCAACCCCAATCAAAATCCCAGCAAGTTATTTTGTGGGTATTAATTATAAAGTTTACATAGAGAGGCAAAAAAAAACAAAAACAAAAAAAAAAAACAGAATAACAAGCACAGTATTGGAGAACAAAGTTAGAGGACTGACACTACTGAACTTCAAGATTCACTATAAAGCTACAGTGAAAACAGTGGGTATTGGTGAAAGAATAGACAAAGAGATCAATAGAACAGAAAAAAGTCCAGAAATAGACCCACTTAAATACAGTCAACTGATCTTTGACACAGGAGCAAACACTATACAATGGAACAAAAATAGTTTTCCCAACAAATGGTACTGGAACAACTGGACAGCCATGTGCGAAAATGAATTTAGACAGACCTTACACCCTTCATGAATATTAACTCATAATGGATTGTACACCTAAATATAAAATGCAAAAGTATAAAACTCCTAGAACACATCAAAGAAAACCTAGCTGACCTTGAGTATGGTGATGACTTTTTAGATATAGCACCAACGGTGTTATCCACAAAAGAAAATTGATAAGTAGGGTTTCACTAAAACTAAAAAGTTATGCTCTGCAAAAGACACTCTCAAGAAAATGGGTGGTGGGGAGCCATAGACAGAAAGAAAATGTTTGCAAAAGATATATCTGATAAAGGACTGTTAATCCAAAATACACAAGAACACTTGAAACTCAGTAGGAAAAAAAACAAAACAAAACTAATATGCCAAAGACCTAAACAAACACCTCACCAAATAAAACAAACAGATGGTAAGTAAGCATATGAAAAGATGATCCCCATCGTGTCCTCAGGGAAATGTAAATTCAAATAACAATGAGACGCTACTACACACCTATTAGAATGACCCAAACCCAGAAAACTGACAACACCAAATGCTACAGAGGCTGTGGAGCAACAGAAACTCTATTCATTGTTGGTGGGGATGCAAAATGGTGCAGCCACTTTGGAAGAGAGTTTGACAATTTCTCACAAAACTAAACATATCCATACCATTAAATCCAGCAACTGCTCCTTGGTATTTACCCAAATAAATGGAAAACTTATGTCCACAAACAAACAAACAAAAAAACAACAACTTGCACATAGATGTCTGCTATAGCTTTATTCATAATTGCCAAAACTTGGAAGCAACTAAAACGCCCTTCAGTAAATGAATAGATACATTGGGTCTATCGAGACAATGGAATATGATTCAGTACTAAGAAGAAATAAGCTATCAAGCCACAAAAAAATGTGGAAAAAACTTAAATACATATTACTAAGGGAAAGAAACCAATCTGAAAAGGCTACATACTATATGATTCCAACTATCTTATATTTTGGCAAAGGCAGAATGATGAATGAAGACAGTAAAGAATCCGTGGTGGCCAGGGTGTAGGGGGGGGAGGGATGAACTGGCAGAACACAGAGGATGTTTAGGGCAGTGACACTACTCAGTGTGATACTATAATGATGGATACATGTCCTTCACATTTGCCCAAACAATGGACAGCACCAAATAATGGACAACACAATGGACACCACCAAGGGTGAGGCCTAATGTACACCTGTGGACTCGGGGTGACAATGACATGTCCATGTAGGTGCATCGATCGTGAGTAAGAAACCACTGAGGTGTAGGTGTCAACAGTGGGGAGGGTGTGTATGTGTGGGGACGGAGCGTACGTGGGAAATCTCTGTACTCCGTGCTCAATTTCACAGCAAACCTAAAAGTGCTCTAAAAAATAAAGTTTATTGACAGAAACACACCTAAAGTGCTTGGAAGAGAGTGCATACTGAAATCCGAAAGGCTTTGCTGCTGTGGTCTTAGCATTGCTGTTATGCAACTCAGCCTCAGCTAAGACCTCTCTGGGCCAATGCCCCTGGGGACCTCCAAAAGGGCATCTGGATGAACACTCTTCCATATTCCTATGTGGAGTCCTTGCTGTTACTGTTACAGAATGTCTCCTGAGCCTGGTGGTCCCCAGAGCACTTAGGAAAAGGGTACTTTACATTTAAAAACAGAAACAAAACAGAAGTCCCTCTGCACAACCAAACAGTGCGGATGCATTTGCCACCAAAAACCTGGGTTCCAAGCAGCGCCTGCCAAGCTCACGCGCCCACGGGGTCCAGGCCCTGTGAAGCTGTCCTGAGCTTTCCACCCAGCCAATGCCTTATGTCCACCCAGACTACATCACAGCTCGAGGCTTCTTGGCACGCTCCTGTCACTGTCCTTCCCCTTCCCTTGACCCTTCCAGTCACCCCAGCACTCCCACACCCTCACACAGGAAGCGTGGGCCAGGCGAGCATCCTAGAAAGGAGGCCTGTAACCACCCACGGCTGTCGCCAGTGCCCTGGTCGTCAGAGTTGATGGAGGCTTTTAGAAGGGCTTTGAAAGCGTTTACGGTGATCTCCCTGAGCCGTTGCTATTTGACTGTTTTTTCTTTCACTCTGATAGTCTGAAAGCAATTTACCTCAGAGCTTATCAGGGCCCCCTACTTCTTGATGCCTTTGAAGACCCTCAGAAGGACACAGGCAGTGGGAACGGTGCTGGGAGAGGGGTGCGCTCTCCGGATTCATTTCTTTCTTTGTCAAAACCTCAGTTCCGTACCGGAGATGAAAACCCAGACTGACACAGCAAACTTAGAAAGAGAGGTGGTTAAAAGCATTCCTGGCAGAGGCAGAGAGTGCGAGGCCCACGGGGTTAATGATGGTAAGAGAGCCCAGCCCTAAGGGTTTGTTTGCTCCAAGGGAAATGGCCTTCAAAGCAACACAGGACATGGAAAGAAGGGAGGCGCCAGCAGGAGGCTGCGGTCAAGGTTTGGGGTTCAGACACAGCCTCAGGGCTGACGCTGAGTCCAGCTCTCCGCTCTGGGCAAACCTTGCCTCGGTTTACACCTCTGTGCCATCACGTGTATGAACTGCTGGCTAAGTAAGTACACCTGAAACTATCTGATAGGCACTAAGGTGGGAGGCTCCACTCTGAACAGTTTCTCAGAAATAAAAGGCCACGGTGACGGGACCTGCTGTCCTCTGTGGGCTCACTCCTTCCTTCCTCCAACCTTCCAGGGCCCCAGTTAAGTGTGGGGGTTTGCACTGGGGACAAAGGTGTGAGACACTGGCCAGCCTTCGAGGGGCTCACGAGCTGGGCTGGAGAGAGAAACCCATAGTCCAATAAACACTGCAGACACGCAGAAAGTAGGGCAGAGACAGGAGAGATGGCGCTTAGATTGTGACTGATTGAACAGTTAGAAGAGTCAGAAACTTTGCTTTCCACTGAGAGCAGTTGTGTTTTGCCAGGCCGAGCCCCTGCAGTTCTGGACCTCGGGCTTGCTAATGGGATGCTGTTTTGTACACAGGAAGCTCTGGTCACCCAAGGTCTCCAGCGCTGTGGATAAACACCCAACAGGGCAACACAGGAACAAAGTGGTCTGTGATCAAGTAAGAAAAGGCCACGCTCTTGTGGCTCCAGGAAAGGAAAAAACTTATGTACAACCACTTCAGTTCAGTAACATTTCCCTCTACTTTAAAAAATAATAATACAGACTAAGTCATTTATTTCCAGAAAGATACTTTCTCTGTGTTTGGTTGGCAATCTAAGATTTTAGCTTACTTCCAGTCAGTGCACGTAAGATTTTTAGAATACGTGGACCTTTGTCACCCAAACAGACTATGTCCTTCTCAAAGACAGGAGCCAGCACTGATTTTCAACCTTTGTCCGGAGACCAGCAGAGCCTGGCTGGCCACACACCGCTGCTATTCCTCCTCCTCCTGCTACATTACGGATGTGGCCACTAAGACGGGCGAGCGATGGTGGGCTGGCCTCTCCCCACCTGCCTGGGCCTGTGCCGTGTCGCTGACAAAGGCCACCTCACTGAGTTGCCACCACAAGCCTGGGGGCGAGGACTGTTATCCCCTTTACAGACCAGGGGCCAGAGAGGTTGGGTAGTGCAGCCACACCACTAACCAGTGGAGCGGCAGAGCCGGAACGCAGCACCGGAACGTGCCCACTCCCCAGCTCGCTACCGCTGCAGCGTCCTTCATGCGGGTTACCTGGGAGGTCTGCTGGGAAGGAACGTACGCCAGAGATAAAGGGAACAGACTGACACATCCACCATATGGTCCACTTCCAGATATTTCAAAAGTCTGTGTCAGGTGAAACTTATTTAAGTAACAAATTCCCAGGTCCCCCCTCAAATTACAGTGGTAGTGTGAGCCCAGGAATATCATCCATAACAATTACTCCCATGGGATTCTGATTCAGGACGTCACGAATTACATCACCTAGGTGGTCAGTGACTTACAAACTTATTTCATGGGACCCACAGGTCAGCGATTTGACATCCCCACCCAGTACATGCATGTGCACACGTGGACACATAAACATACGAAACACGGAAAAAAGGTCTCAGAAAACAATACTTACCCTTGGTATAGGTGAATGATAATTTCTATTCTATTCTGTTCCATTTCGTTTCTAAGATACACTATTAGTTGTGGTCCACTCAACTGATTTTACAGCATTCTAATGGATCGAGGGACTAAGAAAACACTGACCTAGGTGTCCTATACATATGTCTAACTTAACCCTAAGAGGTAGGAGAAAGTATGTTATCTGCATTTACAGATGAAAAAAGTGAGATACCAGAAGGCTAATAAATTTCCCCCAGATCACAGAGGTGGATACAGGGTCTGAACTCCAGCACGCCAGAACCCACAGTCCCCTCTCTGTACAAATACCGTGTTCTCTCTGGCCTCTCCTTCACAAAGTTTGCACAGTGCTGCAAAAAGTGGGCTTGCTCTGGAAATGTCACTGAGTAACTCCCTTAACTAGGTCCCCACATTTCCTTAATTCTAGTACAGCCTTCACTATAAGTCACTCCACCTAGTTGCTGATGAGGGGGGGAGAGGTGGTGAGAAGAAACTATATTCAGCTGGTGCACACCTTCCAACCATTAGGCATTACCGCAGCTAAAAATGGTTTCTAAGGGTCACAGAAACAGGAGCTTAGCTCACTCATCCCGGAGTCCTATCCCCACTGGAAGGGACCTGGATATAGGGGCATCTGGGGTGGGGGTGGGGGTTTTATTTTAAATTTCCTTAGTTTTGCACTGCATGCGACTCCATGTTGAAAACAGGTAAGATCCCAACCAGACTCAACACACCTGGCCCCATCTCCCTACATCACAGGTATGGAAACCAAGCCCCACGCTGGCTCAAGGACTGGCTCCACATTAGAGCAGCACCACTCCCCCTTTCCTGGACAATGGCATCCACATGGCACCTTTCTGTCACAACGCTCATTCTCGCTGCCTCGCCTCCACCCTGAGGACTAGTATTCACTCCACTATTCCGTACGAAATGTCCAGAGCAGGCAAATCCACTGAGAGAAAGCAGATTAGTGGTTGTCTGAGGCTGGGGGCAGGGGAAAGTAAGCGATGAGAGCTAACGGGAGATCTTCCTATTGTGTCTACATTCCCTTGGTACCTTTGGCTTCATTATAGAAATAATTTACAGGCTGAAAAGGCAAATGTTTTCTGAACTCAAAATACTGAAACCCGTCTTCATAAATGATGCTATCTACTACACTGGAATTACAGGCCTCCTGCTTCATGGAAAATGATTAGTTATTGAACACCCTGATGTAACTATGAAAGGCTCCTTTGGTGTGTACCCCCTCCTCTGTTGGAAATTTCCTCCCTGCCTCGTCCTTTGGCCAAATCCTACTCATCCAGCTTAGGACTCCTCCTCCAGGCAGCCCCCTTTCCCGTGACCCGGCCCTGCCCAGGTCAGTGTGTGTTTGCCTTGCTCACCCTCCCTCACGGCCATATTGCCATCCCTGTCCACTTGTTTATCCCCAACAAAACAAAGTGTTTTACTCCTGTTGGAAATCCCAATGCCCGGCAGAAATTAAGGCCTCTGACCTGTGTCCGCAAGCTTCAGAAGCAGCAGAAGCACATTCACCTTTAAAAAGTGTTTCAAATGGAAGTACGCACATAGCAGCAAGGGAAAAGACTGAAATTCAACTTTACCAGCATCGAAGGACCTCGTTTGTAAGGTCAATGCACTCACCCTCCCTTATTCCCACTCTTCTCTCACGGTGACTTTCAGACACGTTTATTACTGCAGCGTAAGACACCGCACAGAATGTGTGAACACAGTCCCTGCTCTCAGGGGACAAAGTCTACCCCCGCTGCGCTCCTTTGAGTGACATACAAGGGACCAAGAGACCTGCCAAGAGCAGTGTGGCTGAGACTCATGACCGACCACCACGAAGTGGGTAGGGTGGGGCCGTGACAAGAGCGTGGGTCATGGAGAAACCCATGGGCTTGCGTTCCGTCTCTGCCCCTTACCAACGTGTGGCCAGGGACACCTTCCTATGACTCCCATAGAAGACACCTAATCTGTCCAGTGCGGGAGCAGTGCCCACATCCCGGAAGGGGCACAATTATTCAGTAAGGTCGCCCGAGGGCCTGCACCCAGGATGACACCAGCAAAAGCTACTTCCCTTGCCCCAGGACACACTTCCTGGGATGGCTTCTCAAATGTCCGCACTGAAGAGAGGGTCTCTTTAAAGAAGATTCATAACCACAGGAAGTTGAAGAGAAAGGCTTCTTGAAATGCCAGTTTACCAAGAAAAACAAAAGCATCTGAGGCTGGAGCTGACACTCTCAGAGCTTGTCCCCGACGCTCCCCTGTTGACCCTGAGCCCCACGCATCCCTGAGACACACGATGGGTATGGAAAATACAGGCCATCCCAGGTCACAAAGCTCTGTTACAGCTTCCTGGCTCCCGTCAGTCTTCAGCCTGTGTTTCCAAAGGTCTAACTTCAGAGCAACAAGTCCCATACGGCAAGAGGAACAATTACTAACAGTAATAATAACAGTCACCGGCATACAAAGCTCACTCCATGCCAGGCACTGCTCTGAGGCATTTGCGAACATTCCCTCACTTCATCCTCACCTGAGGATGGGCCAACCGAGGCCCAGAGCAGTCAAAGGGCTCATCTTGAGGCTGACTGCATGGCACATGGGAGGCAGTCTGGTCCTGGTCTTTATGGCTACACTCCAAGGCTGCCCCGGGAACCCTGTCCTTGTGTTGGCCTCACTCCCCCTTGACTTCATATGAGTTCCTGGCAAAGTCACAGCTGTGAGCTTCCGCCACCTCAGGTTTCCTGGCCCTAAGAGAATACTGGAAGCAATACCACCCTAACCACAACTCTGTGAGGAAACAGGAACGTGTACTAGGTGGTAACAGAGGTGTGCAATCATGGTACACAGTCAACCTCACCAGCACTGAGCCAAGTTCGTTATCTAGAGCATTCCACTTTAACCTCCCAATAACTCTAGATCCCTGTGCATACACAAATACGTGTGTGCATATCTGTTCTGTGTTATAGTATATAACATATACTACGGCATATAGTATATAATGTATGTGCACATGTGTACATGTGTGTACTAGACTTACCGAGGGGATCACTTCGTAAATTATATAAATGTCTAACCATTATGCTGTACATGAGAAACATATATATTGAATGTCAACTGTAATTGGAAAAAAGTCTATTACAAAAATACATGTGTATACATATGTGTATACCTGTCTGTGCATATTTGTGTATGTATGAGTGCGCATAAAACACATACATACTTTTTAATATATATTCGCATTTCATACAGAAGGCTACCGAGTCTCAGAAAGGACAAGTGACTTGCCCAACGTCACATAGCCTGTGTAGTAAGTGCTCAAGCAGGTATTTGAATGCAGATATCTAACCCCAAGTGCATGTTCTGACCTTCTCACGAAACCTGAAACATCTTGACCTCACCCCTGGTGACAGGCGGCTACGGTGTTAGTGCTTTTCATGCCAGAGAACAGTGGCATAAACATCCAATGTCTGAAGACTGTGCTGCCAGTGGCATAAAAAGGAAAGCAATTGAAACGGAACCACACCTGGGGCCAGCTGTGCCTCCTTGATGAGATCAAGAAGTCTCAAGTCCCTCTCAGGTGTCAGCCTCTGCAGTTACATTAGGATTTGCAAAAATAAACATTCATTCATTGTGTTACCAGACCTACCACCAAAGAATTAAACAAATTTTACCATCGCGAATATTAACAGCACCTGAATGAATACGTCACTTTTTTTTTTTTTAATAAAAGTGCTTCACAGATATTCTCACCGTTTCCTACAAATAACACAATTGTTTGACAATCCTGGTTGTCAACATTTACTGTGCTCTTACTATGAAGCAAACACTGTGCCTAACACGCTACAGGCATTACCTAATTTAACCTGTCAACAACTTTTAGTGGCAGCTGTCACTATTATTATCCCTGTTATTAATAATTCTTTAAAGCGTAATCGAAGACACCCTTGCTTTATTTCTATTCTGGACAACATTCTTCTGTAGACTTTCTCCGATGCTGAAAAATCTGCATAGAAAGCCACTTTGTTCAAGCTAATCTTTCTTCCCACATTTGTGTGACTCTCCCTGTGAAAGGAACCCCGCGGTGAAGGCTCCTGTAAGGCAAAGAGCCTGTTTTGCGAAAAGACCCCTCCAGTTTCCGGGCTGGATGCTCGCACATGGGATGGACATGAAGCGTGGACACCGCCGTCTGCGTAAAAGTGAGAAAGCCATGAGCACCCAGGGGACACGGGCTGCCATCCGGGCTTCTACTTACCAGCTCTGTGTGAACTTTAAGATGGGCCTGCAGCTTATATTTATCTGGAGTCGAGTAGTCACAGCCGTCAGTGGGACACTTCAGCAAGATGTTACTGTGTTTCTGAATTACATGGCGTTTAAGGCAGTTTTTGGTGATGGAAGAATAATGACACTGGGAGCAATAATACAGATGTTCCCGGGTGTGGGTGCGGACATGCATATCAAAATGCACTTGGTACCAAAAAAGTTTGCCTAAAAAAATATTTTCACGTGAGAACAAGGAAGTTTCTTTTATATTGAATCTGATTTTTTCTTTAAATTATTACGACTTTGTAACGACTATATTTATCTCCCTCTACTGCTGGTCCGGGTCACCCTTCACGCTTTCCACAACATGTCTGTCTGGAAATTACTTTTCAGAGGTGGGAGATGGCACATATTAAGGGTGCTACTATTCTTTCCTGATGTCGGAGCTGGGAGAGGAGGAAACAAATGTTTATTGAGGGCCAATCATGGTGTCAAATACTACTATGCACATGCGTAAATCAGAGAGTCTCTGAACTCTACTGACACCTGGGACACGGGCCCAGAGCTGGGCCTCCTGCTTCCTGCGCTGCCAGCTCTCCAGGAGGCTCTAGGACTGGAAGGTTCTATCCGGGGCCTCCCTACAAGGAGCTGCAGCCACTTTGGTAACCTCTCCGCTCACCTAGAACACGGCCACAACTTAAAGCTCTACTTTAAACATGTCATGTGCCAGAAGATTCTTCTTGGTTAAAGTTCTGGCAGAGGCCGTGGGTTAAACCTCTGCATGCATGCCCGACTGAGCCTAACGGTCCGCTGTCCCGTCTCCCCGTCTGCCTTCACAAAGAACTCAAATGCTAACGTGCAACATGGGCGTCCACCCAAAGCTCTCTAAAAATGGAGGCTAGCTCGGTAGCTCGTTTAGAAGCTGTTCTGTGCAAAGAGACATGAGCTCAAATCAAACATGAGGTGACCCAAAGCAAGGTGGGGATGGATGGCCTGTGGGAATGAGGGCCCGTCGGCTGCGTGCCGCGTGCTGCCTCTCCTTACCACAGTATTCACACTCCAGGTCTCCGTACACCTTCCGGATCCTCTCGCACAAGCCGGTGTCCATTCGCCTCTTCTGTAAACTGTCCAGGATCCTCATGAACGCACTCATGCTGGCCCGGTGCTCGGGGGCAGCTGTGCACGAGTCAGGCTGGCCCAGGGCCATGTCCCTCTCACCGGCTACCGGAGGCCGGTCTGAGGCCTCAGCTGGGTCTGACCTGAGACACCCACTGGGATCTGGTCCATCGGATGGCAGGGCAGCCGTCTTCGGCCCTTCCCCTGGGGAACCCTGGGTCTCCTGGTTTGCGCTGGGGCTTCTAGCCTTGGGTAGCAGCAGCTTAACTGCTTCGCCCTGAGTTTGGGCAGAGCCTCCGTGCTGGGTGTCCAGGGTCTTCTCAGGGTCAGCGTGAGTCTCAGCAGAGGAGGTATCGTTTCTCATCAGAAGCTCACCAGAAACTACTGCATGTGAATGGGGGTCCGAGGCAACTTCCGCAGCTCCCAGATCACAGGAGGGCAGGGTGACGCTCTCGGCCTGGGGGGTGGCCACGAGCACTGGCGGGGCAGGCACTGCCACGGGGGCCTCTGGCCCCTTCTGTCCCTCCTCAGACTGGGCCTCCCCAGGGCAGGCCACCTCCTTCTGAGCGTTCACCCCCTGGAACACAAATTCCTCTTCCGCCAGCTGCAGCTGGCTCCCCAAGGCTTCTTGCTGGATGTCGCCCCCAGGCTCCAGAAGGCAGAAGCTCTGGTTGATGGAGCTGGTGAAGACCACGGCCTCCTGGGCGGCCCCGTGGGCCTCCTTGATGTGGGAGCGCAGCCTGATGGAGCTGACAAACTTCTTCAGGCATATGGCGCAGACGTACACAAACGGGTGTTTGCGGACATGCAGCTCCAGCGCCTGGTACTTGGTGGCCCCGTGGCCGCAGAGCTCGCAGGCAAAGGGCCACTTGTCCCCGTGAACCAGCATGTGGCGGTCGCGGTCCAGCTCATTCTTGAACTTGCGCTCACAGATGTGGCAGTCGTAGAGCAGCTGCCGCTTGCCCTCCCTGGTCAGCAGGCGGAGCTCGTCCAGGGCCTCCTGGACCTTCTTGTCCTGTGGGTCGTGCACGTCCCGGATGTGCCTGATGAGGTTCTTGACGTCCGAGTACTTCTTCTTGCAGAAGCGGCAGTGCTGCTTGATCTTCTTGTGCACGCGCTCCACGTGCACCTTCAGGTGGCCCTTGCTCAGGCAGGTGAACGAGCAGTCGTCGCAGCAGAACTTCTCGCCGGTGTGCTTGCGCAGGTGCACGTTCAGGTTGGCCTTGATGGCGCTGGCGTAGCTGCAGTGGGAGCAGGCGTACGGCTTCTCATTGGTGTGGATCCTCAGGTGGGCCTGCAGGGAGTGCTTGAACTTGAAGACCTTATTGCAGTACTCGCAGGTGAAGATCTTGAGCTGGGTGGGCCCTAGCCTGGGAACAGAGGACAGCAGCGTTACAGCCGGAGACCACACAGGCCCAGGGGCCTCGCGCACCTTCCTACGGGGCCACCACCAAAGGTTCCGACCTCAGCGGAGTGGGACTGAGGACGGATGTGCGCATTCGCTCATCGGCACACGGGACCAGAGGACCCGGCACAGACCAGGCACACACAGAGAGGGAAGAGTGGTCCCTGTTCCTCAGGGGCTCACAGTCTGGGGGAGAGAAGGCGGGTCAGCACACAGCTGCACCGGCGTGCTAAGTGTCGATAAGAGAATGTGAGGGCTCGGAAAAGACAGAGATGTCTAACCTGGATTCAGGTGACTGGGAAAACTTGCTGAAGAAGAGACGTCTGAGCAAAGAACAAGGAAGAGGGAGCAAGAGGAGGAAGAGGGACGAGGGGTGTGACATTCACCACGTACACGACAGCCACGTTCCAAAGCCAACCCGAATGTATTCCGGGGTATTTTAACGGCACCAGGCTTAATGGAACACACTCGGTCGGCTCTGTGAGACTATATACAATCTGCTCAGGTTTGCTCAACAGCTTCAGTAATCCCGACTTGCCTATTCATTCAACCAGCCATCAGGGGTGACAGCCTTCCTTTGCCTTTGCTGCAAGTGTGCATGTGAGGACCACCCGTTAAGTGAAAGAGTCCTGGCCTTTCTCCACAGCCTCACTTCTTCCCAGGATAAGTAAATTGACATATCTGATCGATGGGTCTGGAACAGACCCAGCCTTTCCGAGCTGAGCTCGCCTCTCCCTTCCTGGTGAGGAGGCATTTGCCCGTGGACAGCACGTGGCACGGTAAGTTCTCAGCTAAGATGGCATCCGTGGGCCTGACCAGCAACGGTCCAGGACTGTGGTGGGGAGGTGGTCGGGCTGACCAGCTCTGCAGCACAGTCAGAGGGAGCCCAGTGTGGCTGCACCACACTTTTCTCCCACAGCTCTATCAGCAATAGAGCTGAAGTTTCCGTCTCTGTCTTCCTCCTCCTCCATCACGGCTGGTTTTGAACTCAGGCAGGGTAAATAAGATTGCTGTTCAGGTGCCATTTATTAACGTCACGCATCATTTATTAATAAATGATTGCCATTTATTAACACTTGCCAAAGTGTTTCAGGCACTGTGTTAGATTCCATGTATGTGATGGAGAATGAAAGTATGGTCTGCCTCGTGAGCCCTTTCTTGTTCGATATGGCAGTGGGTATGTTGAATGGGATGGTAGAAATAATAGCTAACAATTATTGAGTACTTAGCATATGCCAATCTCTATTTAAGCCCAACTCTATTATTATACCCATTTTACAGATAACAAAACTGAGTATTTGCCCAAGGTCACACAATTAGTAAGTGGGGAAACCAGGATATGAACCCGAGCAGAATGTCTGCCTCTATAGCCTGCACATTCCTCCTCAACCTCTAAATTGCCTGAAACCGCTGTTCATACCAACCTCCTCCGCAGTGGCACTGTACATATGGAGAAGGCCCCCGGATGGGGCTTCCATTGCTGTTGGAACAGTCACCCCTTGTTTCTAAAATCAATGAATGACACACTGAAGTGCTATGACATGCACCAGAGACAGGAATTGGCAGATGAGCCAAAGAGGCGGGGAGGCTTCCCCTTGCCCATCACTACTGCCTCTGGACCGTGTGTCGAGCTCTCCAAGAAAGTCCTCAGAATAACTACCAACCACATGGTGCTGTTAATCAGACACCATTAAACTGCACCCACTATAACTGCAAAGTCTGTCTTCATGGAACTATCCATACAACTATGTTTGATTAACACAGGTTGCCTTGTTCTTAAATTAAAAATATTTAAATGGATTGCAGTCCATAAACACTACGGGGTACAATTCACATGATGTAATTAAAATACTCAAATGTGAAAGTTATGGCTATGCCTGCACGCTAAACCCAAGGCTAATTTAAGGAAACTCATTTGGATCTTTCTCAAATGCTGAAGCTATCGAGAAGGCGATAAATTGTATTGGTGCAAAGAACACCAAAGAAAGAAACCCTGGATTCATACTGCTCCTTAAATAAACACATCACGGTATTTCCTTCTCTGATGCAAGATCTCCACGGTCTTAGGAGAATCTTTTGCTGTGGTGTGCGTGTGTGTTATACACAATTACCTGATAAAGGCCTTAGAGCCGTATTTCCGTCAAAGAGAAGGAACCTGGTGAAGACGCCAACCAGCCTGTATCTGACTACGAGTGTGACCCCTGACTGGGAGCTGGTGCACAGCTGCAGTCACACGACTCCTTTAGATTCTTTTCCTCAAATGTTCCCTATTCAGTGAGAGAGGCACTCTCACCCACTGCATTCTAGGAAGCAATCAGGCAATCAGTTTACAAGGCTAGACCCCTTGATTCAGTCACTCCAATTCTGGGATCTATCTGAAGAAACTAATACAAAATGTGAATGAAGGTACTCACTGCACTATGTCTGTCTCACAACAGTTGAGAGCGGGAAGCTGTCTGAAGTTCACAACATAGGGACCTACTTGGCACATTTATTTATTTTTTTTCACTCATTCATTCATTCAAACAAGTATTCCAGGCAGTGGGGATATGATAGCGGCAAAAACAAATACAACTTGTGCTCTCTAAAGCACACCTCCTCGAGAAATGATTGGCCAGCATAAGAGCCATAAAAATGAGCAGATAGAGACCATCAGCTCCCCGCTGTGATGGAAAAAGGCAGGACGCTCTGAGTCCAGGCGACAGGGCAGGCTGCCCTGAGGACTGGACATTGGAGTCGATGGCAGAAGGATGACCCAACGGAGGGGAGGCATCCAGGGTGCGGAAGAAGCAGCTGCAAGGAGAGACCAAGGAGGTGAAAAGGGCCCAGATGGCTGACACAGAAGCTGGAGCCCAGAGAGCCAGACAGTGTACAGGAGGGCGGTCGGGGGGAGAGCTGGCAGCCCTGAAGGCCCAGTGGCCAAATTCTCCTAAGGACAACGTGAGGCCTTACAGGGTACAATCAAATGGGTGTTTTACAAAGATCTCATTGGCTGCAGTGCCCAGAGTTGAGGAGGTTACAGCATATCCTCACGATGTTACAGCATGCAGCTAAAGAACAGGGTGTGTGCATAACAGCAGGAGCAAAGGGAAGGAACTATAACGTGATTAATGTGAAAGGCAAGATATAAAATTGCACATAAAATATAAACTCAATTTTATAAAATATAGGGATTGAAAAAAGGCTGGAAGGAAATACACT
The DNA here is from genome assembly GCF_036562045.2 of Rhinolophus sinicus. Classification (NCBI taxonomy): domain Eukaryota; kingdom Metazoa; phylum Chordata; class Mammalia; order Chiroptera; family Rhinolophidae; genus Rhinolophus; species Rhinolophus sinicus. The sequence continues at coordinate 5,219,344 of NC_133761.1, read as the reverse complement.
AATAATATTAATAGCGGTTATCTTAGGGTAATGAAATTACAACTGATTTTTTTATAGTTTTCTGGGCTCCCAAAATTTCCTACAAAATAAATCTGTACCTTATTTGTGTGAGAACCTAATTGATATAACCTAACTGACATACTGCTATAACCTAAAAGTTTGACTCTATAGTTTACAAAGCAAAATCGTCATGCAAAAAAGCCTCTTTCATAGCTATTTTATAGAGGATACTGTAAAATAGTAATAGGATGCATGACAATAGGAATACAGCCTAGATCTGTTCATTAAACATCGAGCATATTTATCTGTAATGGGAACAGCGTTTAGTTGAACCCCTCCCCAACAGACCCTGAAATACGAAGATAATTAGCTAAGGTCTACAAATCAACCTGAGTTGAGAACAGAATGATCTTCAAATTTAATGCCATCACAGTTCTGCCGAAGGAACAAGTATTTTTACAACTTCATCAATAAATTCAGTTGCTCACATTTGCAAGAAAGAACAGTGGACTGAGGCTACAAATTAATGAAGCAACTCACACGATATTACGTTATAGTTTTAACAGGAGCACAGCATGCGCCAGACACTTTCCGTATCTTTTGACATTTATTCTCACCACTAAACTAAGTCAGATTCTGCTGGACAAGCTTGTGCTTGGTATAACAAAGGCCTGGAGGCAAATTCCCGTGTGTCAACTCAGAGTAGAGTGATAGCTTCATCCGGGCAGTGGTCCTGTCTGTCCTGTTCTCTCTCATATCCCCAGTGCCTGACACATAACAGGTGTTTAATCTGCCGAGCTGAACTCTAGTAGAAGAGTCTAGAGCCAAGCCAGGTCTAACTAGCACTAAAGTTTATTCTCTCTCCAAAACACCTCATTTCCCCTCTTCCAGAAACAGAGGGGATCCATTGGTGACGGGCATTTGCTTTGATTTTCCTCTCAGCTTGGAAGGTGTTTGCAGAGCTCAGGGGATCTGTGCTCAGCTACCTCATCATGTACGTATCACAGCTGAGACAGAACCTGGGGAACGTGTGGAGAACACGCACAGTGGGTCACGAACAGGCCATAATGGAAGGGTTGATTCTCAGGTTAAACCAAGAAACGAGTGCCCTTTACAAAGCAGAGTCCTGATAAAACGAATGTGCTGACCATCGAGCCCTCGGGGGGGGGGTCACCGGAGCCCCATCTCTGTTCGCAGTCACACACAACGGACACTTTACCTGCTGGACTTCATGGGCTGCTCATATGGAGTCTGCTGAATGGCATACTCCTGGTACCCTCTCCGAGGTGCCAGGTCGGCCAAGGTGGCCTCGGGGTTTGCGGCTCCTGTTTCTGGGGGGCCAGCCTCCACTGGAATAATCTTGGTGGCACCTGAGAGGAGGCACAACGCACTGTGTTAGAGGCACCACGAGTGGTCCTGACCCCACCCAGTGGAGGGAGCTGAGCCTGGAAGGTGTATTTCTTCACTGTGTGTCACCCATGCAAGACAGTTTTCTTTCAGTTCGCACATTTAACCTGTGTGTGTGTGTGTGTGTGTGTGTGTGTGTGTGTGTGTGTACGTGGAAGGGAAGAGGCAAGTTTTCTAATAATCTATCAAAATGTCCTGAGGTATATCTCTGCTTGATCTATTTATTTTTTTTTTTTAAATCATATAGATACATACATATGTATACCTGCAAGGTTTTACATGGGACCACGTGTATCAAACTTTGCATAAATGTCAAACGGCATCAAGGCCGTGTGCCCTAGTGGGATCCACGAACCAAGGGTGAACAGGCACTGAGCTGCCTGGAGTCCAGTCCCAAATAAGACACTATCCCACCATCTCTGGGCCTCTGCTTCCAACCTAGGAAATGAAGGGTTTGCAGGGGAAGACCCAAGGTCACATTCACTTGTGCAATTCTATGATGTGAAATGATCAAAGACCTTGTACAGCGGCAGGCACTTCATGACGCATGTATCAAGTGCATCAAAGAAAAGGCTCCAATCTGCTCTTTGTTTCCGGAATAGCACAGGAAATCAATTATACTTTTCACCCCCCCCAACTTAAAGAAATCTCAAAATACTACCATCAATTTTTAAGGAATTATTCTAGAAACATCCTCAAAAGATGGCTGAATACAGGAACCTCTGTTCTATGACTTTCATTTCCACGAATAATACTACTCTGAAGTAGGGTAGGGCAGACAAAGTGACTTTCCAGAAAGTTCTCCTGGTCACATAATTATAGGTGGATAATTCTCTATTTATGACCTTATTCAGCATTGAAGTATAAAGAGGATATTCAGTGTTTTCACTTCAAATAACAAGATACTACTAGCATCGAAAATACATGCTTAAAAGACTGTAGCTGTTTTTAAAATCCTAAACTTGATTTTTTTAATTTTATTTGACACCTATCACCCCAAATGGATAGGGAAAAAAATTATTATACTGTGGAATCTATTGTCATAAACTGGTTTTAGTCTAAATTTCCCTTCTTAGAAGAGACCTTTTTAGTATAAGATATCCACTTGCTATTTTATATTAAATGAAAGGGAGAGAGAAATTTCCAGCATTACAAATGAATATTTGATGAACCCACAACAAATGCAAAAGAGAAATCAGACAGAGGGAACTTAATAATTAGTGTGGGTCTTGGAGAGGTACCCCACTTAGTCTGTCTGAGTAGGTCTGTCTCACACTTGGGACAGCCCTGCTGAGCGCAGTGAGGGGGAAGGAGGGCATCCAGGAGACGGGCTGGGTGAGGGGAGCAAAGGAAAGAAACCCCCTCCTTGGCCGCTGCTCCTGAGTGGCCACTGGAATGGCAGGGGCAGTGGCAGCAGAGGGAGCAGCCCTCCCTCCCTCCTCTCTGCACATTATCTCCAGCAGCCCCGGGTAGTAACAGGTCTGCCAGAGTCCCAGATTAGTGGGTAAATAAACGCAGAGCCCATGAGTGAGCAAGTTGCCCGGATCACGGGGCCCAAGCTGTCAGGCTGCCCCTGGTACAGCCTTGCCAAGAGTTCCATTTTGGGGGTGGCCGGTTAGCTCAGGTGGTTAGAGCACAGTGCTCTTAACAACAAGGTTGCCAATTCAATCCCCACATGGGCCACTGTGAGTTGCGCCCTCCACAGCTAGACTGAGACAACTACTTGACTTGGAGCTGATGGGTCCTGGAAAAACACACTTAAAATAAATAAAAAGTTAAAAAAAAAAAAAGAATCTCATTTTGTCACTTCCCGCTTTTGAGGTCACCTGGAATAGCTTCGTGTGCAGTTAAAACCACACTTATGATGGGTTTCTTCGCTCCAGAAATCTGCCCGGCCTCCTTGCCTGAGGAGATCTTCTGGAGTTTGTCTGTTCTCTGTGTCCGTGGTCTCCTCGGGGCCTTGTCTCGATCTTCTTCCTTAAACTTCTTTTCCAGTTCAAGGTCAGATTCGTTACCTGAGAAGCAAATGCCAAGATGTATAAAATACCCGTTTACAGCAGTGACAGACTTGGAGAGCACATGTAGCCCTTTTATGGGGCAGTAAGGCAATGGACAGGTGTGACATGGGCATCGATCCACCGTGCGCCAGAGGCCACTGCCTTGGCTCACACATCGTCTGTGGGTCTCCAGTCTTTCATTCGAATCGGTAAATATTCATTGCACCCCTGCCACCTAGGCCACCCCCGAGACACTTGGGACACACTGTTGATAAAGCAGGCATAGCCCCTCGTCTTGTTTTCATGAACCCCACCATTCTTTAGAGTCTTTCATAAACCACACTGCACAGAAGATAAAGTCTCCAAGATTTACAGCCTAAGAGGAAACCATTCACGTACTCAGCTCACAATTAGTAGGCATGGTCCGTGTGTCATGCATGGTGGACATACAGACTGATAAGGCACACACTCGGACTCTGCCCCTGAAAGCCCTGGAGTCTGCTGGCAGAGACAGACGTGCAAACGGGCATTCCAGGGCAGCCCTTAGGGCGCCGACTGAAACGAGAAGGGCTTTGGGACAATTACAGGAAGGGGTGGACAATTCCACATAAGAGGTCAGAAAACACATTCTGGGGAGGCAACCCTTCCGTTAACTATAGAAAACAGGCGTTTGTGACGCTGTGGTTGGGAGCTGTGGGGAACAGGTAATGCCAAAGATGCAGGGGGCAGAGGAGCGGGGCTGGTAAAAATGGTGGCATTCCATTAGCAGAAAGGATGGCAGAGATAAGGGGCACACGTTAGCCAAGCGTCCTGTGCAGCTAACTTCACGAAGAAGCAGAGAAGCAGAAATAAATAAAAGCTAGGTCCTCGAGGGCCTGGAATGCCATGAGAAGTCTGGAATCTTCCTTTAGATCTGCCTTCGGTGAGTGCCAGGGGTGAGACTCCAATGCTCATGGAGACCAGTCAAGCAGCACGAGTGAATAATGCTGGCCGAGTGGGGCTCAGATGACCGGGCACGAGCCCCAGCTCCAGCCAGAGCTGCCCTGCCAGCTCATGGGGCACAGCCACCAAATATATTGACTGTTCAAAGGGAGACTGGAAACCCAGATTTTTACATGAATCTAATTTTTCAGGGTTGACTCTAACCTAGAATTTCTTCAAACTGGGGAGCCAAACAAGACACGTGTGAGGCCACATGTGACCTGCCTGTCCCCTGCTATTCCAAAGGCAGTGGTAAGCCACTGAAGCATTGGGGTGGGGGGAGAGGGAGGCTAGACTAAATGTGTGTTTTAAATCTGTACCACCACTGGGCAGAACGAACAGGATAGGGTCAAAAGACACACAAACACACTAAAGAATGGATGGATATGTCAGCCACAGAACAACAGCTAACTTCACATGCTGAACTTGGCATTAGCCGCAGGGTAAGAAGTGTTTTGACATCAAAGTGAAGACTAAAGGAGCCAGAGCTCTTGGATGCATGCTATTCGAGTCCTAAGCAAGAAGGAAAGAAAGGGAAGGAACAGGTCTCTTCCTTAGAATCACAGCCACAACCCTGACATAACTTGCCCAAGAATCACTTCTTCGGAACTTTACGACGAGTAGACAGGAACCATTCCACAAAGCCCTTTATCAGAGATGTGTGTGAGGTGGGTGGATGGTTGTCAGATGGGCACACAGACAGGTGGACAGTGGGTGCTTGGAAAGCACTAGAATTATCAGCGAGCTGAAGTCGGAACCACACAGTAATCAGGCAGAAGCCAGAGAAATGGGAGAAACCAAAGGGAGACAGCCTGAGGCAGCTGGGTACCTCCATGCTTCCCAATTCCAGTCTGCTGACAGCCAGACCCACACGTCAATGTACCAACAAATGCCTGAAGGGGAGAGACGACACGGAGTGCACACCTTCCCAGGAAGGCGTGCTGGCTGAAGGAAAGCTCTCTCCAGATGAGGCGCGGGAAGAACCTATCTAATGCAGACTGGTCAAAACAGACACTCGCATTTTCTATGTTCTGCAAATGAAAGTCCTTTGGTGCTTGTTCCCGTAAGCCAGGTGCTTGGAACATTTTTAGACCTGGTGGGAACAGTCTTACAGATTTTTATGAATTGATTGGAAAGGTCCTTAGTCATGTAATTAGTGTCAATGCTAAACATTTTAATATTGAACTGAAAAGAGACATTAGCGGATGAGCTCATGAGTCACACAGAACTGTACGTCACTCTCTGTAGCCAAGGGGAAAATGTCAAGGACCGTTATATTATGCCCATCCCGTAAAGAACATGGTAGCGCCTAAAAAGCTACAGAATGGGGCCAAACAGTGATCTCCAAAGCAGGCAGCTGTCAGTGCTGCCTACTTTCTGTGATGTTTGATTTGCAGCATGCCTCGTGGCAGTTTTCGTTTCATTTTATTTTATTGTTTAGTGGCTATAATAAAAACGTTTCACAAGGTCTACAAATTGCCTGAGTCACAGAAGCTCTTTGTGTGGCCTACATGTTGGGTGATACACATGCATAAATAACTACAGCAGAATCAAATGGATTCTATAAAGAGGTAGGAACAACATATTATGGGATTTCTTTTGCTTTTTAAATGATGCTTCATTTTATAAGAGAATCTGCCACGGGATACAGTTCAATATGTGGGTGACACGGCAGGAATAGATGTGTTCACATAAAAAGAAGACCCGAGAATTACAGCTTGCTGACCCCAGGTTAACAGCATGAATAGACCAAAAGCACACACAGCATCAGCTTGCATGAATAAGTAGCTGGAGAGATCACAGCACATTTCTCCCACACCCTGCATGGGAAGGACTGTCTCTAGACTCAGCCTTACGCATCATAAGTTAAGAATACACTGCAGAACTGGCTGCAAAAGCATGGTGAACCGGAGTGGATGAAGGTAGGTTTGGAAGATTAAAAATCAGTAAACCGACGTGAGCTGCCCTAGGGGAGAGGAGAAGACTGGATGAGAGCACAGCTCTCACCCTAACATCACGATAGTTCCTGTTAAGTGTCCTGGCTCCCACCCCACCAAGTCCCAACAAGAATGCTGCTCCAGCCATCAGCGCAGCTGGGGCTCCTGGAAACCAGCGTGGCCAACAGGCGTCTGGGGAGAAGTTTGCCGGGGGCTTCTGGGAATGGTTTTCTTCCCTAGTGAGGAAGGAAGTGCCCTTCTTATTCAGCCATGCATTGCTATGTCTACTGCCTGGAACTCAGGCAACCACCAGCTCTGAGAAGCCAAGCAAAAGACCAGGTCAACAGCTTGAGGGTCACGAAGGGAAAGATGGATCCTGGGACGGTGAGGGCACAGCTGTGCCACAGAACCAACCCTGGAACTGCTGATCCCCTCACATCTGGTTCCATGAGAGAATGGATGGACATTCTCCATGTCAAACTTGTTTTGAAATGGTGCCTCTACTAAAAGTATATTGACTAACACACTCTCCAAACCATTCTCCATCTTGACCCTAGAATGAATCATTTTACAATCCACCTCTGACCTGGTCACCCCCAGAATTAAAACCCTTCAACATCTTCCATCCCACCTCCATCAGGAGAGTGTGCTAGACAAAGTCCCCCAGGAGCTGCCATAGATCATCTCTCCCACGACTCCCACACACATGCCAACCTTTGCTTGTCTGCTCAGACCCACTGGACGCCAACGATGCTGAACTACAAGTTCACAACCTCCCCAGACTGTCCATAGCCCCTGGCCTCACACACAGGTCTAGATAATGTGCAACATGTCAACTCACATGCCACACACACACACACACACACACACACACACACACACACACGCGCGCACCGATGTACCTGGCTGGTGGGTGGACAAAGGACTTCCGCAAACATCACTCTGCTTTCTCCATGGAGAAAAGTGCTCGGCTTAAAGGTGGTCCGTGCAACACGGCACCTGAACCCGCCTCTGAACAACCCCTTGCCTCCAAGCCCACCTCTCTGAAGGGCCCTGCTCCATCTGTGCTGAAAGCTCAGGGGGGGGGGGAATAAAGGCTGCATTTGCTCTGTGCTCCCTCAGTGGAGTCCCCACAAGTAGCAAGAGGCCATTTGCTCTGAATTGCTTCCTGCAGATGAGCAGTCCCACTTTAGTGCCCTCCCACCTCCCCCTACACACACACGCACACACACACGGGCAGGCTGAGCAGCTGCGTGCACAGCTGGCAGCCCTGGTCCAAGAGACTGCCGCTCCCCCCTGCACCCAGATCCAGGCATGCAAAGTGCTTATGGCTGTGGATGGCGTGCCCGGTTCTTCCGCTCTGCAGCCATGTTCCTTGCTGTGAAGAGGCCATTCTTGGAAAGCGAGGAAAACCAGAGTTTCAGTTGTGTTCAAACAGGTAGATGCCTGTCTTCCCTGCACGGAGACACACTAAATTAAACCCTCACGTAGGAAACAAGGCTAACTAAAGGGGTTCTTCTGAGACGGCAGGATGTAGACAGGGAACCCCAGATGACACCCAGGCTCCCAGGCTGATGCCGGCGGGTGATCTGGTTGACTGCTTCACCCTTGTTTCAGAGAATGCCCACCTGGGCCTACACAGAGTACCTGATGATGAACGGCCGGCCAGTGACGTGTTTCAGTAAATACATGCAGCGTGGAAAATAAAAAAGCTGATGGGACCTGGGGGGAGGGAAAACATGGGTCATACTCCACCTCTTCTAGAGGGTGTTTTCAAGATAAACCATCTCCCAAATAGCCTGCTTCGTGTACAAGTGTTAATTATACAATTAATTTTAAGGTAGTATTTTGTCCTGAAATTGTATTAAATGTGTACAATACCTTCACTGAGGTCTAGCAAAGGCTCTTTATCTGATAGAAAACAGGATGCCATTTTAGTGAGCTCAAGTTGAAATCCGTCTGAGATGCTTCCAAGGCAGAAGAGACTAGATGCCATCAGGCCCGGTGAGGCCGGGGTAGACCAGCCAGGTCACAGGACGGAAGGCGCGTATTGATCCCACTGCCAGCACAGGTTTCAGAATGAAACATCGGACGTGGTCTGAGCCTGTCTGGTGTGTTTCCCTTAGTCATGGCCACGAGAGGCAGATGCACTATGTCACTAAGATAATACTCTCTCTTCTGAGCAGCACGTTACAGTTTGCAAAGCACGTCCGTGAGCACCATCAGTGCCTGGAACATTATTATCTCACGCACAGTGCACCTTTCTAACCGGTCTTTCTATGTTTCACATCTCTCTCCAAGGCTCTTATAAACGTGCTCTCCCTGCAGTCAAGGCCCTTAGCTGAAGTTTCCTGGTCCATCAAATCCACATCATGCTGACTTGCTGTCTGAATCCAGCTGTGATTGGCACTGCAAAGGGGAGGGCAGTTTTCACGCGTTTTTTTTTTTTTTGCTTTTTTTCCAGCAGCAGGACCTTTTTCAAGTGAACTCTGTAAGCATTTTTAATATAAACAATCAATGAAAGGGCATGACTTCTCTGGTTAAAGTGGGTGGTCCCAGCCAGCCTTCCCCTCGCCACCCCTAAAATGCCCTCCCTACACCTCCTGCCTCAGCCAAGGGCATCTTTGAAGACCCTAGAAACAGCTTTACAACTACTGATGACAATATTCCAAGGACTGTGTCGAAATCACTGTAACTGTAATCACTGCTCCAAGCAGCCATGATAGAGCGGAGGGTGTGTGAGCTCAAACCCAGGCTTTGCCTTTGAGCTGGATCCATTTGGAACTCGCCCAATTCATGGTCTGCCTCTACTAACAGAGTCATTGTGCGGTTCCAGTGGGGGGACAGTGGCAGCGAGGTCTAGGGCTGGAATTGCTGCTTCCTCATGGTTCCATTTGGCTTGTGTGAAGAAAGGTGAGTGGCAGCAGCTGCTCGGCCCACCCCACCCCCAGCCCGGTGTGTCTGCCCGAGACTGACTTTCTGGGAACTGTAACTTCTCATTTCTTGACATTTGTGCATTATTGCTCATCAACCCCAGCACATTCACATAATTCTATTTCATTTCCTTGTGAACAGAAAGCATTTAAAAAAGTACTAACACCACACAATGAGGGAGGCAAACCCTAGTGTGGAAGCAGATGTTGGCGGGTGGCAGCGCGAGCCCCACGGTGCTGAAACCCCCACTCCCACAGGTGCCTGGCACCTCACACGCGGGGAAGTGTTCTGACTGCAGAACTGGAGGCAGCGTTGCGAAAGGAGCAGAGACCAAGCATGGACCCTGTTTTAAGAGTAATGGGTAAAAATCCAGCTTCCCTGATATTCTAGAAAGTTCCTACTTGCCCCTCCATCTTTCTCCACTCAGATCCCAGAGGCTGACCTGTAAGGGTCACAAGGGGCTCCACTGCCGTCTGGCTTCTCGTTGGGTCTGGCCAGTGGTGGTACCAGCAGGAGATGGGACGGCATGGAGTGGAGTTCCCTCCCTGCCCAGTCACCCCCGGTTAACTTCATCCTCTACCAAAGGCCAAGCTCTCTCCCTTGCAGTGGTGGTGACTGCTCTCCCGTCCTCCTCTATACCCAGGGTGACAGCAACAGCCCGTTGTTCCCAGCATCCCCCAGGACCCAATCCTGCCCACACCTGTACAAATAATCCCTTGAGTACACTCCCAAATTGCCACCTGCTTCCCGCCAGCGCCCTGCAGCCTCCACGTGGCCATCCTCTGTCATCTCAAGATGACTCCTCTTTCTGTCCCCAATCTCATCTTCGTTCCCTCCCCTTGCAAGCATCACCCACTGACACGGTTCCTGCTCGGGTCACCACTAAGCACAGTCCCAAGACCAACAGACTTTGTATAGCCTCGTGTCATTTAAGCTGCTGGCATCACTGACATCGTAACCCCATCCATGTGGACGCCCCCGAGCAGGGTCCTCAGGAGGCCGCCCTGCTGTTTTGTTCTTCTGCTTCCATCCAGTCCCCTGATGACCATCCACTGAGATCCCCAAGGCCAGGGCTCCAGCCCAGCCCTCCTGCTGGTTCCATACCCGGGGGATGACACCCCTTGGACACCCACAGTCCACAAACTCAACGTGTAACCAGAACTTATCCTCTTGGCCTCAAGCCTGCTTCTCCCTTGGCTTCTCGAGACTGGCAGGGCCGTCCGCCACCCTAGCACCCAAGCCAAAACCCAGACAGCCCCCTACTCGCTCCTTCTTGTTTCCCACCCACTCCAACCTCTTTCCAGGTCCTGGGAGTCACACTTCCTCAATGGCTCTAGACTACGTCCCCGTCTCTCCACCCTCACTGGACCATTGCCACTGACCACAGGTGACCCGAAGGGCTGCTGTTCCCTCGGCCAGTGCTGGCATTCCCCATCTCCTCCCCTCTCCTCCCTGCCCTCGCCTCCACTTCCCCCGCTCTTCAGAATATGGGCCCAGCGGCCTTCAAACCTCCGCCCCAGCCCTCCCTGACCACCACCCTGCGCTCCCAGGCTGCTACGGTGGCACCTTCTCTGAGCTCCCTGAAGACCCTGGTCACCTCTACAGATGCTCATCACGCTTAACCCAAAGCATTGGTGCCACTGTCTGCCCGGCCCACTGATGTCTGAGCACCTCTACTGCCGACACCTCTGCCCCTTGGCATCACATGGGAAGCAGCACCACCTGCCTGGTGTACAAACAGTAGGTGCTCAATCAATACTTGTGATCAGGTCATGGACGACCAACAGCAAGGTCAAAAGTATTCCCATTTTCCTCAGCCCCTTACCGACGTGCACGTCACACTTGCGCGCACACCAAGCACATCACATTTGCATACACACCCTTAACTCAGATGCACTTCTCTGACCTTGCAAAGAAAAATGAAGGTCATTGGATACAAAATCTCTCAAGTAAGACCCTTTCACCTCTGACTCTCCCTGCTCTTTTCTCACCATCCCCTCCTGTCCTAGAGCAGTTCATCGGCGGGGATATTGCCCCACTGCCCAACCCCACGCTCAGCAGGTGGGATCTGTGTCTATGTTTTACCCTTGAATTTCCCACAGGGTTTCTGAGCCCTTACACATCGTAGCATTCAAACAAGGCTGGCTGAGTGGTAATGGGCAGATGAAGAGTTAACTGTCCCTGCTATCAGACACTTGTAGAAATTTGCTCATATGCGTTCATTCATAATTAATACTGCACTAATATTCTAAAGTTCCGATTCCAAATTGCCCAAGAACTAATTAAATCTCAGAACGCCCCAGAGTCAAGTGTTATCAGCCACATTAATAAGGCCCGGAGCAGGTGTCAGAACAGCAGACTGATAAGATTATATTCTGGGGCTCTCCACCAATTCAATCCACGCTGCTAATACCACAGTTTAAGAAACGTATTGACCCACAGTAATTCTCTCTAACCTGCTGACTATGTGTGGCTCCCTCGGCGCTTCCTCCTCCCTCAGGCTTTCTCACATCTTCCTGTCTCCCTTACTCTAGGCGAGGCCCGGGGAGCACCTGCTTCCAGCACAGTGTCCCCACAGAGGGATGGCTATGAAAATAAGCAGATGAAGGGCAGGAGGCCTTTGCTTCCACGTGACCCCCCACCCCAACTACATACTACCTGCAGCGAACTACCCAGCCTTCCTTAAAGGTAACTGTACTCCAGCACCTGCAGGCTTTTGCATGAACTACCATGAAGGAAACACCGATCCCACCTCCTCCCCCGCCCTCACCAGGCCAAATACCCTTAGAGACAGAGTTCACAGCCCCCTCCTCGGGAAGCCCTCCAGGATGCACCCCACAGACCTGTGGTCCTGCCCTGCCCCTTCTGCATTTGGTGGCCCCTCTGCCATCTACTGTGATCTATTCGCCTCTCTGTCCTCCTCTGCAGACACTCAGCTGCTCAAGGGAAGAGACTCGCCTTTCTTAACTTTGGTCCCCCAAGTCTGGCTTGGCGCCCACAACGCACAAGCCCAGTCAGCAGGAAGAGGCGGAGAAGAGACCGGCTGCTGCAGAGAACCCGCTCAGCCCTCTGCTTAGCCAGCCTCCGTGGAAGCCCGGAGGCAGCGGGCACAGCAGGACGTCTGGCTTTAACAGCTGCTGGGCCACGGGCCACTGCCATCTATCCCCGTGCTTCTCAGCAATTGGGGTTGTCACGGTGAGAAAAGCACTGATTTTTTTCATAACACGCAGCAGCTACTTGTCTTGGGAAGAACCATCACTTAGAGTAAAGGCCCCCTGTGTCACAGGCTCCGTCACGTGACATCAAGCCCCTCCACGCAGGACCCAGCAAGTAGCCCACTGAACTTCAGACAGCAGAATGCAGCGGGGCCACCCCCTTTGCCTGCTGGCACCCATTGAACAAGCTGGCACCCCTGACAGCAGCACAGCCCCAGGCTGCCTTCCAAGGGGCTTAACAAGACAGTCTTCCTGCAAAAGTCCTAGCAAAAAGGCCTGTTTTTTGGGAGAGCTTTTGAGCTGAGCCATCTGGATGGTGGGGCCAGTCACCAGGACAGAATATGGGAGGACGAAGTATAAGGAGCTGGAGATTGAGTTCAGTACTGAATGTGCCATCCAGCTTAAACTGCCTACGGAACACTCCAACGGAAATATAGGGCTCGGGCTCAAGAGAAGGTCTGGACAAGGCACATGTCTGTAGGTCACCAGAACACAGCTACTGGGCAAATCCATGGACATGAAATCGTCTCTAGTGACAGTCATCAAACATTTCCGGTTCTCGCCTGCCCTAGGCACTTCCTGGCCCCACGAAGTCTGGTGGGGCCGTGACATCAGTTCTGATCAATGACCTGCATGGGCAGAAATGACAGATGTCACCCTGGGCCAAGGTGAAACCACCCAGGGCTCTCCTTCCCTCTTGCACGGTGACCAGGAGTGCTCAGGACGGTGGCTGCTCTCTCCACCTGGGTCCCTGAGTGAGCAGAGCAATGGACGTGCAGCAGGAACAAGAGGGAAGCTTGGTTGTGTTAACCCACTGCGATTCGGGGGAGGTTTGTTAGAAGGGCGTAACCTGGCCTGCAACGACTGATGGTCGGCGACAGTCACGTGAGAAGCAGCGTCAGTGGCAGAGGTCGGAGGACAGTCGGGAGAGAGGGGTCACAGGAACGGAATCTAACTACACAAGGAGAAGCCCCCACAAGCATGCTGAAGAGGGAGTACAGGTGGAGACCACTGAGCTAGATCTCCTCAGGGTTTCCATTCATCTCATCAGTGCAGAGATAAAAGGAGGGTTTACGAGGCAGCGAGGAGAAGCAGATGTCGCCGTTATGGCTCCTTCCACAGAGAAAAGTGTTATATTCAGAGACTGACACTGCACAGCCGTTCCACCTGTGAATTTCAAACACGCCTCGTTCAAAACCGTTTTCAACCATAGCAGCTATTATCAAGTCAGCTGTGTTGCTAATACAGATATAGTAGAAGACACTTGAAATATTGTAAAGAATCTTCATGAAGATTAAAAGTGCATCTTAGGTAAAATCTTAAAATAAATGCCTGTCTTCTTTTGGAAGGATTTAACACAAATACGAGCACCTTTTTACAACTCTCCTTGCATAAAACGACCCCAGAAATAACAAGATTAGAAAGGTTCAGAAGCCAGTCGCTTTTATAAACTTGACATATTGATTTCTGTAGGCTACAAAATGTTTTTCAAAAACACCAGCTGTTGCACATCATGGCATTTTAAAAAAAAATCTGTTTTCCTGGCTTCTTTGACTATTCAAATGCAGAATAAAATAAATAAATGTCGAATACATATCAAAAGTGTTAGTTTAACTTGCCATGGTTCAGCGCAGGGAAGGAGTTTATTTTGTTTTCCTCTAATTGTTTTAACAAGCTCAAGAGTCAAGGTCAAGCATTTGAAATGTCACTAAGCTGCTCTTCACAGAGCATGTATTAAAACAATTATGCGAGAATTTTCCAAAGCGTAATATTGTGCTTGGCAAACTATGAAACGTGGGGTGATCAGATGAGTGTCAGCCATGAGGCAGCTGGGCAGAAGGTCGTTTCCGCATATTTTGGAGGCTTCGCAGCCGTGGCCAGAAAGGGAAAAACACCCAGAGCTCCTACCTTTGCATTTGGTATTTACTCAAGTCCATTTAGGCACTGAAATCAATAGCGCACAAGACCATTTTCTATACAGCTCATTACTGGAGGAAGCTGATCCTATTAGAAAGGACCCTGCCTGTCTGCCATTGCTGAAAACACTGCGTAATTAATTACAGAGTAGAAATAAACCTCGGAACCACACAGAGTGGAATTTTCGTTTCTTGTAAAGCTAGAGAAAAGGCTGAGAGAAGTACACTAAGATGAATACAACCTATATCTGCAACGTAGAAATGGGAGTGGTTAGGACACTGGTGGGGCAGAACGGGGCTGCCCGCAGGGTAGGCATAGGGAGACGTGGGATGGCACTGCAACTTCCCTTCCCAGGACTGTGAGTCTGGGTAACCATCACTCTGGACCTCAACTGCCTCAATTATAAAATTATGAAATTGGGTCTGAAAACAAGGTTTTCTAAGCCAATCTTAAAACGTCACAGACTGTGGGATTCAGTTGATGTAACAGCCTTGAAATGGCAAAATAACTGGCTAACAGAGTGGCAGTTGGGGCGGGTAAAGGGTGGGGCAACTGTGATGCAGGAGCACGAGGGCGATGCCTGTGGTGACGGAGCAGTTCTGTCTCCTGACTGTGGCGGGGGCTGCAAGGGTCTGCACGTGTGATGAGTGACAGGACTACACACACGTTCTCTCGCTGCTGATGTCCTGGGTTTGACATTGTACGATATCAAACGTAAGATGTATTTGGCAACTAAGGCATAACCACTGGGGGAAAAGGGGAAAGTTACCTGGGACCTCTCCATACGATCTTTGTCACTTCCTGGGAATTCATCATTATTTTCAACGTACAAAGGGTTTACTTTTTAAAGCATTTCTCAGACTTTGAACCAGACTCTTATTATTCCCTCTGGGGACCCTATTGTTTGAAATACTTTGTGTACCCAACCGCATGTGTTAAGATAATTCCTTTGCCCACATTTATTGATCAAATATCTGTAACTGTCTTACCTCCTGAAGGGTAGAGGCTGGGTCTACCCTCTTAGACACCCCAAGTCATCTCCTAAAATACCCCCATGACTTGGACTCTCTGGGCACCAACTACCAGATGACACACTCAGCTCAAAGAATACTCCCAGACATAGTCCGCAGTCATTACAGAAATCGGCACTTGCCCAGAGAGGCGAGACGCGTGTAGATCTGTGCTACTTCCAAGTAACAACGGAACCAGTAAAAACTGATCTGAGCGGCCAGCTCTTTCAGAAACCGACAGGTGCAGCCGGGCAGGTGCGTACCTGCGCCTCCCTCGTCCTCGCCCAGGTCCAGCACGATGATGCAGATGTGCTTGCGGAGCTGGCGCATGTTGGAGAACTTCCGGCAGCACTTGGGGCACTCCAGGCTGCGTGGGGCCAGGCCGCCCCCGTCCCCGAGGGCCAGTGCACTGTCCTCGCCCGGGCTCACGAGGCCCTCTGCCAGCTCCTCCTCAGCGCTGGGCTTCTTGGTGGACCCCTTAGGCCGGCCTCTCTTCCTCTTCATGACTGACAGCTCTGCAGAGGAAACAAGAGGGCACGCGGTAGTCACTCGAGGCGACAGTGAGGGCAGGTACTCACCTTCCAAGTGTGGGACTATGTTCAGTGTTGTGCTTTTTTTTTATTAAGAATGAAAAGTCTGGAAAATAAATAAATAAAAGGGGAAAAAACAAAAATAACAAAAACAAAACAAGACAAAACAAAAGAATGAGAAGTCTGAGGTAGTTCCAGAAATGAGCAGCTGCAAACAGCACGTTTAGCGCTAATATTGTTGCATCTCTATGCTAATATATAATAAGGTTTGTAATAGTGTGACTTAGGAAATCATTTTATCAGAACCTGTGCATATGCTGCTTCTGTAAAGTGGGGCCCACCAGCCCTCAGTTCACAAATCAGGCTCCGTGTGAACCACCATCTCCATTTAAATCCAGTTCTCAGAAATGGCTTGAGGGCTTCTTTGCAAAGGGTTCAGGAAGGCTGCTTAGCTTTTCATGCTCTTAACGAGTTACACAACTATTCAGATTATTGCAAGGCATCATGATTATTACAGCCAAATTGCTCTGACGAAAAAGAGAAAAAATAATTACAGTCTAAAACCACAAATTACAAGACTACAGACAACATTTTCCAAGTTTCCTAGCGACCTAGTGATTTACATGTCACGATCAGAGCTGCTTTAGAGCAAGTTTCACATCATTGTACAACTTGTATTTCTTCTTAATTAGCATTCATTTTTAAGGCATTTGTCTCTGGAATGAAGGTGGGAATTAAGAGGGGTGAGCGGGGTCAGGGAGCATCGCGCTGCTGTGTGCAGGTACAGTGGCATGGTCTTAGGTGATGTGACTTGACAGGTAGGCCGAGTGGCCAAGCAGGCGGCCGGCAGCACGTGGCTGACATCCCCTCCTTAGAGGTCTGGATCTGCCTGGCTGAGGCATGGCCTCTCAGCAGTCCTCGCTGAATCTGCACATCAGCGTGGAGGAGGAGGTCTTAGGTTCTAACACATCTTGGGGGATCGGTCATCTGTAGAAGGTCTTCAGGGTCCCTCCCTGCTCACTCTAAGGCTACAACTCTGCACAGGAAAGCATCAGCCACACTGCCCACAGCAACCACAGCAAGTCACTTCTGGTCCCAAATCAGACAGAGAGGCCACAGGGACAAAGGAGGGCAGGACAGTTCTGCAGGGAAAGGCAGCAGAATCTGCAGGGAAAGGCAGCAGAGTCTGCAGGGAAACAGCAGTGTGAAAATGTGGGCTCTGGACAAAGGAGCAGATTCTGGACAGGGTCCCCAAGAACTTAGGGAGACTGCGCAGGAGAATGGGAAAGTGGCTGAGATTGGGGATGGGTGGAGGGGGCTGGCAGGAACAGAGATTCTGCTGGCTGCGGTGCCAAGGGCGGTGCCTGAGGGAGGTCCACACCAGAGCCTTCCTCGGCCAGGGCAGCCAGCACAATTACTGTCTTCCCTCCATCTCCCTGGACGTGCTGGGGCCTGGGGGTGGGGGTGGGAGGGTGTGGAGAGAGCAGGGGAGGAAAGGCAAACGGAGGGACCGATAAAAGGAACCAGGGCACAAGACCCTCTGCTCCCTTTGTCTGCACTGGATTTCCCCAGAACAGAGCTGTGCCGACAGGAGGCCCGGCCGATATGTGTGGGGAGGTTGGAGGGGGAGGTAAGGAAAGGAACTAGCAAAGGACAATCGTTTACCTCAGTCCCTTATTCTTTACAACAGCATGACCTTGTGAAACCTACTGAAGCAGCAATTAATAGAGAAGCAGAATCGGAGAGGCTATAAAACATGCACCTCCCGTCCCGTCATCTCTTCTGCAGAAGAGTTTACGGGGGTCGGTGGCCCAGGCCCAACCCAGTGACAGACTCTGCATCGTGACCAGGTGGATACAAGCTACTCCTCCGAAATGCTCTATGAGGAGAAGAAACTTTACCCAATGAGCGGCCTGGCCTCTGTCCTTGGCTTCTGGGGTTGACCTCTAGGCATGCCCTGGCTGAGGGGAGTGTCTGTTTGCCAGGGGGCTTTGGTCGCCGGACAGTCTAACTATATGACTTATGACAGGAACACGTCACATGGGTTCCGCCCTCTGGAGGAAGTGGAGAATAAAGGTATCGGTCTGAACATCCCTGACGAAGGGAGGCTGAACAGGCCAGCTACACGGGCAGTTCGTCATCGAGCCCCCATAAAAACTCTGGGCACCAAAAGCTCAGCGAGCGTCCCTGGCTGGCACTGCTCAACATATATGGAATTGTGTCATATGTAGGGGCAGGAGGTAACGGCATCCAGGACTCCATCGTCGGGGGCAGCAGGATGACCAGAAGCTCCATCTGAAACCCTCCTAGTCCCAGACTTTGCCCAGAATCTCTTCCTTTGGATGATTCTAATTTGTACCCTTTTGGTAAAATAAAACTGTAATTGTAAGTGTAACGCTTTTCTGAGTCCTGCGAGTCTTTCTAGCAAATTACAGAACCTGAAGGACTCTGTAGGGACCTCCAAATTTATATCTAGCTGGTCAGAAGTGAGGGTGGCTCTGGGGACCCCAAGTGGTGGCTGGTTGTCAGCAGTCTTGGGCAGACAAAGCAGTCTCGTGGAGAACTGTGCACATAGCCTTCGTTTGGCAAGCTCATTGCAGCAGGGTACCCAGCATTTTCTCCACAGACGAGCATATGCCAGGCATGGGAAAGCAACCACTGTGTGCAAGGCATGCGAGATCTGTGCTCATCACATAGTAGGAGCACAGCACAGTCGGTCCGACGCAAGACTCATCTGTGTATCTCTCTTCCCACTGCTCTTTCTCACCCTGCACCTAACCTGGTCCTGCTTGGCGGGCACTTGCTAAATCCTGGAGCATTTCACTGACGGGCAGTGTGTGATGTGGCTGTCCAGGAAGAAATGCCCAATCGGCCATGAAAGCTTTGGAAAGCCTCTAACACAACGGTGACCAAACGAATCCTACATCTTCCTACATCCATAATTCAGATCCTTAAGACCAATTAGTTCGCTAAAAATGAAATATTCATAAATGAACTTGGAATAACTACAGCACTGAAAACAAGCTGCTGCTGTCAACTACCCACGTTTCTTAGAAGAGCCGAGGCTCTTGGAAATGGGCAAGGAAAATGTTGTCACCTCTAAATCAAAACATTTTAATGGCATCACCTCCAATTCTCCTGCCTCCTCCCTGAATTCCTTTAGTCAGTCTGTCACTGAACTCTATGGACTTTGTCCTAAAGACATCTGCCCCATAAACCCCTTTTATGTTCTTATGTCACCTTTGTCACCTGGATGCTTGCACACAATCTCCGGGATCCAGCCTTCTCCAGTCTTTCTCCACCTCCATCCCTTGTCTGACTACCACTCCCTCGTTCTAGAACCTTCCTTTGCTCTTGATGACTTAGCCCCATAATTCTCAGATTTGGCTTTCTAGGCCCTTCACTGCGTGGTTCAAACCTGCACGCACATGCGTGTATACACACATACACACACACCCACAGTGGCCACCCCCCACGCTCATGGAATGTTCTAGACCTCCCTAAACATGCACAGATAACCCTGTCTCGTTTTACTTATCTGTACTATCGCCCCGTATCTGACTGCCTCCTGCCCCCCCAATCAGACCTCAAGCCGAAGTCAAATGCCAACAGTTCAGGCTCAGTTCAGATGACCTTCTCCACCAGGGCGTCCCCGCTATTGAGCAGCTCAGCCTTCATCCCAGCTCGTCTCGGACTCACAGTGAGAGGCACACAGGTGGTGAGCCAGCTCCCTGCACCGTTTCCTGTGAGCTTCTCTTGATCTTATTCTTCATCCTGCTAAAGCCTCCTGCCTTCTCCACCTTGGAGTTGTCTGAACGAAGGCGTCTACCTTGTGAAGTATTAAATAACGTTTGTTTGTAGCACCTAAATTCTTTTCAATTTTTTTTTTTTTTTTAAATAGGAAAAGAAACATTTGGTACATAAGTCATAACCTATGTCCCAAGTTCCCACAGAGGTGAGAAAGGTGCATCTCAACTCTGTCCCAAGTCCACAGTTTGGGGACAATTTCCCACCGTCAGAGAACCGTCCTTGCAGATCCAGGGCCAAGAGCTAGCAAGAGACAGAAAGAATCAGCTAAAGGTTTTCACATTCAATCAAAAGATAATGTGAGCATTATGAAAAAAAGCCCAATATTACCAAAAATCTAATAACGTAAGCCCTTATACATCACTCAAGGAAGCACTTTCCCAGCGATTATCTCATTTTATCCTCATAAAAACCTTAAGAGATAGATGTAGCAAATGTAATTTTCACAATAGGAAATGAAATGAGGTTTCCAAAGGTTCAGCGACTTGGCACGTTTTCCAGAAGCAGCTGTTGCGCTCTCAGAGCTGGGAATGGGTTTCCATCCCCCACTCCCAGATCTTTCTGCTGAGTCATGTAACCCTCACGTCGATTCTAGATACACAGGTAGAGCCCAAATGTGGGGTGCTGAGAACACTGGCTGGGTTCAGCCGCCCTGGGTTCAAATCCCCCCTGCTCCTCAGTTTCTAACATGAAAAACAGACACAAACTGAGTCTATTTTGTAGAGTCCCTATTAATAAAAGCAATCTGCCCAAATGCTGAGCGTGATGCTTAGGGGACGGATAAATGGCAGCTGTGTATTACGATGGCCAGTCATTGGTATTCTGATGTGGACTCTCGCTGAAGAAACCAGTCCCCTCCCGGCCAGCCCACTGCTGGAGCCTGTGGCTCCTAGACGTTCGCCCACTCTTGTTCATTACGGCACCTTTTCCTTGATGTCTTCGCTTTAAAATGTCTCATACAGCAAGAAAGCCATTACAGAATTAGGGGCCCACAAACTTCACTATGCTTAAAACCACGGATAAAGCCAGCTTTCCAGTCAGTCTCTCACTTTGCAGCTCAATCTTTAATCAAACCAACTAGAGAATTTAGAAAAATCCTGAACACTAACATTGTCAGGCCCTGACAGTCAATCTCCCTGGCATTTATTTCCAACAACCCAGCAAGCGACAGGGAGACGATGAATTATTTATCAGAAATGAGGGAGCGTGAGCCTTTCAGGTTTAAGGGGAACACAGCAGCCCCTTTGTGGGACAGACGATAGCCGGCCCTGTGTTGTAAGGCACTGGGAGGCTGAAGGCATCCTAAGCCTGTTCTGTGGGGTTTTATCAGCAATGATGTGGAAACACCATGGAAATCCCAGCAACGGCCAACAATTAATCATTCAGCCGTACACCTCAGGCACCACAGCGAGCACCTCCAGGGCATTTCTCCGTCAAGTCCCTGAGGAAAGCATCAGTAATATTCCCATTCAACAGAGGAGGACACCAAGGCTGAGGACGATGAATTAATTTGCCCCAAGACACAGAACTAACATGTGGCAGAGCTAGGATTTGAACCCAGATCCATTGGCCTCAGTGTCTGTGAACTTCGTGTCTGTGTCAGGTCAGATTATGGTATCAGAGCCCAGAAACAACACATTTCAACCTCTAAGTTCTACAGAGAAATGACGATGGTGTCACCCAGCCCCAGTGTGACCCAACTCCTGAACTGGACAACAGATGGACAGAAGGGGCAGCGGGAGGGCCACTGATGCACCGTGCACGTACCACGTATGAAAGCACTGCGTGCATCTGTCTCAGAGCCTGCTTTAAAAAGGGCCGGCATCTGACCTCCCTTGGACAGACGACCAAAGCCACCTGCCTAAACCCCAGCAGGGTCTATCCCCAACACAGTGCTGTGTGCTGAGCCGTGCGTGAGCGCATCCAAGGGCGGGCAGGGGCCGATGCTCCATGAGCCACGCTGAGGTCTCTGAGGCTGGCTGCAGCCCTCTGGGCACATTTTATGTTTGTTCACTCTGAAGGAAAGCCTGTGACTGACCCATCAGTCCAGAATGGGGGTACCCTTCTGTAATCCGCACAAAGGCACCACAAGTGCCGGTTGCAGCCCTGCCAACCACATGACAGCTCCAGGTCTGAAACCTGAGTCTGTCTGAGTCCAAGGTGGGTGCTCTTTCCAGCACCACATGCTGCCTACAGGAGTAATCAGGGCTCGGGTTTCAGTGGTTACAGGAACAGCAGTACAGCACGCCTGCATACACTCAAAATGACTTTATTTGTGGTAAGTGCCCAGAAGAGGCAACACAAAGATTTAAATTTAGATCCCAGCCTCCCCTGGGAAGCCTCCTTTTGCCCTCAAACTAGACAATGTGCCCCCCTCTTATCAGCCCATACTTCAGCCTAGAAAAGCACTTTCCCCACAGCACTGAAGTTGCCTCTTTGCCTCACTGCCACCCAGCAGCCAGGAGGCAGAACCAACAGGAACGGTGCCTGGTCCGCCCTGGACGCTCAGCACCCAGCACAGCACTCAGCCACATCACAGCTGCAATTATTGAATAAAGCAACAGGAGGAGGAGGAGAAGGGAAGGAAAAGGTAAAGAGAGAAGAGAAGAACGCCTATTGAAAGGCTGACAGGGAGAAGACGACGGAAGAGCCAAACAAGGCTTTCAGGAGACCCATCTACAAGTAAATTCCTCCTCGCGCAAACCCAACTGCCCCTGCCTCCATCGGGATGAATGAATGCCCACGCGCATGCACACGTGTGCACACACACACACTCACACTCACACACTCACACATCGCACAAACCCACTCATATAAAGAATCACACACTCACAAATACAATAACACACACAAAAGGGAGAATGAGCTTGGTCCATTAGGCAATTTTTTCTTGAACAACAACCTGAGATTTGGTTAGAAAGAGGGCAGAAAAACCGAAGGTTTTCCTGCAGACCACTTCTTACATGAGCAAAAAAAAAAAAATGATTAAAAGGCTATAAAATAAACCAGAGGATTTAGAAATGTTCATGTTATAAAGGGAGACCAAAATAATAAATCAACTGCCACTCAGTTAAAGGTTTAATGAAACCATTTCAAGTATCTCTCAACCTAAAATTAATTGTGAAGGTTAAACCTGAAAAGAAATCATTAGAAACGAAACCTCTACAATCCTCAAATTTTATGGACTTGCACAAATCAAAAAAAGGACTTGGAGTACTGAATAAAAGATTTTTGAAGAAATTTCCTCACATTCAGAGTCTGAGTTATTAAAGTCTTAAGAAATACTTTTTTAAATTAAACAACAGAAGCAACCAATCTTCCAGTATACACAAAGAAGAGAAATGTATTCAAGAATAATTTAAGTCAAAACTCAGAAAATTATTTATAAAAGTAGCTCAATAGTAAGAATTTGATTATACCCAAAGTACCAAAAGAACATGCAAATACCATCAAACCAGCGGGACCCAAATCCCGTTCTCCCACTTACTAACTAGGTAACCTTGAGTGCAGGCAGGCATACCTTGTTTTATTGTGCTTTGCTTTACTGTGCTTCACAGATGTTACATTTTTTACAAATTGTAGGTAAAACTCAGCACCAGCAAAAAGATTATGACACGCTTCACTGCGATAGTCACTTTATTGCAGTTGTCTCAAACCAAACCTGCAATATCCCCCAGGTATGTCTGTGTGTTGTTTTAACGCCTCTGGGCTCTGAGCCACATATTCCTTAATTATAAATTCTAAGCATCAACAAGGAAACAGAAGACTAGAACAACAGTGTTAACCACCCAACAACAGCAGAAGACAAATTCTTCTCAAGTGCACCTGGAACATTCTCCAGGATCTATTACATAAATATTAGGCCATGAATCAAGTCCCGATAAATTTAAAAGGACTAAAATCATAAAATATATTTGGACAAAAATTAGAAATAATGGAAATAAATTATGAAAATTCAAAAATGAATGAAAATTAAACGGTGGACCTAAATAGCAAATGGGTCAGGAAAGAAGTCATAAGGAAAACTACAAAATACACTGAGGTGAACAAAACAAATGCACAACATATCAAAACTTACAGGATGCAGTGAAAGCAGTGCTTAGAGGGCAATTTATAGCAGTAAATGCCTAATGTTAAATAAAGAAGAAAGATCTCAAGTCAACAGCCTACCCTTCCAACATAAAACTAGAAAAACAGAAATAGACTAAGCACAAAGCAAGCAGAAGGGCAGAAATAATAAAAGTTAGAGTGGAAAGTGATGAAATAGGATACAGAAAAACAAGAGAGAAAATAAACAAAATTTACAAACCTTTAGCTGACCTCAGCAAGAAAAAGGAGATTAAGACTCAACTGCTAAAATCAAGAATGAAAGAGGGGACATTACTATTGATCTTACAAAAATCAAAAGAATTCTAAGGAAATACTAAAAACAACTGTATGCCAATAAATTAGATAAATCTGATGAAATAGAAAATTTCCTGGAAAGATACAAACTACTGAAGCTAAGTCAAGAAAAAGCAGAAAAATATGACTACACCTATAATATGAAAAGTAATCAAAAAACTTCCCACCAAAAATAAAAAGCCCATGACTAAATGGCTTCACTGGCAAATTCTATCAAACATTTAAGAAGAATTAACTTCAACACTTCAAAATTCTTCCAAAAAATAGAAGAGAAGGAAACGCTTCCCACCTCATTCTAAGAGGCCACTATTATGCTGATTCCAAAACCAAAGACATCAGACAAAAGACGCTAGACCAACATTGCTGAATATAAATATAAATGCCTTCACCAGAATACCAGCAAACCAAATCCAGAAGCATATTAAAAGAATTATACAATATGACCAAGTAGGATTTATCCCAGGAATGCAAGGCTGAGTCAATATATGAAAATCTATCTATGTGATACACCATATTAGTAGGATGAAGGAAAAAAAAACAAAAACATGATCATCTCAACAGACACGGAAAAAACATTTGACAAAATCCAATAATAAAAACACTCGACAAACTAAGACTAGAAGGGAATTTCTTTAACCTGATAAAGGACACCTACAAAAAAAACAAACAAAAAAAACCAGCTAACATTATACTTAGCAGTGAAAGACATTCTCCTCAAGGTCAGGAACAAGAAAAAGGATGCCTGTTCTTATCACTTCTATTCAACATTGTACTGGAGTTTCTCGCCAGGGCAATTAGGAAAGAAAGTCAAATAAAAGGCAAACAGATTGGAAAGGAAGAAGTAAATCTATCTCTATTTGCAGATGACAAGATTTTATATAGATAGACTCCTAGAGAACCCACAATAAAACTATTAGAGCTAATAAGCAAGTTCAGCAAGGTTGCAGGATACAAGAGCAATATATGAGTAACAGTCATATTTGTAAACTAGCAATGAACAATGTGAAAATGAAATTAAGATAGTTATTTCCATTTACAGCAGCATCAAAAGAATAAAATACTTAGGAGTGAAAATAACTAAGGAGGTATAAGGCTGGGGCACTGAAAACTAGGAAACATTGCTGAATGAAATTACAGACTTAAATAAAAAGACATCCCATGTTCATGGATTGGAAGGCTTAATATTGTTAAGATGGGAACAATCCCCAAACTGATCTACAGATTCAATGTAGTCTTTATCAAATTCCAAATGCCTTTTTTAAAGAAACATATAAATAACATATAGAATTACAAGACCCTAAACAGCCAAAGCAATCTTGAAAAAGAAGATCAAAGTTAGAGGACTTGCACTTCCCTATTTCAAAACGTACTACAATCATCTAAATAGTATTCTACTGGCCTGAGAACAGACATGGACATTCATGGGATAGAACAGAGAATGACGAATTACACCCACACATCTATGGTCAACTGATTTTTGATAAGGGTGTAAAGACCATTCACTGAGGAACTTAGGGGGACAGTTAGGGGTATTTGCCTTCCTCGTTTTATATTGTTTTACACTTTTCAGCAAGGTGTTATTACTTTTGTAATTGAAAAATAAACAAAAAAACAAAGTATAAAGGAATAATGTAATTGCTTCAATGGGTTTATCTACACGGTGTTCGGCCCAGGACAAGCAAACAAAATGCAATGGGTTCAATCATCGCACATGGAAGGGGTCCAGACAAGGGCCTTCTAGGCCCTGCAGGCTGAGGGAAGAGCTCCGAGAAGCAACCTCAGGCTGAATGAGCCTTAGAGACATGCAGACCTAATTACAGCGCCTGGACGCTTTCTCTAATCCATCCACCTGCTGCAACTGACACCGTTCAGTGGGGGACGTCCGGACACTGCAGGCAAGAAGTACCTCACTTGGCACATGGACCAAACATGGAGGGTTCTGTGCAAATCAAAGCTTCTTGCAACTGAATCCTTGTCCCAAGCGTACATGATTAGCTCAGAAATGCTGCTTTTAAGATTACATATACTCACTTATTTATCACGTATGTGACGATAACAGCGTCCCTTTATTGTCCTCTCTGTCACTCTAGGGGCTACAGGTATGTTCTTTGATTTAATCCTCACAGTCCCCCGGGGACAGGGATACGTTTTCATTTTTCTTTTCAGATAAGCAAAGTGAGGCTTAGAGAAATCATATAATTTGCTTCAGGTGATGTAATGTAGCTAGCAGGAGCTAGAGCTGGGTTAAACGCACACTTACCTGATGACAAGCTCATGTTCTATAGAGTTAGATGGTTCCACCTTCATTCATCATCCATCCACCCACCCATCCATCCACCCACCCACCAGGCACTGGAGAAACCCCTACCGGAGCCAAGTACAGGGAATGCAAAGAAGCAATCTTATTTGAGCAGATCTATAATTAGACCCTTATTGTGATTTCTGGGTTGGAAATGTGGATTTTCTAGGTTTCTGTGCCCACCGGACAGAATGCCAGAATCAAAGGAATTGAGAGCAAATTCACATCATCATCACAGACACGCACATCCGTGGCCGTGGTCCTCACCCAGCACCCCGGCCTGCTTACCGTCTCCCGTTTTGCTGGGCTTGGGGGGCTCTGGAATACTCAGGGGCCTCAGGGGGATGATGATGTCATCAACGTTAACTCCTTCTTCTCTGTGCTTCTCAGAAACGTGGGAGAGGAGTTCCGACTGATTTGGTGAGAAAAGGTTACAGCATTTACACATGAAGATGGCCGTGTTTTCTGTAAGGAAAAAAAAATTATATATATGTTATTTCATCTTCACAGAAACAATTACTTCCAACTGCCTAAGAAAAGTATTGAACGCTGCCCCTTTGAGCAATCGCCAGCCTCCGACACGTTATGTCCCGCTCGTGGATACCTGCACAGCTGGGCTGCTCAATTCTAATGTCCGGTGGCCCAGCTCCCAGAAAATTCTTTCTTCAGTATTCAAATCCTCAGTCCTCTGGATAGGGGCTAATAAAAACCTCCCTGTTCCCCAAATCTACTCCACAGCCTAGATTCCAGCATCAACCAGCAAAGTAAAAAACGAACATGGAACTTGAAAAATTATATGTAACCCTCCAATGGATGAACTTTACCCATGGCAATTAAGTATTCTAGCTAGACTCTTAAATTAGGTGCAAGGAAAAATTGATCAAAATAGCATTTCTCAAGAGCCAAGACCCCTTTCACTGGCTGGCACTGGACTAAGAACACGAAAGAAGGAAATCTGTTGTGCTTTTAAGCCACTTCATTCCTATTTAAAGCATGATCACCATTCACAAATATTTACTGAGAGTCTACTATGTTCCTCCCGCTGTACTAGGCAGGAAGACATCATGGATAAACACTGATGTTTGAGTCTGATAAAATAATTATAGGCACATAGAAGAGTATTAAATTCAGGCCCCAACAATAATTAAAAGCTAGATTTTCTTTTTTCTTTTCACATTTATACTAAAAGGAAGAATTGGTATGAAGGGAAGGACAGTGGCTTTGAAGCAGACAAACCCAGGTTAAATGTCCCACCCCAGCCCCTAATGCTGTAATGCTGGGTGAGCCTGGACAAGCAGGGACAGTCTCTGGGTGTGGCGGTTTGAATAGGAAGTGTCGGTAGCATGCCGACCCCGCAGTGGGAACACAGTAGGCGCTCACTCAGGAAACCATGATCCTGAGTCACCCCGACGCTCTGCACACAGCATGTCCTCACTCACACAGCTGAACAGCGGGGAAGTTGCACCTACATTGCCTGTTTCCCTGGGACTCTCACCATCACTGGCTCACGGAGACTCTTAAAGCCACACAGCAGTCATACAAGGTCTCTAGGCCACTGACTCTGTCAATGGTGAATAAAGACGTCGTACGTAGCTTCTCCTCTCCCCACACCCCAGCCTCACTTGCAGCTGCTGACCTGGCTTCCTAGTTCACATGAAGCCGCCAGAAGACAGCCTCTACCAGCTTCCTCGACCACACCTGCTGACCCACCCACATCTGCACCCAGCCACCCAGTCTCGCGCCTTTTGGCATAAGGGGTGGCACAAGCAGTGGCACAGAGCTGTGGTCAGCGGGAAGGTCCACCCTGGTGTTCTTATAACTGACATTGTCTGCCACTGGTGGCTCGTGGAGAAAAACGGCAGGACCACATTTAACCATTGCTACTGCTTTTAAATTCTCTGAAGACAACGCACCCTCAGTGCCTGGCCCTGGGAAGCCTGCTCCTGCTGCCCTGACCCTAGAAGGCAGCGGGCATCACTGGACAGAGGGCACCACCATGACCTGTGGGCACTGAGCCCCAATCCCGACCACCCACTCAACAACACTGTTCCGGTGACATCTGCTTTTTTCTCCAGTTCACCAATGCTCCCCTCTCTGTGCTCTCGGCATGCTCTATTTCTCCCATCGTAAAACAAAACAAAAATCTCTTTTGATCTCCATTCCCCACTCTCCCCTATGTAATGTCTCTCCTTCTCTTTACAGCAAAACTCCCCTACCAGCAAGAGGAGACAAGAAAGGCAGTAGGGAATGCCATTGCGACAGTGAGAACAGAACCCCGCCAGTCACTGGGGTCACAGAAAAGAGACCCTCTCTGGATTCAAAGAAAGGGTTTCTCCATGAACAAACGGGCAGAGTGATGGCCTAAGAGAATTCTTTCCCACTAAACAACATATGAAATAGGAATTTGACAAAGCAAAATAGACGTTCATCAATGAACGTCTCTCATGAATACTGTCAATTGATTTTGTTTTTCCCCAAGAAATGCTTTATTCCTAAGGCACCCAAACTGCTTCCCAAAGCAGTGACTGCAGAAGGACTTGTTCTTTATATGAGGACGTGTTGCGTTCACTGTGCTTCCTGTTGATCCGACCATGATTCTGTCATTCAGGCAAAAACGGGTCTGTAATCCTCACTCTACAGGTGAGGAAACTGAGATTGAGGGAGGAGAAGCAGCTTGCCTGAGTCACAGCTGGCAGGAAGCAGAGACCAGACTCCGCTCCCTGCTCACGAGACGAGCTATTTGGCTACAGACCATGAGCTGAGTTCCACTGCGTTAAAGCTAAAATAATTTTGCAACCATATCTGAAATTAAAATCATTACAAAGAAGAGCAGAACCCCCAAATCACTTATCGGTTTGCTCTGTTCGTGGCAGCGTCTACTGAGCAGCGGCCGTGGGGGTTGGGGGGTCCCACTGCAGGTACCGGGGACACAGAGATGAATCAGGAATAAGGAGCCGTGCCTCAGAGGCCATCGGGTCCTCAGGGAGGCAGACACGTCTCAGAACCACCGCCTCTTAGGTTTTTACTGACACTGTTTCCCAACGCATGGGCAAGGATTCTTGATTCCTGTTGTGCTTTCAAAAGACAGGGAATTCTGTGACATTTAACAGAGCAGAACTTCTGGGGACCAGAGTTATTGCAGGAGGTCTTTTAGTTCACAGACACACGAAGCATTATCTGGAGACTGAATAAATAAAACTGCTTTTGCAGCTATGTGGACAAAGTGTCAGAGACCGCTGTGAGCAAACGACTACCCGGTTATTCCACACAACCCAGAGACTGAGCAGTCCAAGGTAGCGCCAGGTTCTGACCATCTGCTATCAATTAGCACATGTTTCCCACGTGTCCGCCGTGTGTCCAGTTCTGTAGGTGTGGAGACTGGATCTGGATTTCCCCAGGTGCGGGCAGAGACAAGCCCACATGACTTAGGACGACTGTCACATAAGAGGGCTCAGCCGTGCAATACAGGCTGTGACACGGGGCCGGCACCTGTACGGAAATCATTAAAACCACCAGGGGGGCCGGCCCGGAGGCTCAGGTGGTTGGAGCACCGTACTCCTAACGCCAAGGTTGCTGGTTTGATTCCCACATGGGCCAGTGGGCTGCGCCTCTACAGCTAAGATTGTGAACAACAGCTCTCCCTGGAGCTGGGCTGCTGCAGGCTGCTGTGTGCTGCCATGAGCGGCCGGCGGCCAGCGTGAGTGGCTGTGGGCTACCGTGTGCTGCCATGAGTGGCTGGTGGCCAGCAAGAGCTGCCGTGAGCTGCCGTGAGCTGCTGTGAGCAGCCAACCGACGACTGGAGACTGAAAGCCTCAGCCGGGGCAGCACAAGACTCCTAATACCAGCCTGGGCCAGGGAGCTGGGTCCTACACAACTAGACTGAGAAACAACGGCTTGAATCGGAGTGGGGGGGCGGGGGGGAGGAGGCGGAAGAAGGGGGAAAGAAACAAAAAACCACCAGGGCCTCGTTTGCAGGGCGGCACATGCTGTAGGAGGGCGTGGAAGGTCACCGAGGAGACGGACAAGTGTTTCCCAAGCGTCCGCAGCTCTGAGCTGACAGAGCAGTGTCCTTAGTTAATCATCCTCAGAGGCCTGCTGGAAGGTGTCCACAGAGCCTGGCTCATCGCCCCAGCCCCACTCCACTCACTTCTGCAACCTGGGCGTCACGAAGGTTCTGGCTGCCACCAGCAAAGGGGACAAGAGCCTCAAAGACGCGCTCACTCGTAATTTCTGACCAGCAGTTCTGCTTCCCAAGATCTTGCCTTCCTAATTGTCCGACTATGCACAGAGATACTCAACACGGCGGCCTTTGGGACAGCAAGCTCCAGAAACCACAGCCACGGCCTGCTCTGGACAAATCGTGACACAGCCCCACAAAGAAACTCGGTACAGGCACTGAAAATCATACTTCCAAAGACTCTTGAATGGCATGAGAAAATGTGCCTACGAACCGTAAATGCTAAAGAGCAGGACCCACGAATATTCAGTGTGTCCTTAATTTTGTTACTAATGGATAAACATTATTTATGAAGGGATGGATGGAAGAATCCCCAGCCAGGCTGAAAGGAAATACACCCAAATCCTAACTGTTGAACTCTTTTTTTCTTTTTTTAATCACTTATGTATTTTCTACAGTGAGCCTATATAAGTTTCACACATTGAAAAATGGCTAGACCTTCTAAAAAGCAAGGTGATGGACAGACACAGCAGTGAGGGCACAGGGCTGAATGATGAGCTTGGAGCTGCTCGGGCAAGGCCAGTGCCATGTTCAAGGCCGCATCCCCCAGCCTGGCACAGGGATGTTTAACGGCTGTGTGAGCCAAAGCTATGCTGCAAATTGTAAACACTGGAGGCAGAAGGCAGGCAGAGCAACAATCCTTGACTGAAGGGCTTGAAAGGCTTCTGGGAAGAGGCACTTGACCATTCAAGTGAGGTCCTGGGAAGGTCACTCAGACTGCAGGGTACACCAGACCTGGGCTCACGGCCACCCTCCTCAGCATTAGCTCACGCGGTGCCCCTGCCCCAGCCAGCCAGGGCTCGTTACCCCAGTTCTGCAGGTGCAGGCCTGAAGGTCAGAGGCTGACCTCCCCTCAGCCACACGTGTGGCCAGCAACGTGCACATTCAAGGTGGAACCCAGCTTCACCTGAGCCAGGCCTGGGGTCTCCGCACTGTCATGTGGCCCTTCCAGGGTCAGCACTGGTTGGGAGCACAGCCACACAACAGCCAACAGGACCACAGACCTCCCCCGAGCAGGGCTACCAATGATGCAATCCCGTATTTAAGAGCGGCCTGTTCCAGAGGGCAGGGCAGAGTACACAGTGTGCCCTCTTGGAGATAAGCTGTGAATGCCCCTGGGACGGGTGAGGAAGGAAACGGTCGATGCTCTCCAGAGATGTCCGTAAGCATCGTATAAACAGCACAATGGCAACACATGCAAGGAAGTGTGGGCTCAGAGCGCACTCCCCAAGTGCTGAGAATTGTTACTCTGCCAAAATAACAACGGAGTTATTTTCGTTGTTTATAGGGGACTGATATGAAGAAATGTACCGTATACTCTGAAACAGAATCATAATTATGTTGTCACCTCATCGCCATGAAGATGCTATAATTTGGATGCCTTTTTAGGTCCAATTACTGTGCCCTCGTCCTTAACAAAAGGATTCAAAGGGAAAAGGACGTGTTCAGCACAAGGGCAGTCACAGAAGTTTGGGCTTTGCGCATTCGATGTCTAATTATTTGCCAGATTTTAA
This sequence comes from Rhinolophus sinicus, assembly GCF_036562045.2. Taxonomy (NCBI): domain Eukaryota; kingdom Metazoa; phylum Chordata; class Mammalia; order Chiroptera; family Rhinolophidae; genus Rhinolophus; species Rhinolophus sinicus. Next base: position 5,187,155 of record NC_133761.1, on the reverse strand, counting down.
CCGGCTACTCTGTACTATTAAAGAGGAAAATCTTAAAATAACTGCATAAACAAGTCCTCGTTTCTGAACTCTGATTTGCAAGCACTCCCGGCCAGGAGCAGCCACGTCCTGTCTGTGCCCTCTGACCCCACTCCTTCCAGAAGAAGGTCATGAACCGGAATGGCTCAGAGGTCCCAGGAGGTCAGTTGGAACCCTTCAACCCTGGGCCGGGTCACTGGAGGCTGACAGGTCCCATGCTGTCCTTTGGGCACACACAGCACATGTCAGCGGGAGCCGGCCTGCTCCTGGGGACCCCTGCCCAGATCTCGGGACAGAGTGGCGACGTGGGCCCTGAGGGGCTGGCTGTGGACCCTACACCTTTGTCCAACACCTTCACGCCTTTTATACTCACTACCTGCAGTCAGAGCCCCACGCGGCCCCACGCCATCTACCCGCTGACGCTGCTTGGGACACAGTGGGCACTCAGTAAATGTCAGATGAACTGATGGTTACCAATATGCTACCCATTTATCAATAACCACGAGAAGACAAAATGCTACATTCCTAGCCTATTAAATTACTTTATTTAAAAGCCACAGCTTTAAAAAATCTCTCCCTTTCTCTCCTGGATTAGTATGAAACATCCTCTCCGCTCTGTAACTATCTTTTACATGGATTGATTAACTTTAAAGAGAGTTCAACAGCCAAAGCTCAGACCCTGTTAAATTACCTACTTTATGAGAAGAGTGGGGTGGTGAATTCTCTCAGAGCTGTTTTTGTTTTCTTGTTTCTCTTGTCCTGAAGTTATTAAATTCATGAGAGCTGGCAGCTTCCCAACAGAAGTGGAAATATTTTAACAACATAGAGCCAGACTGTTGTCACATCGAACCTAATGAGTAAAGTCCCACAGTGTGCAGCTTAGGACAATTTAAAATACCCTTGACCTTTATCTCCAGGAAATGAGGCTTGGATTCGGCCAAAATGTTTTTCTTCCATTTAGTTTATTTTACAGAACTTTTAACCAGCTGTGGCTATGCCACATATAACACCATCGTCACCACCATCACCATCATCATCACACTTACTGAGAACTTGCTGGCAACAAACTAAGGGATTCAAAGAGGAAGAAGTGAAAGCGAAGGAAGCTTAAATCAGTTAAACCGCCCCTGAGCTAGCACGCGAAGCAAGGCTCAGGCTAAGCATAGTTAATCTCCACAACAACCCCACGAAATAAAATAGGTTTCATGATTATATTTCCTCAAATCTAACACAACATCTGTCTTAAGAGGCACCGGTATACATACCACATACGCTGATTTGCATACCACTGGAAAAGATAAAAACACTGCCAAACAAGTGAAGATGCACTGGTTTCTTAGCACGTAGACTAAAAGATGCCTCCTGATTTTTGAGATGTTAAAAGGTGAGTCTTTGAATCAATGAAATTCAGTAATATTTCCAGATTTCCATGGAGGTGCTGCATGGTCTCAGGGCCAGAGAGGCTGGACGTGAACTCGGGAAAGCCTGACATCCACCCCTTGCTCTGTCCCTATAAGGCCCAGTTTCCCCACTGGGCACCCCCCACACTCAGGCTGGGAGCCCCGTGTTTGGGCCTACGTCTCAGTACAGTACTTCACAGCCTGGTTTCAAGAGCGGGAAGGAGACAAACGTTTCTGGGGACCTCGCACTTTCACACTCCTTACCAGGTTTAATCCTGACAGCAGGACCAGTGCTAGCCCAAAATCATCCCTGTAAGAAATAAAAAATTGCACCCCTTCCTTAAGACACTAGCTCCCCCTGTCAGAAAGTGGTCATAATAAATTGATTTTGTTGGAATAAGACACTCTACTATCATTTGCAGAAAACTGTCATAATGAATATACAAATCTATGCTGTGAAATGAGTCCCATTAGATGAGACACCCTTGTGCAGTGTGCAACCTGCACAGCTGTACACAGTGGCCCTGCTAATAAGTTAGCCATAAAGATATTATTGCCCCATGTTATAGATGAGAAAGCTATAACTTGCCTAAAAAGATCAGATTCAGGCCTCTATGGTTCCAAATCTACTTGGTCAACTTACAAAGAGCTTAAAAACTAGGTGGGAAAGCAAGCTGTGCATGTATGTGTGTGTGTGTGTGCATGTGGGTCTAGATAAGAATATACCAACCACATGCTTGCCACAGGAGAGCATGTAGAGAACGCAGAAGTCCCTGTGGCTGAGGCACCTGGGATGGCTTCTCAGGGGAGGGGAATTTGAAATGGTCCAGGAGCTGGCAAGATGGCTGGAGGCAGTGCAGATAAGGAGAAGACAGCTCCTCCAGGCAGGGAGCAGAAGCAAGCCAGCAAGTGGAGGCAGAACACGGGACGGCCTTGACCCTTAAGAGTCCTGGGTGTAGAGAGGGGAGGACAAATTCAAGGTAGGGCAGGCAAACAGAGGTGCCTCTGGGACCAGGCAGCAGCCAAGGGCGGTCAGCGCAGCCCCTGGTCCTGGGAGACCCAAGGAGGCAGGATGTGGGCACCAGGCTTCCCCAACAGGAGGCCCATCCTGGGGGGGCCAGGGCAAGGCATGTGGGAGCCTGCCCCCCGGGGAGGGGCAGCTGCCTCCCAGGTCCAGCCAAATGGGCCGAAAGGCTGAATCTGGGTTTGGAATTTCCTCATTTTTAAACACTGGCAACTAAATGAGATTTTTTTTCATGGCTGATGGAGGTTGTTTGGTATTTTCTCTTTGAGGTTGACTGGCAGACTAGGATGCTGTGGGCACATTATGTCTTCCACCTCTGGGCATACTCTCTCAGGATACTTAGGTTGATAAATAAGCACGTAGTATTCAGAGGAGGGGGGAAAGAAAAGAAAGGGAGGGAGGGAGAGAGGGAGGAAAGGACTGAGGCTAAAGAAGGAAGGGAGGGAAAGAGAACATTGGTTTAACCAGTAGCAAGATAGATTTAGATTTGAATCACGGGGAAAAGGCCTTCTTGACGCAAGAGATGGCACTGCAGTGATACTTGGTGGGTGTGTGCAGCGCAGCCCGAGGTGCGGGATTCCAGAGCCGTGAATGGGAATGCGTGCCATTCCAATGTGTGGCCCCATGAGCAGTGGCCAGGCGCAGAGGGCTGTGGGCTAGGAGGCTGGGCAGGCACAGGCACGGAGCGCCCAGAGCTCAGGTTCTGGGAGGGTTCCCACATGCCGGCCATGGCAAGGAGAGGCATCAGCTCTTCGTGGCTCAAAGTGGCACCCAAACCTCCCCTGCCCACCCCAGCTGCAGAGTGACATGTACACCACCTCTGTCCACACAGACCTGCACATTTGGGATCGCACTTGAGCCTCTGCTGTTCTGTAAAGTAACAAGTAGATGGTACCATGACCATGATCACCACCACCACCACCATCATCCCTCTGTTATGGAGGAGAAAGCTGAGGCTCAGAGAAGTTAGTGAGCTCCCAAGGACCCCAACCCCCATCAGACAAATAACAAAGTCAAAGCTTGACCAAGACTTTCCAAGTCTGCCCACCCACCTGGCAGCCAGCTCGGTGCAGGAAGACACTGTGTTCTGTCCTATAATATGACAGTGGGTCACTGTGAGGAAAACAAGCCTTGGTCCCCAACCCATCGCGAGTGTCGTGGTTAGAGAGACAGCTCAAACAATTAATTATAAGTAAAGAGAACAGATACAGAGAGCTCCTTTCTATCTGCTAGATAAGGTGCTGCTCAAATAGCTGAATAAAGCCAATTAGAGCTTCAAAAAACATAAAAAAACAGAAGACGACGACGAAAAACACCAAAAGGGGGACTTTGCTCTCTGTGTGTGTTTGTTATAATTTACTACAAGGGGAGTAAATCTCATTCCAGGGGAGCGCTGAGCTGGAAAACGTGAGTGCCAGCTGTGGCTGCTGGCAATATCCTGACCACACACTCAATAAGCACGCCCACTGCACAGCGTGACGACAAGTCCAGAACCAGGGAACAGAGGACCACCACATACAGAGCAGATTTTTTTTTTTTTTTTTTTGAGCAAAAAACAAAAACATGGGTTGTCAGCAACACACACACCTAAAGCCCAGAGCCCTCATTCATTGAAGGGCGGGTGCCATACGTGTGCCAGCAACACCCTCTGGTGGCCCATCCGGGCACTACACCCTCCCTTCACAGGACGAGCATTGCGGAGCCTGAGACGGGCATCATTCACTGCTTCCTGACTCTTCACAGGAGCGTGATTTGCCTGCCAAACACTTAACCTTCACACTCATCCAGAGGGAGAGACTACCCTCCCCGTCTAAGATGAGTAACCTGGGCTAGGGAGGGGATTGCAAACTCACACAGCACGTGGCACAAAGGAGCACCGCCCAGGCCCAGCACCCCTTCTAAGTGAGGTGTCACCAGGTGACCTTGATGCTCCCCGAGCAGGGGCTGCATCTGTCCTGGCAGCCCAGCCCCGGCCAAGCCAGCAGGTGGAGCAGCCCCACCTCCGACCAGGGACCAGGGATCCCTGTCCTCATCACACTCAGACACTGCTTGGCCAATTCTCAGTCCACGTACAAGTGCTTCTCAAGTCTCACGGCGCTTTTCCATTTACACCCATGCTTCTGTGTAACTGAAACGGTGCTGAGGAAGAAGCCAGACGGAGGGCAGGACGCGCTTCCATTCCCATTCAGTAAAAAGGCATCACTTCTCTGCCCTGTTTGAGCTGGGACACGGTTACCCTTGGGGTCGGGGGCTGGGGGCCATGGGGGGGTGAGTTCTGGCTAGTCGCCTAGCGAATTATTTGTGAACTTGTATGGGGCTGCCCATCTACTCTGTACACACACTTACACAGGCATGTCATATGTCAATTTTTAAAAATGGGAACAGTAAGTAAAAGATATCAGGGGAAAAAGTTGATTCTGATTCACAAGTGATTCTCTTCACTTAAAACAACATAGGGGGTGAGAGGGAAGGGCAGCTGTGAAGCCCAGACCCGACCCCCTTTGCCCCAGTAGCTGTGTGACCAGCACGTACACTTGGCCTCTGGAGCTTCCGTTTCCTCGTCCGGACGGCTGTGGGAGTGCCAGAGGACCCATGAAGGCCACTCGCCCAGCCCCGGGACCAGCACCTCCAGGCACCGTCCTCAGGAGGCGGCACAAAGGGCACCGGAGTCGGGGGCCCGACTCCCAGCCGAGCTGGCTCCACGCCTCCGATGGCAGGGACTGAGTAAGTCTCTCCACCTCATCAGGCCTGTGTTCTCACCTGAAAGATGAGGGATTCAAGCTAGAAGTGGCCTTCGACTGTTTTATAGTGGGACCTGGTCTTCCAGCTTCATTCAGAGGCTGATGTATAGAAAGACGGACAGCATCAGGATGGGTGGGCACAGGATGGGCGGGCAGCCCCACCCATCGCCCGCCTCTCCTATGGCCTGGAGGACCCCCCTCCCCCCCAAGCACCTGCCCTCCTGCCTCCCATCCCTCCACCTACCAATAATCCCCAGGTGCCCTCCCAGCCCTGAGGCTCAGGGGGCAGAAGTTCCAACCCATGCCCACCCTAATCTGTGGTATTACCATCATGCATCTCACAAAGTTCCCATTTTTATTAAACACAAGGGAGAAATCCCATGGCCGTTCCTCTGCTGCAACTGGATTCGCAAAGCGACATGAGAAATGCTGAGCATCAGCCATAGTGAAGGCCGGGCCCACAGCTGCTGTATAATTTTACGCATACACATTTCCTCCATGTTGAAACTTCACATAATTTTTTTCAAAGTTATTTTTAAGCTCTCTCCAAGTGAGAGCCCAGGGCAAGAGAGAAGATTCACAATTAATATCACAGCTGACTAAGGGCCCTCTCCCCAGGAAAGCACCACAAATAAGTTCATGTAAATAGGAGCAGCCGCTGGGGTCTCTAAGTGTCCCCGGCAGGTGTGTGGGGAGCCCCCTGGGCAGATCTCTGACCTCACAGCTCCCCAAGTTACCGAGGTGGCCCCAGAACTTGCGTGCCAGGCATCTAAAGTGACCCGGTCTCTGGCATCACTTCCCTGTGAAAAACAAAATGTGCAAAACCCTCTCGCATTTTACAGTGGATCTGCGGGGACAGCAGCACCCACAGCCGCCACCAACACCAGGTCTGTGAGTTTCCAGTTTTGTTGTTTTGGTTTATTTTGGTTCCTGTGTGTGGCTGACACATCTTTCTTCTTACTTCTGAAGGTAAACAATTAGGAAACTTAGAACCTGCCAGCCAGAGCCCCTGCCCACACTGTTACGGGAGGCAGAAATGTCTACGTGTCTACGTTTTCACTTATTACTGTCGCTGGCCTAGACGTGGGCTGTCTGCTCCGGGCGCCTGGTCATAATCAAAGGAGATAAAATAAGATAACAGCCTGCGCGGCACCGAAGGCAGATGTGGGAAACGTGCAAATTCAACATCAAACTTTCAATGTCCACTTTATTTATTGTGAAAGGCTGAGACCGGCCTCAGTTATAAAGTGTTCTGAACTTGAAAATGAATTCTAGGAGAAAGACCTGCCCTTTAATATTCAAACACATCTAAGGTCCTTTCACATTCCAGAAGAGATATTTACATTTAAGCAGGAAGAGCCACTGGGAAAAGAGGAATTGTCCAAGCCCCACTGACCCCCCGCCTCCCAGAATTATCAGATTCATTCTTCCTGGTAACTCAGATATGAAATAAGCATTAGGTATATTCTCCAAATACCTGCACTATGCTGATTTTATTAGGGAGAAAAAGTAATTTTTAACGTACATTTATTAATCTCATAATTGCACATTTAATGAATGTCTAATACATACCGCATCCCATGCTAGGCACATTCAGAAATGAGAAAGGCACAGACCCTCCCTCAAGAATCACAAATATTCCATTTTGTTCCTGTGAATAATTTAAAGTGTGCTTTGATTTGTGGCCTAATTGCATAGATTCTTGCCTTCGAAGGCACGGAGAGATACCGAGTCCAGCCCCACCCCGGCCTGTGTCTGGGGCAGAGGCCACGCAGCCCTACCAGCCCCTCACCCTCAGTGTTTGGGTGGCTACCACTTATGTTTACAAGGCTGGCACTTTGGAAGGTCAGGCCACCACCCTTCTCCCAGGCCCGGCTGCAGCTGGTGCAGCTTCAGGGCGACCTTGGCAAGGCCAGCCCTCCCACAGCCCAGCACTGTGCACATCTGAAGAGGCCACCTCCCCTGGGTCTCCTGCCCTGCAGGCTGGCATCCCGTCCTTCAGCCATGCTGGACAGGTCCTGGCTTGGGCAGCGCCCGCAGTCCCAGCACGGCTCATGGCCCTCACCTCTGCAGGCAGGGTGTCTCCCAAGTGACCTGCAGCAAGTCCACTCATAGGCATGTCCTCTCGTGGGCGATAGAGGTCAAAAGAGAACTGGCCTCGGGAGCCAGTTCTGAGCTGCAAGCGGGGAATTCTGCCAATGGGAGGGAACTGGCAGGTGCCTGCTCTCCAGGTTCTGAACTTGTTTTTCTAACGTAGGCCCCAGAGTCCTCAAGTCTCGGCTCCGTCCTCACCTTCTCAGAGACTTTCCTTAGATGCCCCTCACGTAAGTTAGGGCTCCTTACTTTCTCCTGCCCCCACCCTCCTGTCCTCCTCAGCAGCAAGGGCAGCAATCTGTAACCAGGTGTTTAATGGCGTGTGTGTTTAACCTCTGTCTCCCCTAAAAGATAAGAAGCTCCAGAAACATCAGGATCACTTAATTCAAAATACAGGTAAGAGCTTAAAGGTTAATACGGATATTTACCTATAAACAGAGAAACGCTGCATTTCCTGTGTCCTGAGATCATTTGCAGAGGGTCACCAGAGAAGCCCTGAGAAATATGTGAACCAGTCCCTCTTAGCTCATGTTTCCAGGCAAAACACAGGAGACCGGGTGCAGGGGAAGGAAGGTCGGCTCAGGGTGGGACAGCTGTCAGCCAGCCCCCACGGGGAGAAAGCACTGAACTTCTGTCTTTAAAAAGGGAATAAACGTGGCATCCGGAACGGAGGTTATAAGGAAGAGAAACCAGACCCAGACAGAGGGCCGGGAGGCTCGGTGCTCGGTGAAGGTTCACAGAGTCCAGACGTGAGCAGCGCACCCAAAGGGAAGCCCCGCTTCAACCCCAGGGTCTGCCCAGGACTTTCCTTCCTGGAAACTTACACCCGGGGTCACCTCTGCCCCTTCCTATGTCTATGCTCCCACACACACACACACAAAAAAGCAAAATTTATTCCTTTCACTAAAACATGAGAAATACACCCACTCCAGAAATTCACATACTTGAAGACAGTAAAAATAAATAAACAAATAAACAAGCATGGAGGGAACCCTAAAATGAAAATACAAACAGAAACAAATAAACGGAATCATGTTTGAAACGGTGCCCATAACTGCACTGAAATAGGAGGAGAGGGGAAGAGGCAGCCACGTAACTCTGAAGTTGGTGTTCGCCCCACGTGCTTCAGGCTAAAGAGAAAAAGAGAGCTACAGTCGCCCCCCCTTATCCACGGGGCATATGCTCCCAGACCCCGGATGGAGGCCCGAAACTGCAAATAGTACCAAACTCTATATATACTGTTTTTTCCTATACATACATACCTATGATAGTTTCACTTATGAATTAGGCACAGTAAGAGATTCACAAAAAAACTAATAACAAAATAGAATTATACCACTATACTGCGATCAAAGTTATGTGAACGTGGTCTCTCTCTGTCTCTCTCTCTCTCAACATCTCACTGTATTGCACTCACCCTTCTTCCTGTGATGATGTGAGATGATGAACCGCCAAACCCGTTCCTGAGTCTGTGCAACTGTCCGTCCCTTACTTGCAGTAGGTGGCCTGGTGTCACTCGCTTTGATCCCTTGCTTAAGTCTTCGCACAGGCTCAGTGCTTTCGGGCACAGCACACAGCTGACAATCAGAGCACACTTTCCCTTCATGTCTGCCACCCACAACCGTAGTGCCTTTTCCATCTTAACTAAGCACTTATCACACTCTGTGCCCGTAACTTTTGCAGTTTGAGGTGTGATAGCAAAGCTAGCACGAAACTCTTTTTTCTTCTTCACGGTTCCACAGATAGAAGGCTCTTTCTGACCGTGTATCTTAGCCACCGCAGCATACTCATGATATTTCTTTCCTGGTGAGTTGACATCTTTCACTTTTTCACTAAAAGGAAGCACTTTCTGGCACCTCTCTGCCATATCCAAATTGCCAGCACCACTACTCTTGTGCTTTGGGGTCATTCTGAAGTAAAATCAGGGTGACGTGAACATAAACACTGCGACACCACGACAGTCTATCGACCTGACCACCAAGACGCCTACTATGGGACTAACAGTCGGGAGCGTCTACAGCGTGGAGACGCTGGACAAAGGCATGAGTCACGTCCTCAGTGGGACAGAGCAGGACAGTGTGAGCTTTCATCACGCTACTCAGAACGGTACACAATGTAAAACTTATTGTTTGTTCTCTGGAATTTTCCATTTAATATTTTAGGCCCCTGGTTGACCATGGGTAATTGAATCCATGGAAAGCAAAACCACGGATAAGGGGGGACTACTGTAATTAAACATTAAACTCTAGTTTGTAGGTTTATTTCTCAAAGAGACATGAGGGAGCAATTCTGAAACTGTTTTTTAGTATATTCTAGGACTGAGCAAACAAGTAACTACCGGAAGGCAGTTTTCTCTACCTTGGAAAACGGAGTTATAACTATGGAAAGGGGGTAGGGCAGAATAATCCCTGTGCTATTGGATCAACATTGGGAAGGCCCCTAGGAACGCAATGGTTTTGAAGATAAAAACAGACGCAGACATAGATGAGTGTGGGCAGGAAGGAAGTCCCGTGCATGTGTGTATTGTGTATGTGCTCACACACCTAGTTCCCAGCTCTGCCTGCTGAGAGGAGGAGACGCGAACACTCCAGGGCCAACGAGCTCATCCCGTTCCCAGATCTCGGTTTCTAAATACCATTCGCCACTAAAAGAAATCAGGTCTCCTTGTAGAAATAGCTGATTTCAGAGCTGGACAAGAAATGTCCTGTTGTACAGAAAGTAAGGAAGGGCTCGAGGAAAGGGCGGGCCTTCAGCTGGCCAAATATGGGGCAACTTGAGTCAAATCAAATAACGATAAAAGAGTATAAACCACTGATGAAAATTAAAACTCATGAGTTCACAGTAATCTAAATAAACAGGTAGATGGAGGAACAGAGGAAGTTTTCGGTCACATAGAAAGACAATTAGTAAATGCAGAAGAAATAATGGAATTAGAAACTCATCATCTAGCAACCGTGATAATGATAACAGATGCTAAAACTAATGAGTGGAGAGAGTTTGAGGAGTGAACAATTGCAGGACCGGAACGATGTATCAGAACGTCTCATCACGAGACATTTAACTACAAAGGAGAAAAACTGCAACTTTACTGTGAAAGGATAAACGCAGCGTCACCCTAGCAGGGCTGACAAGACTACCTCCCGACGTGACGGCTGAATTCAGCGTGCCTTTTGTGTGTTCCTGTCAACACGGCAGAATCTGCACGTCCTCATGAGGGAACATCACACATACACGAAGCCCAAATGGGGGACATTCTACAAAACAATTGGCCCATATTCTTCTCTGTCATTAATGTCACGGACACAAAGACAGAAGAGCTGCTCCAGATTAAAGGAAAAGGGACGTGACAACTGAGTGCCCTGCGTGACCCACGCTTTCCTTTTGCTTTGTAGAAAATCATTAGAACATCAGAACTGGGACGACGAGGGGAAACTGCGAAGCGCAGCTGATGAGATCTGAAGGGCACAGCATCCAGGTCACTGCCTCCGGCCTGGGTGAGGGGCTGGAGCACGGGGACCCCCTTCCTTCCTGCTGACGGGTGGACGGTGTACGACTACTCTCTCAAAAGCCCTGTGGAAGTTCCTTAGAAAGTGAAATGGAGCTTGTCCCCAGGACCCAGCAATCCCATTCCTTGGTATTTATTTGCCCGAGAGAAATGAAAAGCTGTCCACAAAAAGCCTGGTACAAGGACGTTCACAATCACCAAACGCTGGAAATAAGCCCAGGTGCGTATCATGCAAACAAACTGCGGCACATCCGCACCACGGAACCCCATGAGCAAAGAAAGGAACGAAACACGGAACCTCAAAAACTGTGCCGAGTGAAAAAAGCCAGACACAAAAGGATGACACGATGTTCCACGAAATGCAAAACTAATCTTCGGTGACAGAACTCAGACTAGTGGTTGCCTGGAGTGAGGGGCAGGGACTGGGTGGAAGGGAGCAGAGAACTCGGTGGGGTGGTGGTTACTCCGTAAGGGCTCAAACTGTCCCCTTAAGGTCTGTGCATTTCACTGTTTGTAAATGACACCCTGTGGGGACAGAGCCAGGAGTGCAGTTTCCAGGCTCTCGGCCTCACATGGAAAGGTGCTGGCTCAGGTAGTAAATGGCCATCAACTGTGATTGGATGGCCATCAGCTGTGGCTAGTTGGCCGTCAGCTGTAACCAGTGAGCCACTGGCCACTAATATAACTGCTATGGCTACAGTAGCAGAAAATGGGGGGCTAGCAAGAAGATGGTGGCTGAGCGAGCAGGAGCGGATTGCAGTTAGCAGGGCGGAGTGCAGGTTGCGGATTGCAGAGAAGTGGAAGGCAGGCTGCAGACAGCGTGGCTCCTGCTTCCTGTGTCTCCAACCCAGCCGCCAGCGAGACTATAGTGGTATGACTCCCCCATCTATGGCTCCGTGGGTGTTCCTTTTTGGCCTCACCATGTCCTGTGTTCTTGTGCGGGGAGCAGGACTAGAGACCCCGCATGATACCCTGCATGACATATGGCGCAGCGAGCAGGGTCTCCCGCACAACACACCTCAAAAAGACTCTCTTCAGGCAGCTGCTGGCTTTATCCTTCTGTCCTCCAAGTTTTCATAATAAAGTGCCAACAGCTGCCCGCTGCTCTACAGACCCTCATCACAGACCTCCAGGCTCACCCAGTCTCAGAGCACAGCTGTGGGCGAGTACACCTGAGCCTCTGTACCTCTGCCCACCCTGCAAGTTCCAGCTCAGGCACCTTCTCCTTCAGGAAGCCCTCCCAAGTCCCCTAGATGGGGAAGTGCACCCCTCTGAAGCCTTTAATTCTTGGGCTTCCTTCCTTGGCAGCACCTGGCACTTTCTCCTAAAGGAATCGTTTTCCACCGCTAGGGACGGAGTGAGATCCTCAAGATGAAACGTGTCATGTTCTACTTAGCATCTCTAGTTCTGGGCACAAACACCTATGTGAACCGGGAAATCTGCCTGGTAATTAAAAAAGGGGGGGGGGGAGAAAGGAGACCTGTTTAAGGGTGGAGAGGTGGTGGCCGCTGCAGAGACGTGAAGTCAGTGTGTGACAGGAAGCCAGGGAGGCCCTCCAGGAGGCCGGGCGCTCTGCACAAAGCCTCCTGCTCCTTGGCTCCAGGTGTCATGGCTCAGCCAGTCCCCTCATCCCCCAGGGTCCCCAGCTAGGCCAGAGCCTGCCTCTGAAGCCAGGTGCCTTCCCTGCCCATCCAGCCTTAGCCCAGACCCACTTTGGGGCACCAAGGTGCCAGATTCCAGAGTTCAACTGTGTGCAGCTCCATTTGTTACATGATTTAAAAGAACAAAGAAAAGTCTGTTACCCAATTTAAAATTCCTGTTTTCACATTAATATGCCAAGCATAACCTTTTATCAGCAAACTCAATTATCTATATATTTTATGTTCCTTGGGGGAAAAAAGGGGGAGGCAACTTCAAACTGTGATAAATGTTTATGTCTATTTGCTTCACTCCCAGATTACTTTTTTTTTCCCTTTAAAAAAATTAATCAAAGTCTATCCCACCTTTCCATCCACAGATGTTTCCAATAAGCGAGTAGACAACAATGTGCTGAGCTGGGCCAGGGAGAGAGGGGATCCAGGCAGGGAAGGGACCCCAGTGCCACAGGGCACCCTGGCCCTTCTCTACTAGGGACAGGACTGTGTCGCCTTCTGCAGGAGGGACACGGTTCCCAGGGTTACGTCAGGTCAGGCAACTGGTGAGTAGCAGATCTGTTCCTTCCACTGGCCCAAGAGCCCCAGCCCTTAACTCTGACACTTGCCCTTGAGAAATGTCAAAGACAGTGAAAGTTTAACAGGATAAACAGCTAGGAACAAAGAGAAAACTTAACTCCAGGCTAAATTCCTTCTACGTAATTAAATCAGCCCATCTAGGTGGGGAGGTTTTCAGAGGCGGCCTGCATGGAACTATCTATAAAAGGAGATACAATTAAGGAGAGGCTTTTTAATATATCTAATTCTTGACTGCCCTTGCCCTAGGCAGAAACTCAATTCTACTTAAGGATAGCCATCTTTGAAAACTTATGTAAATTATAAGGGACAGGAAGAAAAAAGACAGGAACCATTTCGCAAGGTAAATGAGAAACCAGCTAAGAGACCAATGCGGTAAAAACAAAATCTCCAATTGACAGAGATGAGCATCTCGGCCAGTTCACCACCTAAAATCTGGGCCTCATCGGCCATATACAACCCCATCATGTTAGTTTCCGCACCGCCTCGCCTAAATTAATCTACCAACCAAGCAAAACAGGAAACGCTTCAGAAATTAGCTGACAGTGATACATTTAAAAATATGTGGGTTTTTTTTCCCCCCATTTTTTTCATAGCTGGAAAATGAAGGGAACTACAACAAATGCCCAAGTTTCTTTTTTAAAATGGTTACGTCCATTCCGGAGGAGGTGGGCAGTTCATTCTGTGTATTGGCAGCGGCTGAACAACTTGGGGGAGAGGGGAGGCACCAAATCAAGAAGTCGTTACTTTAAGTGCAGATGAGTAAGGGGTTCTAGGAAAGTCACCTCACAGGCTGATCTGATCATAAATCCCTCACTGGGCAGGTCACGGTCAGCAGTCACACCCCAGGCATATAACTTCTTTCACAACAGGCTTATCTCTGCCTCAAGCAAACCCCGTCCCGTGTTTCTGTGCATCCAAGTTAACACACCTTTGAAATGTCCCCTTTCAGACCCTCCCTTTGAGGCGGGAGCCCTTCTTCCACAGGGTGACCCACCCTCAAGAGGACACGTGTCTGGTTAAGGATCCTGTAATCTGGTCCTAGCCTAGCTTTCTCCCACCTTCAAGTAATCTTTAAGTTCTCCTTAATTCCAAATGCATAAAACAAGCTGAAAACTGTCATTTCTTGGAAGCCTTTTTCTCAGTCTGTTGAGATCTTGCTTCCGGGCATATCCCCTGTTTGGCTCAAATAAGTTATTATACACGTTATCAGCATGTTTGGACGTTACTACAGCAACATAAGAGAGAATGCCCGACTAGCTCAGGGCCCGGACCCACGACTCCGGCTGGGGTTCTGGGGGTCCCTCCATTGGGGACAAAGGCAGGGACAACCCGGAGCGGCGCTGCCTCCCTGCCGGGCCTGTAGGGGGCGCCATGCAGAGCCGTGGGCCTGAATGGAAGGAGCCCAGAAAGGTGCCCTGGGCTTTGGGGAGCGGCCCAGACTCCAGGTGTCTTGGGGAGACACCGCAGCTGCGTCAGTGTGACTCCCAGGCACAGACGGCGCGGGACAGGGGCCACCGCGGAGGGTAAGCCCTGCGGACAGTAAGAGTGTTTTCAGCGCGGACCCGAAGGAGGGCAGGAGGTGATCGGCGAGCGCTCACTGCTGCGTCCACTCAACAGCCACAGACGAGCCCTGCGAGGGGCAGGACTTGGGTTTTACCCCAAAGTGGAGGGAGCTGACTTGCAAAGCCCCAGCAATGCCGTTGGAAAACCGGACGAAGCTGACCTCCCCGAACTTTTGTTCCTCGTCAGTAAATGGCACAGGAACGGGGAGCCGCTGGGAGAACGAAGCAGCCAGAAGTGTGCGGTCAGTGCTGGCGTGTGGCAGCTCCAGTCAGTTACAAGGAAGGACCCCAAGCTCGAGGTGCAGGGGCGCGGACCTGGAGTGAAGTGCAAGGCCAGTCACGCTGTTGCGTCCAGCCAGCTGAGAGGCCGCTTAGGGCCAGAAACCAGAGGTGGCTGCCCGGAGGCGGCGGCATTTGCGCTTAACTTTAAAGGGTGAGGAACAAGGCCCCACAGAGCTGAGCTGCAGGTAGAGGGTACATTATAATTTACCACAGCAGGCAACACAGTGACCAGCAGCAACGCTAACCCCTCGCGTTTATTGCACCCTCCATGGGGCACAAAGAATCTTCCCTTCAGCGGCTCAGTTGAGCCCTGCATCCTGGCCAAGCACGTGGGTCTAAAGGAGCTGTCCATTTCACAGAGCAGGAAACTGAGGCCAAGCTCGGAGGCGCAGCCCCGCGGCCGAAGAGTTGGCAGAGACGGGATTCGAACCTCCCGCCCCTGCGGAGGCCCGCGATCCCTCGCCGGCGCGCGCCCCGGCCCGACCCGTTGTCCTAGAAACGGCCCGCGCACGCGCGCGCACGGCCTCCCGTCTCCTGCGAGCACCCTTGTTACTTTTTTTTTTTTTTTTTTATAATAAAAACACAAAGCGGCGGGATACTGCCAGCGATCGAGCGTGCTGTCGAAGGACGCCGCTACGTCCGCTCTCCGCCCCAGGCCGCGGATCCCTCCGCCGCGCGGCGGCCTTCGCGCTTCTTGCCGACTCCGAACTCCAAGCGGTTTCCCGCGCGCCGTGCCCCACCCCCACCTCTTCCCCACCCCAACCCCCAGCCCGGCTCACCTGCCGCCCGCGTCTCCATGGCAACGCCCCCACCGCGGGGGGAAAAAAAAGCCTCGGGTTCTTCCGGGCCTTCTCCCGTGCCGACCGAGAAAGCAAGGTGCCCCGCTGATGCTTCGCTTTGTATTTTTATTTTTTTAAGAAAAGAGCCGGCGAGGTTATGGCGAATCTGCGGCATCCAACATGGCGGATGGAGTCTTCGTCCTCCTCTTCGCGGGGCGCTGACGCCGGCGTAGCGGACGTCAGCCTAGGGTGACCCTCCCCCAGCGCCGAGCGCGGGCAGGCTGGTTCGGGCTAATGCGCATGCTCCTGTTCAGAAGCCGCGCTTTGGATCCCGCTCCGCGGTTCCGCCGCTCCGCGTTTTGAACCAGTCCTGGGAAGGGGCTATCTGGAGGTCTGGAATACGGATTGCAGGATTGGAAGTCCTCCTAGTCAGGCCTGAGACAGCGTCTACCTACCAGCCAGCCCATCCTTGGAGCCCTATGGTATGGAGCCACCGGGCTGGACGTGGAATAGTTTATGTTTCGTGTTCCAGTTCTGCCCTTTACTAACTAATCTGGGACAGCGATTTAACTTTTCTTGGTCTCAGTTTACCAATGTGTTCATAGGGATGGTTACAGCCCGCCTCCTTCTCAGGTTGCAGTTTCCCAAAGTGGGATGCTTGCCACTGGAGGTACCAGACTCGATGTAGTCGGTGCAGACAGAATAAACAACGTAGAACCAACCCCAGAAAGTGACGGCCTTGTCTGTCCTCCTGATTCTCTTGCAGAAAGTCTCAGGCGAGTGTGAGCGCGCCTCTTAACACTTGCTCCTTTCCCTGCTTCTGGCTCACACACAGCCTCCTGCAGGCAACAGTGTCTAGTTGAGCTGTGATGAGCTTGTTTTGTTTTGGGCATCATCCTGGTTGATGCTGCCACTGCCTTCAGATCTCTGCTCAATGACATCTCCCAGGGGGCCGTCCCCCGACCACCCCAGCTAAAAACCCTAAGTCACTTTGTATTTCCTGCTGTCTATTACTACCTGACACTGATGTATCCCAATTGCGTGCCTGTCCCTCCTAGTCACCCCTTTAGCCCTGGAAACTGGAACTGAGCCTGACAGCTATTTATTGAAAAAAAAAAATCAATGAGTTTCATGTTGCTTGTATTTTTAAGGTTATCCTCTGTTCAAAATAAATGGTGTTTTTTTTTTTCATTTATGGTAGTAATATAAAATTTTCTTTTTAAATACAACGTATGTACATTTTTTTAAAATTAGCGTCAAGAAAATATTACATATGGTGCAGAGAGACACAAGCCCCCCCCCAAAAAAAAAAGTAAAAGTGAACCTCAAGTGAGAAGTTTGGGAAACACTGATTTATTTTTATGGTTTTCCTGAAGTGCTAATCTTTGCTTGTTATGTCTTTTCCTGGAATAACCTCCCTTCTGTTGCTGCTCAATTTAAAGAAATTCTCCTTGAGACAGCCCTGAAGTTCAGGCCTGTTTGTTCCCACAGCTCTGCTCACACTTACCTTGCATTCCTCACACCCGTCGCTTCTGTCTGTTTGCACAGCCCTTCCCTGAGCTCCTTAGCACAGGAGAAATACCATCTTTGTCATCCTTGTTTTCCCAATGCCCGTTGCACAGCGGTTTTACTGAGTGAACACACTCGTTCTCATTGTCCCTTTGCTTTTCAGTAGTGAAACTCCTGTGGACACTGAGCTTCAGGTTGATGCATCTGATTTCTCAGGAGACTTTCTGCCTTTCCTTAATCCTGTTCTTGGGAGAGAAGGAGTCATTATGAGACCCCAGATTTGCCCAGTTCATTAAATATATATTCAGAGATATCTCTTCCCCCCACCCCTCATTTCATCCTCACAACAACTAGGGGGTTAAATTGGACAGATAGGATTATTGTTCTTTTGTAGATTAGAAAAGGGTTGTTCAGAGAGGTTATGTGGCTTTCTAAGGTCACACAGCAAGTCAGTGAAGACCCAGGTGTGGAACTGGTCTCTATGCCCATTGCAGTTCTCACTTGGCCCCCATCCTGATGTGCCCAGACTACCCACCAAACCCCCAAAAGGGCAAATTCCAAGGCCATGGTCGGCTTATTGTGACACACCCACCACATCCGCATCACAAGACACATCTTGAGCCGTCTTTCATTTGGAAATGAATTGCTCAAAAAGCTGCACTGATGAATTTTTCCTTTTAGAATTATAAATATTTACAATAATCTCTATTTTGCTGTGAATCGATTTCTATCAGGAAAGAGTTGTTCTGAGTTGCTGACAATATTGGTTTTGTGCTGGTTCCCTTTCTTGCAGCAGCATTTAAATGTTATTTATTGATTAGCAGATGGATTGCTCCTGGATGTTGTGACCAAAATGAATTTTGGAAATGAAGCAATTGCAAATTTGTCTCAAAACCCAGTTACCTCAGAATATTATCAAAGTCAAATTTAAAAAAGCAATTTTGGACTGGTCTTGGGCTATTTGGACAGCGATGATTTTCTCCATTATTCCCACAGCATTTTCTTCCTTCTCTACCCAAAGAAGAGTCACTGAGCTTTGTCGTTACTGAAACCTGTCCTAGCCACAGGCATTCAGAAATGACCAAGTCCCTTTCTAAGGGACCAGATTAGCAAATGGAGAGATCGCTCCACCCTTGGCTAGGCCAGCCCTTTGCTGGGTGATTTGCATAGTTTCAATCAGCAGACATCTTTATTCTTTTCATTTGCCAGTAATAGCTCAAAATGCCTTCAATTAATGAAGAGGCATTAGTAGAATTAAATATAAATTGCTCAGAATTATATAATGAATGGCATCCTGCTTCAGCGATGGTTCCTAGAGGAGCGCAGCCTCCCAGCTGGCCCACTGGTGGCAGTCAGCCTCTCACAGCCCACACATCAATGAATCTGTGTTGATAAACTTATCAACATGAAATGGCATTTAGTTATATAATCAATAATCAAGTTGCATGATTGAATATATTTTTGTCAATCATTTTATAATTCTATCTAACAGCTATATGACAAATACACATTTACATGATACCAGCATAATGTATGTACATGTTTTTATAAGATGCTTTCTTGAAAGCAGACTTGGATGAAGGAAGGATATGTGTGGGTGACCTCAAAATAATGATCCTTGAGGCACACAGAGGTGGGGATAATCAGTCTGAGTGAAGTGTCAGAACTAAACAGGCATGTTGTAGAGAAAAGTCTGTTTAAAATGGCAAGAACGGGTATAGAAATGTTAGAACAATATGAGCAATCTCACTGTGAACGTAATTATAACCTTAGGAAGAACCGCCTTTCCTAGTTCTGTCTTCAGTGGCCATAGGGTGCCATCTCGTCACCAGTCCACTGTTCCCTCAGCACCCAAATACTGATCCCCGTGGTATATTTCATTAGCAGTAGCCAGGGCTCCTTCAAAGAAGCTGAGCCCCCGCTTGGAAGCGTGGAGAAAGGCCTGAAGCATCTTGCTAGTGCCAGAAAACCAGGGTGCTGCAGAACAAATGCTGGGTTACTGCTAAAAAGACAAAGGAGTCAGCTGAAAAAGGAAAGGGTTCCCTCTGGTCAGGTCCTGACCACTGGCATGTCACAAAGTACAACTGTAGATCAACAGTTGTTGTTCTACCAGTTTCGTATATGAAAAGCCATGAGTCCTTAATGATTAAAAAGGAAAAGTTGATACTATATATAGAAAAAGACAAAAAGGTACATGTGTAATTACAATGCTAGTTGTCGTTCAATGGGTAAAAATGGGTTATTTTAGTAAGTAGGTAAATTTGGCATATATAGGGTTCTGATTCTTACTTGAAGTTCCATATATCTGTTTGTGATATGCTATATCTGTGTAAGTCGAGAAATGCAGATCAGCTTATCATGAGTAAGTCAAAGAGTTCCAGAAAGATTAGAAACTACCAAAACCAGGAAGGTCAGGTCAAAACCATGGTGATCTCATAAATCACCAGGTAGAAAGAGGGTTCAGTGATTGGTGTTCCAAGTTAATGGATTCACCAAATGTCCTAGGAGAATGACTACAGATTAAACTGCCATATGGCCCTGCCAATTAAAATGAAATGCTAATGATGCGTAATGAAGTTAATTGTAAACTGAGGCAGAACATCATGAACCCAAGATTTAATGTACGTGGATGTAAAGATGGCGAGAACTTGCTTATGAGTGCTGTTGACGTATTGGATAAACCTAGTGTGAGAGAGGCACCCCCGACCAGCACACCTGCTGCCATTTAAGTCACCTTGAAGGATTCTGTGTTATAACCAAAAATCCATCAGCCAGTGACCCGGAGGCTGTGATTTTGAAGTACCTGGGAAGGAGATAATCTTTCTCTTTTGGGTCTGATATTGCAATCCTGGAAAAGAAAAAGAAAAAAGTTTTGTAGATACAGCGAAGAAATTGGTCAAAACAATAGTTAACATTTTTACAAACAGGCTTAGGTATGGGTACAGTAAAACTTTTGTGTTTTTAAGGTGTTTAAAGCATTCAGGGGAAATTATATTAGACTCATACTGAAAAAAGGATAATTGGACTAAGTCTTGTAATGTTTAAGGCAATTTATTGGTAAGGTTTTACATTTTGTTTCATCAGTTGTCAGTGTTTAAATAGTTTTCAGAAAAGTTAATACATTTATAAGTGTAATAGATTGACTTTAAACCAACTACAAGTAATAGTAACTGGTCCATGAAAAAAAGTGGAGGGGGTGGCCTTGGATTCCAGCAACAGGAATGAAACCACAGGAGAGCCCCCAGTTGTTGAATGAAGGATGAGGAAGGGGAGAGGGCTGCTCCCCCAGTGGGGAGGAAAGGGAACTGTGCACAATTTAACATTTCTTTGGGGCTCTGGTGTTAACATCACCGTTTTAGATGTCCGGAACAGAGAAAACACAGATTTCAAAAGAGCGTGGGCCTCTGGGTGTCCGTGACAGGGCTTCTTAAATGGGTGGCTCATCCAAACACGGAAATACCAAGCCGCTGCTTCGAAGAGTGAGGCTGCTAGGAACGTGGCGGTGAGGGTGTGCTGGGACAGAGGGCACTGAGGGGAAAGGCTGGCTGCAGCGTGCCCGGGGAGCTCACGCTGTCCGAGAACCGTTTCCTAGGACGTGTGCGAGTCGTGCAGGAAACACTGGAGGTGGCAGTAAGCAGGCATTTTCCTGAAGTCAGCGGTTCCAAAGTCAGTGGTTCTGTCCAGCTCTTAGTTCAATGTGCAGCTGTCAGACCACATACCCTATTTGGGAATATAGTGTATGGGAATATGGGAATATTCCCATAGGGAATGTGATCACCAGGAACGGCGACTATGGAAGTGAATCTTCTTGCTGGGGCCAAACTGGGGGGAAAGGAAACCAAATAAATCAAACAGTGGTGATAACACAGGCCCAGCCTTCTAGCGCTTTCCCAGCCCTTCCATTGCCATCCTCGGACACAGCCTTCACCGCTGTCCTGTAAGGTAGGGAGGGCGCAACTAGAAGCCTCATTCTAAAGATGATGGAAGAGCAAAGAAAAGCGGTTACATGACTTTCCCAGTGTCACACAGACAACTGTAACCTTGGGACTGGCAACAGGGCCTCGTGACAGTGAACCCAGGCCTCTCTGCCTCCATCGTCACTTCAGGCTCTAGAGTCGTCCAGGGACGAGTGGTGAGTGGTGTCTGGTAGGGAGAGGCCATTTTTGATCTGCGTGCCCTGGAGTAGGCAGGCCGGGGAGCAGCAGCCTGTGTGTGTGTTTAGCGGGAAGTGTGGCTGCGAGCAACGGTGGGAGAGAAAGCCTATTAGTAAAAGGTTGCGCCCGAGCTGCCTGGCCCACGTCTTTACGTGAGAGGCACTCATTCTGCTGGCCTTTGCTCGACCCAGGGCATTCCACGTGTCCCCAGGATTTCGGCTGCGTGTCTGGTGAGTGTGGGGCTGTGTCCCATTGGAAATGGTCGGCTGCTTTTCTTCTAACGGCGGACTCAAGTTCAAGTGCCAACCGCTGCGCCTGCCTGCTTTCTCCCTTGCCTCCGTCACTGATGATGGAGCAACAGGAAGGAAGAGACTTCCCATGTTAATAAAATTCTAATACATACCTTTTCTGCCAAAACCAAAGAGCTCACAGGCTGGTGCAAGAGCACAGAGTAGAGGAAACAATGTTCTACCCACTCGTTTCTAGTGCACGATTCTGATCGAGCTAATTGGTCGACCGTCTGCAGGCAGCGCTGGTGACACTTCCCTTAGCCCTACAGAGGACCTGCCTTCCTTCCCATCACACTGCTCTACAGCCCAGCTCCTTAGCAGGCAAGGCCCCAGCCAGAACTAGACAGCACCTCAAACAGGGCAATTAATGCAAGTTTAATAAAGGGACTCTTTGCAAAGCTATCTCCAGGATGTAAGAAAGTCAAAATGATAATACAGCACTTGAGGTGCCCTCTGCCTCAAGCCTACAGGCGTGGGAGGGATTGCATAATGGAACCCAGAACCAAGAGGGTATGCGGGTCTGGAAAAGTCCACCTTCCCAGAGCTGCGGCCACAGGTAGAGACATACCAGCAACCCTCTATATCTTTAGACAAAGGAGACTGGACTCAATGCTCAGGCCTTACTCTCTGGCCCTCCTGATCTCCTGCCAGAGTGTCCCCTTGGCTGAACCCCGACCAGACACCCCTGACTGCCTGTTCACCATGCCTAGAGGATCCCGGGAGCCTTTGGGAAGGTCATCTCCCTAACCTCATACACAAGGAGCAGTTCCGCAAACGCACAGTCCAACCCGTAATAAAGGATGGACAACCAAAACCCCTATCACGAGCACCTTTATCCAGTTCCTGTGGCGATGCTGTAGCAGCTGAGAGAAAACTCGTGACCTTGAAAGAAAGCGGCCGTGGGAAATCCCCGATGTTGCCGATTGTTAAAAAGCAACGAGCGGCATCCAAGAGGTGGCTGATGAGCCTTCTCATCACCCTGCCTCAAGCCATCCCAGTAGATGAACCCCAGGGCTGCTGCCCAACTCATTTATAACCCAACTGCTCACTTCCGTCCTTAGGAGTGGGGGTGGGGCACTTGGTGAGCATGGCCTGGTGTAGAATCCTAGGCTGGTTTCCATCAATAGGCGCAGGCTGCCATCTGCTTAGGTGCTCCAGAGGGAGGACGAGTGAAGAGTGCGGTTGGAGCCGGTGCCCGTCTCCTGGCACTGAGCAGACAGCTGTGCCGGGTGCAGTAATGAGTAATGCACACGTACCTCCTCTGCATGTACTACTAGTGGTGCCAGTCTACTAAATTGTTTTGAGATTCCAGTGTTATTATTCTTTTGAATTATAAAGTATTTTTCCTGAGGCCGAGGCTATGCCAGCTTCTTTGGGAGCTGCCTGGTTCCCCTTTGGTATATGTGGGCAGCCTCCCCCGAGAAGATATTCGTAGGAAGGAAGGTGAGGGTCTGTAAAGCTCCCCTGGCAGTCGCTGCCGGGGGCACGGACACTGAAAGCAAGCCTCAGATGGAACTGCAAAAGATTCATAGCAAGCGGACACTCCAGCAGGCACACACACTCTTCCTGACAGATCGTGAGAGGGTCATGCGGAGCAGTGCACCGATAATTGAGCACCAGGGTTTAACGGACCTGCTCCATGGACTGGAAGTGGAAGCCCCTGCTCTGTGGTGGAAGGGGTCCTAGTCAGGGCAGTGCCCTGGCGAGGACGCTGGGCTCACGAGGCTCCTGCCCCCACCCATGCCAGGCAGCTAGCCCTGCACAGCACACCTCCGCAAGCCAAGGTCTGGAACCACTCCTCTTACCTGTGAAACACGAGCCAATGATCTCATTAAAGGCTTCTGCAGCTCACACGGCACTGCTGAAGTTTGCACGCCTGAGCAAGGCTTTCAAATGTTAAAATTTTAGAGTCTGTATGGAAATCTACCTGCACACACACATATCACAATGTCTATGCTGAAATACTATAATGCAAATTATACACAATTCATATACTTCTCTTTTATTGAACCTGATTTTAAAAAATTAATTCCATTTTTTCCCCAGTTCTTTGTTTTGGAATCTTTTTTAATTGGGAGGTAAAATATATGACTTTCATTTTCCATTTTGAACTTGTGGCAATCCATGGATTTTTATTAATTAATTGTCATAGTCAAAACTTTCAACAATCCTTAAGTATTCTTTTTAGGAGAGTTGTATTGTAAGAAAACATATCTAGTCCATCTAACGGTTCCATCTCAACTAGTAACTTTGTAAATAACGAGCTGACCACACACAATCTTTCTGTCACAGCAAATTCAGGACATGGGCTTAACCAGGATGTAGGGCACATGGAAAATGAGGAAAAGAGAAGGAAAAGTCTGCCATGTTTCTAAGCTTGTTTGCATGGAAATGCAATGTACATTGAAGAGTGCGGGGTAAGGATTTGTGTAGATCAGCTCACACAGTGGTGGGTAGACAACTTATTTGCACCACATGAAATGGTCAAGACAGTAACATTTATTTATTGAACTCTGTGTGTGTTTACAGCACTCTGAAACAGTGGCCAAAGAACAACTGATCCAATTATCATCGGCTGCATACAAATGCTCAACACTCGGTGGCTTAGAGCAACAACCGTTTATTATTATAGTTCCAGGCCTGGAGACCAGCTGGCGGGTGGGCTCAGCTGGCAAGCTCGTACCTGTGCAGGTTGGATGCAGTGTCTGCTCTAGGCTGGGGCAGCTCTGCTTCATGTGGCTGACATCTTCCTCTTGGGACACCGAGTTATATCCTTCTCATGGTGATGGCAGAAGCCAAACAGGGCAAGGAGAAATGTCAAACGCCTTTTCAAGTAACTCCTGCCATCCCATTGGCCGAAGGAAGTCATATTACCGAACTCAGAATCAATGGGCAAGGAAACTGACGTGACAAAGGGCGTGCCATCGGGCCGGGGGAAGAATTGGGACCATGAATGCAATCTACCACATAAACCATCAGGTACCCACAGAAACACACCTGTAAAGTGTGTCCCGAGAATTTACTTTCTAAACAGATGACCAACTACATGCTGGGCTGAATGAAAAAGGAGGGAGACTCCCTCAGTCAGGGTTTGGTTTACAAAGGTGATCGACTTTCTACACGGGCTTCCATGTAAGGCTGTGAGTCCCAGGTCGGTTTGGCCATTTGCCAGCGAGTTGCACTCCCTCCATCTGTGGTGAATGGCCCCTCTGCTGGCCTGCCTTCTCCTGCTGACGTCTCCTGCTGCTTCTCAGGGAAGATCCTTGACGACACAATTAGTGACACTGTACTTTGCATCAGTGAGCTCTGGGACCCCGAGGCACTCATTCCTTGGCCCATCAATAAAATTCGGGGAAGGAACACCCCTGGGATTTCATCCAGCTCACCTGTCCATCACCAGTCAGCCAAGCTGCCGGGCTTCAGATTCTGACCTGCAAGTGAAGTGAAGGCTTCCTTCCAAACACGAAAAGCCCCTCTATTATCCTCGCAGCACGCCCTGAGTTTGTAATCCTGGCTCCACCCTTACAAGCTGGTGCCTTGGGCAAATTTGACAGCTTTGTGTCTCGGTGTCCCCATTTCTAAAACAAGGATGATAATATCTACTGCACAGGCTTGTTGGGAGGCTTAAATGAATTAACACACAATAGCTAGATTTTCTTTTAAAATAGTCAAAGGGTGTTCCTATTAGACTCTGTGGAATTTGGCATCTCAGAAATCTAATTAGTATTTTCACTTTCTCCACCCTGCTTGGCGTTTTGACAGTGTTTGGGTCTGTTAATTTAGGCTGGTATCCGCAAGACTGAACTATCGCAGGGCCTGGCCATCGAGATTTGATGCCCTGTCCTTTTGCCTTTACACACGGCTGACACTTACGTCACGGAGAAAGCAGAAGGCGAAGTCTGGACTGGGAATTCCTTGCAGCAAACAGAGTAAATCCTGAGAATGTGGAGGGTGAGAGCTGCACTTCCCATCTCCAGAGGGGGCAGTGCCCCAGCCGCACTGGCCCAGGGCCTGGGCACAGGGGAGTGTCAGCTCCTCCCCTCCCCCGTCACCCTCCACTGTCTGCTGATGCTCATTACTGTCCACATTTCCCACGACTCTTGCCTTTTTAAAATGCATGTGGCACAGTTACAACCTCCCATGGACAGCACTGGTCCCTCAGGCACACCACCCACAGGAGAGAACTAGATCGGGTTGTCATCCTGAAAACCTGAAACATCCTTGGAACTCAGGAGAAATTGAAGGAGTAGACGTCTGCATTTTCCACTATCAGCACATACACATTAACAGGGACATTTGGGGGAAGGAGGTCCCCTGTCTAGACACGCATGTGGGCATCTCTGCAAGAGTTCCCAAGATAATGTTTAACAGAGTGTTGGGGTTAAAATGACTTTAAAGATCTTGTCATCAAAGCCCATCATTTAGCAGACGGGGAAACCAAAACCAGAGAAGCTGAACACCTTCACCAGGCCAGCAGGATGCCAGGGACATGCAAATCCATGTTTTCCAAACAACTTCAGAGAAGCCTGATTTTTCTTTTGTTTTCCTGGAGAAGACAGCATTAAGCAGGAACAGGTGCATTGACTTTTAAATACGAGGTGTGAGCACAAAATACGGTGAGTGTTTAAATAAAATAAAAAAATATTACTGTAAAAGACACATTGCCATGAATCCCCCTCAAAATACTCTCCTTCGCTTTGAACACATGTATCCCATCATTCTTGCCACTTTGTGAAGCAGTTCTGGAAGTCCTCTTTCGTGAGTGTCTTTAGTTGAGCTGTCGTAGCTGCCTCAATGTCCTGAATCATTTTGGCTTTGGGGAAGAGCCAGAAGTCACATGGCACCAGATCCAGTGACTAAGGTGATTGAGGACACACCGTAATATTTTTACTTGCTAGAAATTGTCATATCAGAAGCGATGTGTGACACAGAGTGCTGTCATGATGGAGGATGAAGTCACTCACGAAAGAGGACTTCCAGAACTGCTTCAGAAAGTAGCAAAAAGGATGGGATAAGTGTGCTCGAAGTGAGGGGGAGTATTTTGAGGGGGATTAATGGCAGTGTGTCTTTTGCTGTAATTTTTTTTGTTTAAACATTCACCGTATGTTTTGATCACACCTCATATCCAGGGCTACTATTTGAAGAAGAGCTTCTTAAAAGACCAACAGTAGTCCCTGGACACCGTGGTTGCTCTATGGCTGGAGGTGTCCACGCACAAACTGAGCAATAACTTCTAGAGAGAAGAGTAGCATCAAAATGGGGGCAGGAAAAATGGCTAAAATGATAAAAACAGAAAATGCCAAGGGTTGAGAGGCTATGGAGCAACTGGAACTCTCAGACACTGCCTGTGGGAGCAGTAATGGGGCAGCCACTCCGGAAAAAGGGTGGGCAGTTTTTAATAAGGTTACGCGTACATCTACCCTATGACCCAACAAACTCACTCCCAGGAATAGACTCAATAGAGTCTAAATGCAGAGGCCTATTTCATGAAAAGACATACATGAGAGGGTCACAGCAGACTAATCGCAATAGCCCTAAATTAGAAACTGCAACTGCTCATTGACAGTCAAATGAATGAACTTCAGCTTAGCCCCACAATGGAACACTACACAGAAGGAGTCATAAAACTCTTCTGTAAAGATGACAGGTGATATTTTCAGCTTTGCAGACCGTATGGTCTCCAGGTCAACTTTTGTCACTGCAGTGCTCAAGTAGCCATAGACTCAGAAACGAATGGGCATGACTGTGTTTATAAACAAAACCTTTACAAAAACGGGATGGGAGGCTGAATTTGGCTTGCCGGCCCTGCGATACAGTAATGACAATGAACACTCTACAGTCCCACCCAATACGGATGGATGTCACAGACCAGATGTTGGGCAAAGGAAGCCAGACCCCAGAGCACACGCTGTGTGATTCCGGGTACCTAGTGCACAAACGCGGGCAGAGCTGCTGTCCAGGGTGTTGGAAGTCAGGGCGGGGCTGCATGTTTGAAGGCCAGCGACGGGAAGGGGAAGGAGCGGGCATCCGAGGCGCTGCTGCTTATCTGGACCCTGAGTGCATAGTGTGTCCAGCGCTTGAAAATTCATCAAGGTGCACAGTCAGGATACGTGTGCTTTCTTATATAAAATGATTTTCAATAAAGAAGGTTTTCAATAAAACATTTAAAAATAAATAGGAGCAGGGCAGGTGTGGACCTGTGAGTCTCTGTCTCTGATCCTATAACTAGTCCCTGGTCACAAAGTTAGATAATAACAAAACTGGGGTGGAGACACAGGTCTCCAGCTCCCAATAAGGAAAAGGAATTGATTCTCAGTGAACATTTCCTGTGTGCAAGCCACATACAACATGCAATCCTCATAATAGCTCTCAGAGAAGGAATTATCACTCTCATTTTTGCAAATGAGAAAACTGGGGCCCAAAGAGGGTATGGACTTAGGTAGGAGCAAGCAGCTAGTCAGCGGCCGCAAAAGTATCAGAACCCAGGCCTGCCAGATTCTAACCCCATGTTCTTACGCTGCTCCAAGGGCTTTCACCGCAAACATGGTGCTTCTTATATGAGCACTGCACGAGTATAAAAATAAACAGCAAGCCGCACGCTAGAAATATTATCCAGTTATCACTGGCTTCCACTGCCCGCAGCCAGAGCTGCTAAATCCTATTCGGGGTGGCTGTGCTGGCTGCTTCTGGGCAAGCACTGGCCACAGGCCCAGCTGGGCCAGATCGGACCTGCAGGGAGTTTTCACTGTGGTTTCTCTCTCTCAAGCAAGTGCAGGGGGGTGGCAGTGGGGGAAGGAGGACAGAGTGAGAACAGGGCAAGATGCTGGGGCAGGCTGGAAGGTGGGGCGGGTACACTGCAGGTGAAGGCGTTTATCACAAGCAGAGTGAGCTCAGCCACCAGAAACCAGGCTCACTTCAGGACCCATCACGTTTGACTCTACTTCTGAAATGTTCCTGCCCCTCGCCCCCACCCCTGGCTTCCAATACTGGTGGTAAAAAGCAATAGAAAGACCCCCCACCACCATCCAACTCGAGAATGGGATGAAGGTCTGCCTTTCAGTGTTTTGTGACAATTTCAATTAATTCTCAATCGTTAAAAATTAGGAGTTACATGAACAAACCTTAAATGCTAAGTGAAAGAAGCCAATCAGAAAAGACTGCATACTGTATGGTTCCAACTATATGACATTCTGGAAAAGACCAGGTACAGTAAAAAGATGAGTGGCTGCCAGAAGTTGGGGGGAGGCGTGGGGTGAAGAGGATGAAAAGGCAGAGCACAGAGGACGTGCAGGGTCATGACACTGTGCAGTATGACGCTGTCCTAGGAGGTACATGCCACTTATTATATATTTGTCAAAACACCTAGAACAATACAGGGGAAAACCCTAATATACACTATGAACATTAGTCATAATGTACCAATACTGGTTCATTTGTAACCGCTGTACCACCCTAGCAATGTGAGATATCATAACGGCAAACTGGGGCGGGGGAAAGCAGTATATGGGAACTCTGTATTTTCCATTCAATTTCTCTATAACCTAAAGCTGCTCTAAAGAATAAAGTCTATTCATTTTATTTTGTCTTATTTAGTGTGTTTATGGAAATACCTGAATTGCTTGCCTCATGGGAAAAATCTGATCTGGGAACACGGAGCCCATCTTCCGAGGTCTGCCAGAGTTTAGCAACAACCACTCCTGTGAAAGAAGCTTGGCTTCTCTGGCCACCCTCTATGAGAACACCCCGATTCTGCCACAGCCCAGATGAGCCAGTGTCACCCTTTGTTGCCCGTCTGGACTTTGAGGTCATTGCAGTTTGAGAGTCCTAGGGCAAGACCAGCAATTTCATGCAACAGTTTTCAAACTGGGTTCCCCAGGGACCTTCCTGCTTCCGGGGGAGTTGGGGCTGGGAGCAGCTGGGGTGTGTGGTGTGTGGGCTCTGAGCCCCTCGCTGCTGCTTCTCCTCTGTCTGCTGGACCTACTGGGCTTCTGAGTAGGATCCACTCCAACAAAGAGGTCTGTGGATAAAATGTATGTGTAAGCAAACAAACCACTGGGCTAGTCCCAGGCCTTCCTTTAACAGAGAGGTAAACTGAGGCTCAAAAGAGCCATGACGAGTTAAGATGGTTGCTCAGAGGCGGGGATGCTGTTCTGTCTCCATTATCCCTCTGGAGTTCCTTCTATTAGACACCCCAATTTCCATTTGTGTCTCATCGCTGACAGTTCATCCTGGCCTCCCCTGTTTCTGATGTGACTCGGTTTGACTGTTTCCTGCTCATGATACATCCCCTTCCAGTCTGTCCTGGACTGCCGCGTTTACCGGACAGGCTTCGTGCTCCTGCCACACCACTCCTCCCAGGCCCTCTCAATTCAGGGGTAAGGCCCAGAAGTTAAATTAAAAGAAAATAAAAGCATGTAGTCCCAATAAAGCTTAGGTCTATGGGGTGTATTTGGCAAATGAGACCTCTGCATGAAAACCTTATACTTTCAAAGTGCTCATTGCCGTTACAGAGTGTGGGGAAGGCAGCTGGAGCTCCTCGGGCACCTTCCTGCTTCCGGAGGCCATTCAGAGACCGTGCCACGAGCTGCTTCTGGGGTCCAGGCGCCATGCTCGTAGCACCCCAGCCGCCCAGTGTGCCTTCTGTGTCCTGCTTTGGGCGGCTCCCGTCACACTGCTCCCCTCACTTCAGGCTGCGCCCACATCCTCATGACCAGTCTGTTTCTAGGAAACACATCTTCATGAACTTGGTGCCTGTCTCCTGCATATGTCCTATGTCACATCAGTCCCTTCTCTCAGGAGTCATAGCACCTAATAAACATTTATAAAGCAAATGTGATGTGCCAGACACGTGCAGGGAGCCGGTCTTGGTCCTCCGGAAGCTCTCCTCTGGGGGAGAGGTGATCATGGGAAGAAGACTGAGGGCCAGTGTGGAAAGCACATCAAAAGGGTGGGCATGGGGCCAGGAGAGCACAGGAGGGAGGCGCTACACCCACCCCCAGAGCTCGGGGGACAGCTCTGAGGAGCTGACACCTGAGCCAAGTCCTGAAGAGCAAGTGGGTACTTGACAGGGGGCGGGGCATTCCCAGGAAAGGGCAAAGCATGGGCAAAGGTGTGAAAGTACATCCTGTATTCAGCGGGGGACGCTGGTGGCGCAGGGGTGCTGGCAGGAAGAACTGCTTGGACAGGGTCAGTTTCCAACTGAGAAAGAGTGAGCTCACGCAGCTGTTTAGTCCTGGGTGTGAGGGAGGGTGGAGGGAAGCCGAAACCTAATCCTCTTATCAGATCACCATGGGCCCAGTCCTGCCGCCACTCCTGTCTGCTCTGTCCTTCTCCAGTTTGTCAGCAGTTCACCATCCGGGGCGTGGGAACCACGCCTGCGGTCTGTTCCACGCCGGAGTGTGCTGGGAGAAAGGAGTGAGGTCACATGGGTACGGATGGCTGCTTATCCCCTGTCCCCCTCGGGAAGGCTGCGTAGCCTGTGCGCCTTCTCATAGCACCGTGGTGGTCGTCTTCCAGGGTCAGTGCTGGAGACACTTCCGAGCAGGAGATTGTATCCAGGCCCAATGTTTTGGGGGGATATCGGAGCAATCACAAGTCACATACAAACTTTGTTAGATGGGCCTTTTCCCCAGGAAAGGCTCCCGATCTCTCCTCAGCGCCTTTAAGGTGCTGAGGCCCTTTACACTGGAGTGACCACCACACAAAAGGTCCCAAGAGGCTCAGATACACAGTGAGGAAGAACCTGGGACCAGCACTGGGATGAGGCAGTGGGTGCAGCTGATCCCACGTGCAGTCAAATCAACGTTTCCTTCAAAAAAGATTCTCAGTTACTAAAATTCAAAATATAACAAAAACCGTGATCTTTGGCAATACTAGACTAATTTATCCACCGTAGCCGCAGTTTTAAATGGCTCTTTCTTAAGTATTTGTGTGTATGTTTATATCTTATTCCCTTTTTATATTTTATTTCCTCTGATAACCCTAATCTGTAAATGAAATACCAACACAGTCCTGCAACCTGAGGGAGGGGTTTTCTGTTTGTTTGTCGTAAAATAATCCCTCACGCACGAGCCCTCTAGTAGAGACTAAATGCAGACCACTAAAGGCGGACACTTCACTACGACGTTATTAAGCCATTACTTTTAAAGTAAAGGTGACCCTTTGATTCCCAAGAGGTTAAAGCATGTTTTTCACTGGTTCCAGGATTATGCAAAATACAACACGAGTCAGGATTTTTAAAGAGTAAAAATAGCAACTAAAATAATGTGGAACGTTACTGAAGGTCAAGGGTAAGTCCATCCCTGACACATGCACTTCATGACCATTTCAGGGGGCAGCACAATGGAGCCAAGGAGGTGAGCAGGCAGGGCTAAGACCCAGCTGCCCGTCCTAGCAGGAAACCGGGGTCTCGGGTGACCCTAAGAGCAGGCCGAGGAGCAGGAGCCCAGGGTCCACTGATTCCAGATGTTAGAACTAAAGTCCATTAACGGGGTGATGGGGCTGAGGGTGGTGAAGACTCATTGTGACGATGAGAATATCGTAGGGAGCAAAGCAGAGGTGGGGGTTGCAAAGCCATGAAAATGCCCACGCTCCAGCAGCCTGCTGCGGGCGGCCTGGCTGGTGTATTCTTGCCACGGCCGACGGGTTCTTTCTGGACGAGTTCTACACTGACCCTCATGACCACTCTTCACGCACAAGTATACACGCTCCCATATCAGAGGCTTGGGGGTGACAGACAAACAGTTCAGGGACTGACACGGTGGCCCTGCCTGCCATCTGACAGCTCCGTCCCAACAGTTGACAGCTTTGTCATACAAACATTGCAGCACGTGGAATGAAGTGATTATTTGAGAGGGGTAGCTTGCCCACCGCTCCCTAGAGCTCGATTTGGGAGGGGAGGACTCCACGGCCCCCTGAAAACTGCCAACACCAGCAGTTCTGCCCTCATCGGCCTCTGTATGATGTTCCTGCAAGATGTCATTTGAAGAAACGGTTTTGCTGTTGGAAAAACTTCTTTTTAATTTTAAAAATAAAGTACAGTTCTATTGCACTTTCAAGAGTTAGTCTTCTATGAAAGCTCCGGCACTCATAATAAGCTGGTCAAGGCAATGCTTGTTAGAGCAAATAGGGGCGCTCTCGGACTTGAGTCAGGGCTCTGTGTGTTCAATCATGGGGGAAACAAAGTTCACCAGATAGGAAAAGGGGGGTGGGGGGCTCAAAGATTGTGTCTATAAAGTAACGAGTGATCAGGGAATAAAGCCTCCTTTCTAACATTTGATTTTGAGGCCACATCTTTAGGGCCCGATGGCATATAAACGTCCTGCCTTGGGGAGCCTGAGCAGAACACTGATGAGCTGAGGCTGACGAGTGCACTTAAATTTCAAGTCCGACTAGGTCTGGGATTTGCCCAGTGACGGCGGTGGCATAAGGAGGGGCGGACACTGCCTACCACACCTAGCACCTGTCTCTTAACTCCCATCCTGGTAATTGTCTGCCAGCAGTGGGTTTCTATCCTGCTTATTTATATGCCATTGAGCCTTCAAGCAAATAACTTCGCTTCCTCCAGACAGGGACAGCAGGCTCCTGTGTGTGCCAGGAGATGGCTGTGCCCTGTGCTGCTGCTCAGGTCCCTTAGTAGTGATTGCCAACAGGCGGTGTCCCACTTCAGTCACTGACAGGACATGCCAAGGGTGAGAGTCACCTCTCATCTCCACTCCTCTAGCCTCAAGTTGCTTCTCTCCCAGTTTCTTATCAACAGAGAACTAAGCCATTTGGGGAGCATCCACAAGGCAAACAAACACTTACAATTTAAGTTGCCCTTAATGGACTCCACCCTGCCTCCTCCCAAGGCACTGAGCTGGGGGTGGAAACCAGGCAGCTCCGAGTGGCAAAGCTGAAGCTGACTTCTTCCAAAGCTGTGTGGCCTCGGGCAAGCCCCCATCCTCTGAGTTTCTGCCTCCTTATCTATAAAATGAGATGAATAATGCTTATCTTGGGAGGAGCCGATGAGGGTGAGCTTTTTATTTGATCATTAATCCATTCGCACGTTCCAAATATTTGAGCACTAACTACATGCTGGAGATGAAGTGCTGAGCAAAGCCAGACACTGCCCCCTTCTCAGGGCACTTACAGTCTACGAGGGGAGGCTGTCCTGACCCAAAGGAATCCACTAAACAGTGTACACTTCCAAACTGGAATAACTGCCAAGGAAGTAGCACGGTCCCAGGCGAGTGGGTAAGAGCTCGCTCAGGTGTGGGGGTGGGGGTGGGGGTGCAGAGCGAAGGCTTCCCTC
The DNA here is from genome assembly GCF_036562045.2 of Rhinolophus sinicus. Taxonomy (NCBI): domain Eukaryota; kingdom Metazoa; phylum Chordata; class Mammalia; order Chiroptera; family Rhinolophidae; genus Rhinolophus; species Rhinolophus sinicus. The sequence goes on along the minus strand of NC_133761.1, from coordinate 5,153,274 downwards.
AGGAAGAGCCTGCAGAGCTGATACGTAAATGAGGAGGGCACAGGTAGAAGCAGAGGGGCTGCGTTCCAGGCAGAGGGACTCGTACGTGCAAAGGCCCTGATGGGGAGAGCGAGGCCTCGGTGAGCAAGTCCGAGAAACCCCCTGTGGCGGGAGAGCGGAGAATGAGGGAGAGAGTGTGTGACCAGGCACACAGTCACATGCGGAAGCGAGCCCCAGAAGTCCTTCCAGAACCTGCGATGCTGCTGACGTTCGCCTGAGATGGGCAACGCCTTCAGGAGATCGGGGTGAGTCTGACTCCTGCTGACAGAGCTTGAGGGGGATAGCGCTGAACCCGCTCTCCTTCCCCTCCTTTTGTGCTGGTATGTCCGTCTGGGGCCACCCTGAACCACCTCAGGAGGGACAACTCCACAGGCCGCGGCCAGGTTTGCAACGTGTAAATCTCTATTAGAGGGACGCTCTCACCTTTTCACCATCTCACCTTGACATCAGTCAAAAAAGGAAGGCAGGGAGGGAAGTACGAGAGAGAGGGAGGGAGGGAGGAAGAGAGGGAGGGAGGGAGGGAAAGGCACTATACACACTCTTCCTGGGTGATGGAAACACTTACCATCGATTCAACTACCATCTATCTGCTGAGGCCTCCTAAAGCCACATCCCAGTCTAGACCTCTCTTCTGAGCTCTAGACCCAGAAGCTTCCAGGTCTAGAGCAGTAGGCAGGGCACACGCTTCTCAGAGCCTCAGAGTCTGCTTCTCCTCCTGGACGGCCCTCTGCACGGCGGTGATGACAATGAAACCCACTTATCCACTTCTCTCTCCTGGCCAGGGACCTGGGTCTGCCCAAATCACAACTGTCTTTCCTCTCTGGGCAAAGCCAGACATTGGGTTTTACGGCAGTGTGACAGGAAATGCAGGCTATCAAGACACAGTGGCAGGGATGGGCCAAAGGGTTTCTTGCTCCTGCATTAGTTTTCTATTGCTGCACATTACCACAGACTCAGTGACTTAGAGCAACACAAATGTATTACCTCACACTTTCCGGGGGTCAGAAGTCGGGGTGTGGGCTAACTGGGTTCTCTGGCCGGAGTCTCACCAGGGAAAATCAAGGTGTCAGCTGGGCGGTTTCCATCTGAGGCTCAGGGTGTTATGCTAAAGCTCACTGGCTGGCAGAATTTGTGTCCTGTGATTGCATGACTGAGGACCCCATTTTCTTGCTGGCTGTTGGCCGGGGCCACTCCCACCTCCTAGAGGTCTACAGTTCTTTTTCATAACGCCCCCTCCACAGTCTGCTTACATGGCAGCTCCTTCAAAGCCAGCAGGAGACCCTCTTGTCCCTTTCAAGGGCTCACCTGATTGGGTCGGGCCCACCCCAGATAATCTCCCTTTTGATTAACTCAGAAGTCCACTGATTTGGGACTTTAATTATGTCTGGAAATCCCTTATCCTTTTGCCTGACTATCGGAATACAACCCAGCATACTCACAGTCCATCCCACCAACACTCAAGCAGACTGTACAAGGATGTATTCTCGGAGTCTAGAACCTTGCGGACCATCTTGGAATTCAGCCTACCAGGTTTCCTCATTCTAATTCCTTAGGACATGCAGCATTAAACCATATTTGGGTGTCACCTGCATTGCTCTCGACCTCTGCTGGGTGGGATTCTGCAATAGTATAACAGTCCTGGATCCTAAAGCTGACCTCGCTTGCTGGGCTATGGGAGTGGATACAGAAAGGCTCTGCCCTGAGTATATAGCTGGGCAAATAGAAAGGCTCTGCCCTGAGTATATAGCTGGGCAAATATTCCAGGAAGGAGAGGGAGAAGTGAGTATCACAGGTGGCCTTGAACCTTACTTACTACTTTCTCCACGGCAGAAATGGAGAAAATGAGGGCTGCTGATGGCATGTAATTATGACTTTCTTTTTGCCTAAACTGGTTAGTAAGAGTGCCACGCTCTCCCCGATTTTTACAGAAGCGTAGGTAAATGTGACTTCTAGGTAAAGGAGATTTTATCAGGGGGCAGAAAGCCAAGGTTCCCCTTCCTTGCTGGCTTGCAGTTTCGAGATGTAAAATCTCACCGAAAGGATTTCCTCAAGGGTTACCAATAACAGCATTACTTTATTTAATTACCAGAAAAGCCCGGTGAAAAGAGTATATTACCATTATTATCCCCATTTTAGAAATAGGGAAGCTGAAGCTCAGAGAGGTTAAGTAACTTGCTCAAAGTCACAGAGCTATTCCACAGAGAGAGGTAGGACTGGTGACAGGTCTGTCTGGCTCCAAAGCCTTTCCTTGTTCCCATTCATGAGGTATGACTTTCTCACCTCAGCCCCTTCACTTGTGCTTTTCCTTCTTGGGGATTCCTATACCTAATACTTTATAAGGAAGCCTCCTCCATGTTTCATTGGCCCTGATGGTAGAAATTCTTTCATTTGAAATCTGCCATTCTAAGAATTTCATCTTAATTCTACGCTTTGCAGCACACTGGAAAAGCAAGCAACCAACAACCAATAAAAAAACGTTCTCCTTCTGATAGCCATTCAAATATTTAGATGGCTCTCCTGTTCACCCTAAGACCAGATCTTCCCAGATCTTCTCACATGGCTTCATCCAGACCATTCATCATCCCACCGGCCCTCTGAGCAATCTCCGGGTTATCACTTCCCTCTTAAAATGAGGTGCCCCAGATTGCAGAGCATTCCTGCCACGTCTGACAAAGACGTAACACTGTGAGACCATCACAAGTTGTGTCAACACTAAAGGCACACTGGCTTTGGAAATGGCCACTGCACATTGGTGGCTCAGATTCAGATTGCACTAGGCTAAAACTTTGGGTCCTTTCCAACTCTGCTGACATCGAACCAGCTCCTCTCAACCCTGAACTTGCATTGCTGACCTTTCCTTGGCCACTCTTTCCCATCTTATCTGAGTCCTCTTTAGAGACATGCTCCAACCCTCTTATGTGTGTCTGCAGTGCAACGTATACATTCTTCCAGTTCTGGGTCATGAGCTGATAGTAAGTCTTCTACCTCTTTATCAGATATTAACAGTGTTATAATGCACAGGCTGAAGAATTGAGTTCTTCGTGGTTGGCAAGACAATTTCAGTAACGTGACAGGTCTAAAAAAAATATGAACTTCTTAATTGAACGATTCATTACTACGATCACAGACCACCTGCTAAGAATTATAACCTAGTATTTTTCAGATATTGATGCTATTATCATTTGTTCCTGGAATATACCTTTTCCACCTTTCTAAAGACCTTTAGAGCGTTTGGGAACCTGTTTAAGCATCCTTTCTGAACTCTAATTTTTGTATATAATCAGCTGATATGAATATTTTTCCTAATAGATTTTCTACAGAATTTAACACTTCTGCAAAACACCAAATCAGCAAGGTCCTAACAATGTGTCTAACTATTATTAACTCACATTTCTCCAAGCAACAGCTAAATATACCAAGCTTGTGAAATACATTTATGGAGTTTGTAACTGTGAAGAACGCACTCAGGTAAGTCACGACCCTCAGGTCAGCAGTGATGGAATCGAGTCCACTTGTTTGTCTTCTTATTTTGAGATAGTCTTTTCCTCCCTTTTTCTGAGACCCTAGAATTGTGTGCCTTTAATTCCTTTTTTATCTTCAGGAAGGCACCATCATTACATGAAGGGCTGAGCAGACCTAAGGAGACGTAAATGAACCTAAAGTATCTCTGGTCTCAGGCGCTGGTTGAAAGCAACCTGGGTTTTGTTCTTGATGAAGTTCAGAAGGAACAAAACGTAGATAACAGGGATCAAAGCTTATTCCTAAGAATAAACGTGCACAGTACGTTTGGATAGTTAAACGGGTTCATTTCATTATAATATCAAATATTCATTGTATCTTAGAACTCTCTTGGTTTGGGGTTGTGTTTTAAAAGCATTTTTTTCAAGTTAAAATCTATGATGTAGACAAGCGCATAAAAGGTTTATGTACACTTTAACCAATGGTTGTGAAGTGAACGCGCAGGCCAAGATACACCACAGAAAGTCCCTCTGTGCTCTTTCCTAGTCACAACCCCTCCCTGCTCTCCACAGGTAACCACTTTCCTTTCATAGGAATATTTTCCTTGCTTTTCTTTGTAGTTTTATTCCTCTTGGCTGCACCCCTAAACCATATGTATTAGTTTTACCTGATTCTAAACTATTTAAAACTGGAGCTATGTTGTATTATTGATTTTTTTTTTTTTTTTTTTTGCTCAACATGGTATGTTCATCATATTGTTGCATACACCTAAAATATTTTCTTGCCGTATAATGGTGGAGTATGAATATACCAAATACATAACCCCATTCTACGCTTCCTGTCCTAGCTCCTTCAATGAAGTAATGTAAAAGATATATTGAGGGCCTATTTACAGTCACCCACTGTGGCTACACAACGTCTTTAGACAGCCTTCTCCTAACTTCCTTCTAGTGACTGTCCTCGCTCTCTTTCCTTTTATGGACAATTGCATTTGCAAGGGTAGATGACAACCTCACGCTCCCTTCCTTGACCTTCATTTACCTCACGGTCCACTGCAGAAAGGGCTCTCACCGACTGTAAGCAAAACCAGACAGCACTTGGAGTTCACCTCGACGTCAAGCCCTCTCCACTTGGGCTCCGCGTCTGATTCCCTATTCAGGGGCTCAGCTTGTTTGCTATTTCCAACTGCCCCTTTCCTGCCCAAACTTCTGGGAGTCTGAAGTTCACACAGTTCTCTTATAAATGGGATGTAGAGTTTGGGGATAATTCTGGGGTCTCAAAGCAAAGTTTCAAAAGTTCTTTCTTCCTTCCCCACCTCAGTTAGCTCCCAAATTCAAACAAAAACTACAGAACTCAAACATCTTGCCTTCTCTGTTTTCCTGGGCCAGAGTCTATGGTGGATGAAATGTATGGAGAATCGATTTAGATAGTTAGGCCTTGTGGACGGCAGCAAAGAGACACTTCTATCTCATTATAGCCAGTGTTAACATAGGTTACCTTGGGTTACAAAATAAAGTGGGAAGTAATAGAAAGTTCACAGAGATGGGGGATTCCGAGGGCTGTGCAAATCTGACTCCCAAAGAAGCACCATGGTACAAAAGAATAATGACTCAGCCACCACCATGGGTGTAAGCCAGGCAAGTTTCCTATAGACTGTAAGCCTCCATTCCCACAGCTATAAAATAGAAGTAACACTCCTTAACTCAAGAGGTTCTTGGAGGGATACCTGAGATAATAGAGACTGGAAGTAGGAAAAAACAAAACAATCATGTAAGCTCTCCTAGTCCCTGCTCCGAGGAAAATTCGCATGTGGTCTCCTGGGCCCATGGCCTTTGTGCTGGACTAGAAAAGTCCAGAAAACAAGACCAGCTTTTATCGGCAGGGCTCAGATTCACCGCCAGAGAGAAACAACCAGAAGCAAAAAGTGAAGTGAGCAGGGAAGGAGGACCAGAGCCAAAGGGATGGGTTTCAGAGGAGAGCTTGGGGGAGTTTGGAGAGAGAAGACAGAGAGTTCTTAAGTGACACCTGCCATACAGTGTCAAAAATGAGAGAGAAATGGGGAAAGAAGTATTGCCGCCCTTACCGAGCCATGCCCCTTAGGTAGAAACTGCTTTTGATTGTCCTCTGATGTTGGCCCCGTCTGTTCTGAGGTGACATGTTACATCTCACAAGACCAGGTAAACCATTGGCACTAGGTAGATACATGCTGATTGTCCAGAATCAGGCTCCCAAGTTCAAATCCCAGCCCCACCGTGTAATCCCAGTGCGACTGTGGTCTTCTCTTGCTGAACCAGAACACTCACCCGCAGGTTTCTATAAAAATTAAATGAAATAACACAAATGCAGGATCATAACAATGCTTCCTTCTGCTTTCATTCCCTCCATGGAAATCTTGACCAGAGACACAAAATGGGGGCTGTGCCATCAAGACCTTCCACTGAAGAATGGAGGAGATGATCTGGCCGAAGGGAAGGACGAGGAGTCGTGGGATATGCACCCAGGTTTTGTTCTCATCGGGAAGAAGGATCTTGGGATAAAACTGTGAATTCATTCATCCAGTTATGCTGGGGGTAAAACATTTTAAAAAGAGAAATGACTATTTATGGATTCAGCAATCTCCATGAGAGCATTCTTCTTCTTAATGTTATCACGTAAGTAACAACGTCAGATTGTTCTCATGAGAGTTGGACGATTGGCCTGCCTGTTGAGAGTCTGTACACCGACCGACACATTAGTAAACCCAGAGGGTCGCCAACATACCCAAGAGAGCAGCGCAGGTGGAAGGACGCAGGCAGCACCCCTGAGCCTTGGCACCGATTCCAAGTACCCTGACGGCGAAGCAGCTGCTCTGTAGCACTTCATGTGTAAATACACAGCTCCCTCAGTGGACGAGGTGCGAATGTGTCCGTTGCCCTCCAGCAAATCTATCTCCAGTACCTAGTACAGTGCCTGGCTCATGGTGGACTCAATACATGTTTGCTGAATACACTACTGAACTAGCTAGAGTGCCCGGGACAAGTTTCTCTCTCTGGTCTCCATTGGTTCATCTATAAAGTGAGGGGGTTAAGGTCTCCCTAACTTTGCCATCCTCCATGCCTAGTGTTTTATCACCCCTCACTTCTTGCAAGTCTCCTAGACGGGACCCCAGCTTCCAGCCTGCTCCACTTGCCAGCTGCTCTCAGAACTCACTCTCACATGTTCATCTGACCATGTTACGTCTCTGCTACAACCTCCCAAATCCCAGCTTCCACTGGGCAGACAGGCCCTTCAGACTCCAGCCCCTCTCAACCCGGGGTCCTCTCACCCAGTTCCTTTCCTCACCCTTAGCCACCTTGAACCAGTTACGTGGCTATCGTGATGAGATGTGGAAATACAATCAATTCTAAATGATCTATTCAGACATCTAATTATTAACATTAAAACTGTTAGATTGATGGATCCTGAGTGTATCAGTCTTCTTGGATTACCACAACAAAATACCATAAGCTGGGTGGCTTACGCAACAGACATTTCCTCACAGTTCTAAGATCAAAGGGCTGGCCAACGACGTTCCAGAGGCGGCCTCTTCCTGGCTTGGAGACGGCCATCTTGCTGTGTCCTCACATGGCAGACGCACAGACACACACGCAAAGCTCTCCGCTCCCTTCTTATCAAGATAGAAATCCCATCAGGAGGCCCCTATCACCTCATCTAAACCTACTTACCTCCCAAAGGGCCCTCCTCCAAACACCACCACATTGGGGGTTCGGTTTTCAACATGAATTTTGGGGGACACCATTCAGTCCACAGCACTGAGCAGAGGAAAAAGGTCCATAATGGCCGTTTGGCCGCTTTTCCAGCATTCTGCTCCAGGACAGCACCTATGGTAGCAGGACTTTCATGTTCAAAACCAGGTATCCTGTACATCAAAAGCAATTTACATGTTGTTTGGGTGGAAGTGAGGGAAATGGAAAGTTGGGGTCTGCTGAAAAATGAGGGGAGAGACAGACAAAAGCCGGACGTGGAAGGGGCCTGTATTTACAAAGAAGTGCAGATCTTATCCACTGAATGACGAGGATCACGAGAGAACAGATTGGACGATACATTCACACACGGTTGGCTGTTGGCTTTAAGAGTCTTAAAAATGCTCCTCCTGGTGATCCCACTTTGGGGAATTTATCCTAAGAAAATAATCCAAAAGATCAAGGGAGGTGTGCGCACAAAGATATTTACATTTACATTATTTACAATAATAAAAACTGGGAGAAACCCACAGAGGTATACTTAAGCAGTTATCAAATAAATGCTGGTTGAAGGAACCAACAAATGCTTTGCTGAATATAAAGTGGCAATTAAAACAGTGAAGCCCAGGTAAACAGCGTGGAACAATCTTCAAAGTAAGCAAAACAAACAAACTATAACATTATAATGACATAATACTATCACTCTATAAACACAGCGACAGAAGATGGACAAAACTAGAGGTAAAATACAGATAAAAATGACAACAGACTATTTGTTAGGTCGGTGCAATCATGGGCCACCAACATGTTTACAAAAGACACTGCCGTTTTACAAGTAAAAAACCAGCAGTCCTGTAAAAGGTGATCTGGCCAGTTGGTCTGCAGTCACAGCCTCACAAAGTAGGCTTTGTTTGTAGCCAGCCCGAATAAACACTTGGCTTTCAGTGACACGAGTGAACTGATGAAATATTTGAGGTCAATACAGGGGAAGGAGTGTTTGTGTTCTAAAGAAGCACAGTAAAATGGTAACGGGGGGAAGCGGGGTTAAGGAGGAAGAGGATTTGAACTGTTAAATGAACTGCAAGCTCAGGCCAAAGCATCCATTATCTGCCACATGCAGGATGAGAAATAGGGCCCTTGTGTATAAATAAGCCAAAGGGAACCAAAACAGTATGATGATGGCTGAGTAGAACTGTGCTTATTCTCACTTGAAACAAATGCTGGAAACAAAGAGAACCAGATACTTGGCAATAATTATGACATTACTGGATTTTGCCATTCCATAATGGTAATATGTTTCCTCAATGGTGATATATTTCACCTGGTAGCGTTTCCTCAAGGTCAAGCTGTAGACTGTCAGAGCCACGTGAGGGACAAAGGTTACAAGGAATTAGGTGACTCAGCCGAGGTCACACAGCTGCTGTATAGCATCAGAACAGAAACATGAGCTTCAGAGTCAGACGGACCAAATTTCAAACTCTAGGACAGCCTCCTTCTAGCTATATGTCAATCACGCACTCCCTCAGAGAACTATGAAGAGTGGGTATCCTGGAGCGAGTCACTCAGTCTCGCCCCGTACGAGCGTTCTCACTTCTACGACAGAGTGAAGGCCCAGAGTGGTCAACTGTGGTTTTGCTGCCCAGCATCTGCTCACTGTACCCTTCTTCACAACGGCACCCCCCTGGAGAACCATGTGTGCCCCAGCTCTGCCCACACGCTCTGTGTAGGTGCTGGGACCATGAGCACAGCATATGTTCCTGGACAAGGGCGGTGGGTCAGGGAGGGCGTGCGACCCAACGAGAGGTGCTGAGGGGTGACATTGAGGCAGGAATAGAAGATGGAGTAGAGGTCCTCGTCCCAGTGGATCTTAGGCTGAGAGAAAGGCTTGAGGGGCCACCATCCTGGTCGACACCAGCGCACTGAGAGCAAAGCCAGGGCAGTGGGAGGCAGAGCTGGGAGACGGAACACCAAGCAGACCTTGGAGCCTCCACTGAAGCCCCAGAATCGAGTTGTCCCTGAAGCCAGCCTGCCTTTTAGTTGTTCAGCCCGTACATTCCTCTTGTGTTTGTTTTGCTTGAGCTACTTTGAGTTCTGTTTTACTTCAGATAGTTTCACTTGGATTTTCTTTCACTTGCAACCCCAAGTCTCCTAAGAGAGCAGCCTCTTACGGAGAGAATGGAGGGACAGGGCCAAGCATAACACGGGGCACCGAGTTGTTGTCTAACAAACGCTGGCTTCACTCTGGGCGCTTCCCCCCTTGACATTCCCTCTCTTCTTTCTCCTTTCTCTCCTTCTTCCCCAAGTTTCCTCTTTCCTCTGTGGCCCTGTCCCTGAGTTCCTGTTTGCTGGTAGCTCAGGGACAAGCTGCTCGTCCCGCTCTTTGGAAAACTCAGTCCCCTAACACTGTGGCATAACCCACAGGGAACTCGTCAGGCCTGGCGTGGCCTTCTCTGCAGTCAGCCCACAGTAACAATAACCCCTCGCGTCGCACAGTGCTCTATCAGGGCTCTCACGGCCAGATTCCCATTTAACTTCGGCTGTGCACAGCGGCTGGGCGAGGGGCTCTTAGGGCCACAGCCATTTCTCAAATGAGGAATCACAAGTTGAGACAGGGGAAGTGACTGGAACAGGCCCTCGGTGGGGAAGGACAGGAAGCAGACACACACACATCGCCCTGCCTAACCCCGCTCCCCGCTCCGCAGCACAGTGCCGTTCCCTTTAGAGTAAAAGGTCCCTGTATGTGGACCCTGTGACGCTGCCCCAGGGCCTATCCAGGCCCCACCCCATGCTGGGCCGACGGGCTGCAGATGTGCACAGCTGTGGCCTCAGTGGGCACTGCTAGCAGCAGCAGGGGCTGCCCCACTCAAGGTGACACTCCTGCCTGGGGGGCAGCCCTGGCCAATCACTGGCCTCCTTGCTTCTACCTGGAACAATGGAAGGCCACTCACTACAGTTCCAACGTTCCCTGCAGGATCTAGACAAGCTGCCAGGCTTGAGGGCCAGAGTGAGACGTGGTGCTGTGCAAGCGGCTCCTCCACTTGGGCCACACAGGCCAGCGGACCTGAAGCTGCTGAGAGCGTCTCTGGCAGGTCGGGGTGACAGCCCTTGGCATGTCGTGGTGGTGCAATTGTGAAACCTGCCCCTGGCAGTGAGCTGGGATGGGGTATCAGTGACAGGAGACATACTCCAGGTGTAACATCTCTGGTACTAGAGAAGTATGAGGGAAATGGTAGCTACAAAGACAGTGGAACTGGTGGCTGGTGCAGAACACGACTGATGTGAGGGAAAGAGAAAGTAGACTCAGGACGAGATGAGGGGGAGGGCGTCTGCTTTGTGGGGCGAGCTGTAGCAGATGTCATGGGGCTGGAGCGGCAGTGGCAGTGGCTGATTCCTGATTACGCATGTCCCCCTTAACTGGGACAGTGGTACCAGCAGCTCCCTGGACAGTTCAGGTCAGCAGTGTGGCTTTCGTTACTGTTCCTGGAAGCTCAACCCAGATCTATTTCTTCAGCAATCCCAATGGGTCTCCAACCAAACGCTGGTCAATTACCACCCAAGTCTGTCTGATTTCAAAACCCATGTTCTGTCGTCAACACCACGTTGTGACTAGGAGAAACGAGGTCCCATTACCTAAAATGAACTAAATCAACGGAAGAACAAGTAGTTGGAGGGAAGTGGAGGGAGAAATGAGTTCAATTTTAGGCACGAGGAACTTGAACTACTAGTAACACAGCCAGTGGGGCCACCCAGCAGAAATCTTATTAGAGAGCCTAGGCCTAGAAATACGTATTTTGAATGCCCTTCGAGAGGTGATCATTGAAAGCATGACTCTGGGTTATGACTGTCTAGGAAGAGTGTGGGAAGAAACGAGGGCTGAGAAAATGGCTGTGGGTAATGAAAGGGAGGCAGTGACACAAGCTAAAAGCAGCCATTTGGGAATAAAACACCTGGGTTCACATCTCCGCTCTCCCTCACACTAGCTGTGTGATGCTGGGCAAGTTACTTAACCTCTGTGCTTGATTTAGGAGTGAGCGTGAAGCATCTCACTATCCTGGCTCCAATCTTTGTTTCTGTTTGGAGAAGAGCAGAGAAGTTGCTTTTCGTCCCCCGGCTTGTTGCCTCATGTTTGCAAAATGGCTTTTCACAGCTGGCCTTTGTGTCCTCACAAAACCTTGTTCAAGCCAAGAAGAGACTGAGTGGAAAAGGGGGCGCTCTTTTTACGAGGAGGTAACTTTCCTTCAGACACTCTTCAGCAAATGTGTTCTTACATCTCCTTGGCCAGCACTGGGTTACATGGTCACCCTGGGTTGCAACAAGGCCAAGTTTATTACTGCCTTGAAGCTTTTCTCTTGCTAGTCTCTCTCCTCTTAAAATATGCTTCCTCCAGACTGGATGGCTTGCTCCCTCATTTCATTTAAGCTTCTGCTCAAATCCTATACTTGACCTCCCTAACTAACACGCCTCCTTCGCCATCTCTCTCAATATCCTTATTCTGCCTTATCATTCCTTATACAGAGCTCAGTATTAACATGTTTATTTAGCTACTTGAATATAAGTTTACTAGAAAGTAAGCCCCAGAAGTGCAGGGGTTTTGATATACACACAACTATACGTTGTGTTTACGATAGTGCCTGGTGCACGGAAGTTGCCTCTATAAATAGTTGTTGAATAAATGCATCAATGTGTGAATGATCTTTGCAATAGTCGTATGAGTCATGAGCCATATGAGGTATTATCCCCTTTAATGATGGGGGAAACAGTGGCCTGGGACTGTCTGGCAGCTTGTCCAAGGTCTATAGCCAGCTAGTAGTCCTGTAGGTGTCTAGGATTCCCCATCTATCTGATTCTACTAAACCACACCTGGCCTAAGAGGAGGACACCAGGCTTCCTGTCCTGGCTATGTGGAGGGTTTTCATGTGACCTTGGGCAAATGAGAAAACTTCAGTTTTCTAAGCTAATTATTCTAATCAGGTAAATAAAGGCAAGGGGTGTTCTAAAACGTCCCAGTTCCCTATCAGCTTTAAATTCACACTTGTAAGCTAATCACGGTCATAATATTTGCTTCCTGCCTTAGGACAAAAAACGCAGCAATCAAGATGTAGGTGTACAGCGCAATGCCTCGCACGGGCGAGCAAAGGCCACCACCCTTTCCTTTCCCTGCACAGTACCAGGTAATGCGCGCCCTTGCTAGGCAGCTGCTGCCCTTGTCCTGGCTAATTCTCTCATTTGGGCAACGCATGTGGCTTCTCTAAGCTTCAGTTCTGTTTTGTGATGATTAAGTGAGACAATATACCGTGTTTCCCTGAAAATAAGACCTAGCCAGACAATCAGCTCTAATGTGTCTTTTGGAGCAAAAATTAATATAAGACCCGGGTCTTATATAAGATTTACTATATTATTTTACTATAAGACCGGGTCTTATATAAGATTCAGTGAACACCTGCCCTCCACAGGCAACCATTCAAATATGTCTGATGTGCATTTATTGATTTGTATGTTCGAAAACAAAAGTCTACTGTTTTATATGCATTTGAATGAATAGGATCACTGTCTGCATCTTACCCTGCTTTTACTTTTTATCACTAAGTACAGCACTTATAAGATCGGTCCATGTTCCAGGATAGATGCCGAGCTGTTGCTTCAAACGCTGCCCAGTATTGCAATGTCCACCCACATTTCACTTCTCCCTGGAGGATGGACCCTGGCAGGACCCTCAGGAAGCTGGGTGGGCCCTCCAGAGAATAATCCAGCCGTACACTTCATCACTTCCCAGTTACACTTCCTATGACACGAGTATACGTCATGGAGAAAGCTATTCATTCCAGTGTTGGTTATGAAACCCAAGAGCTAGGGATGGATAGTGTGTACTGGAAACTGGTATGTACAGCTCACGAGGGACAACCATTGAAATTTCAGAAATTTGGTGAGCTGGTTTCTACATTCAGCCATTACTAAAGATCAAATTACATATGTTAATATATCATATATATATTAAATTTAAAAAGTAAAGTAATACATACTTAGCACTTCACACTTCCTAACTATTTCACTGTTTTACTAGTATCTAGGCTCTAGAGGTCATGGCCTGAGGTCACTCCACCCTGCTGCATGGCAGAAATGCTATGTACTTGCACCACCACTGCACCTCTTCTCCCCTCCATGTTCAAGGGCATCACGTTGGCAGCTTGAAACAGACCAAGGTGAGAGTAATTACACCATGGAAATCAGCAAACACTACAAAACTCAGGGTTTTTTCTTTGTTTTGGGATTTTGTTTTTGTTTGTTTGTTTTTTGGTGCCCTGAGAGCCAACCAGTTCACTGGAGAATCTTCTTTACAAATGAGGAAAATGAGGCACAGACAGGTTATGAAACTTGCCTCAAATCTATATATCTTTCAAGTAGAAGAAACGGGATTCGGACTCAGGTCTGTCTGAGACCTCTCCTTTGATGAAAATCAGAAGTGAGTTATACCAATTAACCATAAAGTTCTCCTGAGCTTACCACCGCCAACGCACTTACGTTTTTTGCTTAAAAAGAAAAAAAAATGTATTGGCTGCCAGCACCTGGGTACAGTGTGAAATCAAGAAAAGCACAGTTTTGAGAGACATCTGCTTCCCTACTGAGTTCATTAACTCGTCACATGAGAGCTGTCCAGAGCCGCAGGTGCTGTGGTTCTGGGATGTAGGAAACATAACCCAGCTCTTCTCTCCAGCCAGTGTCGTGAGGCGACAAACACTAATCATTAAACGTGCTGGCTAAGGTCTTTTAGCTCCTTTTTAACTTTACAACATTTGTTAATAAATAATGCTGTCTGCACATCGGAGGTCTTGACCCTGCCTCTGCCTGTGTCGCCAACCTTGGTGTGTTGTTCCACAGAATTTACTTCCTAAATTTTCCTTGGACAGCGACTTGATATTCAGCCACATTTTCATCTTATTTTCAAATATCTATTTTCTCAGTCAGTCATCCACTTAGTCAGCAAAGAGCATTGGCAAAGCCACTATCATGTACAAGGCACAGGGAAACAAGAATGAGTATGTCCCTGACCTTCGGAAGCTAACAGTCCAGCAAGAGAAACATACATTTGAAACATGCACCTCTGGTTAAGGCCCACAGTCAGGCCTGTGCAAAGGCTGTGGCAATGTTTTTGTCCAGTCAGGCTGCTGTAACAAAATACCAGGCTGCTTAGCAACAACTGAAATGTATTCCTCACACAGTTCCGGAAGCTTCAAGTTCAAGATCAAGGTTCCGGTCGGTATAGTTAGGTTCTGGTGAAGCTTCTGTTCTGGATTGTGGATTGTCAACTTCTCACTGTGTCCTCACACGATAGAAGGGGCAAGCAAACTCTCTAGGCCTCTTTTTCAGGGCACTAATCCCATTCATAAGGGCTCTGCCCTCAGGGCCTAATCACCTCCGAAAGGCCCTACTTTCTAATGCCATCACATTGGGGATTACGATTTCAACACATGAAGTGGGTGGGGGAAAGGGGCAGCGGGGGACACACACAAACACTCAGACCAGAGCATGAGGTAACTAATTTCATAGTTTAAACTGAGCTTCAGGGCAGTGATGGGTCTCTTTCACCAAGGAAATGGTAACTTGGGCCCTATAGTATAGAAACTATAGAAACATCTAACTTGAATGAGATTACTTTGGCAGAGATCACACTATCAATTAAGCAAGGGAAGAAAAACAACTCAATGGGTATCAGAAGACACTGATATCATCTTGTGTATTGGTTAAAGCAAGGGCTAGACTACTAAAACAAAGAAACACCAAAAGGTTTTCTACCAAAAGGTAGGTCCAAGAAAATGGACATTTATTTCTCTCTTCATTAGTCTGACTGATCTAGTTAGCGTAATTCTGCTCCATGAGGTCATTCAGGGACACCGATTCCTTCCATCTTGCTGTTCTAACATTTCCTGGGGTGTTGCCATCCTTGCATGGTTGAAGCTGGGTTGCAGCATGCCCAGGTTCAGACCCCTGGAAGTTCCACACACCCTTTCTGCTTACATTCTATTGATTACCTGGCCATACCTGACTGCAAGGGATACTGGGGAATCTAGTCTTTGGTTGGGGTGTTCTAGGCCCAAGGAAAAGGAAAGAAAGGACTTTGAGAATCAGCAATGAGCTGCAGCTTGGATTAGAGTTGGGCAAAAATTACTTCTATGACTTAGTTCAAATATTTTATGAATCAAATGTTCTCTAAAATGTGAACATGACGTGAACATTACTATCATTACATCAGTTTTTGACCTTCCAGACAATTGAAAGGTCAAGTACCAAGGTGAACTAAAGTGAGAGCATATAAATATGAAACTATTGGATTTCCTAGGCCAAAATTATTTTTAAAAAGCTTTTTTAATTAGGAAAATTGCAAATGTACACAAAAGTAGAGAAAATAGTGTAACAAATCCCCGTGTACTTACGACTAAGCTTCAAACATTTTTGACTCATAGCCAGTCATGTGTCACACGTGCCCCTGGATATCAGGGCATTTCATATACTCAATTTCTACCTATACACTGTGTACCACATACGATTCCACAGAGCTAGCAGGCATCCAGTGGTGCGCAACCCGTGTTACAGCTTCTTGCCACCATTCATTTTGTAAGTTAAACCACTTGCTCTTCCAACAATCCTATGAGGCTGGTTGCTAGCATTCTGCAGATGAAGGAACCTGAAGCAGAGCGTAAGTAACTTGTCCAGCAGTGTCCCGCCCAGCATGACAAGAGCAGTGGGGAGCGAGCAGGGCAGCACAAGGTTAAGAAAGACAGTAGACCAGAGTAGTGTGCAAGCGGGGGCCAAGGGACTCAAGTCTCAAGGACTGAGCCCCGAGTCAGGCCAACGCATGGCTTTTATTAGTTAGGCGTGGAAGTACAAGAAGTAAAGCATGTCAATCTCAAGCTCTGTGAATCCCATACACCATAATAGGAAACTGATTTAAGCCAATCACTGTGGCCTGCAGGCAGCTGAACCCTAAGTCCCAGGACAAGTACTTCCCCAAGGGACAAAACCTATATGCATATGAATAGATGGAGAGCACATCACTGAGTCACTTCCCCTGCAGGTTGTGGGAAGGAATGCAGCCACAGAGGCAGAGGCTCTCCTTAGTCGGGGGAAGGTGGGGGCTGTGCCCACCTCTATCGACCCCATGAGATCCCCAGATGGTCCCCACGCGGCTGTGTCTGGGTAGGGTTGCCCCCCCCCTCCGGTGGGGAGTCGTACCCGTCATTGGCTGACCAACCATCTTTCTGGGGCCAAACAGGGAGACACAAGGTGTAAGCACAAAGGTGAAGCAAAGTCCCTGAAAGGATCCATCTCACAGACTCTCCTTTCTTTAGGGGCAGGTACGAGGAGACAGACGGGTAGGCTGCAGCGTGGCAACACAGCAGCACCCAGTAAGCTGAGCACCAGAGCTGGGATTCAAACCCAGGTAGTCTGGTGGCAGAGGCTATGTGACACCACAATGTGTGCACCTACATAGGAACTCACTTTGTCCACTGAACTGCTTTTCCAGAGCTTCTGCATTAAAACTGTTCCCGATACGCGCTGTTCTCAATGAGTAGATATGTACGTTCAGTGAAACATAATTCAGGTGGTCCACCCTCCTCCAGACAAAACAATTTCCTCGAAGCCATATTCTAACATGTTTGTCATTTTGAAATGTCAGGTTCCTTTCCTTTTTTTACTCATGCCCTTTTCACAAATCTTAGAACTGAGTTTCTCCTAGGGCACACTATTAAAACAACAATTTAAAAGCATTCTAAACAAGATTATAACTTTTAAAACACTGTTTACACGTATCCAACTTTATCCTGATTAATCTGTGTGAAGTGTCTAATACAGTGCTCAGCAGAGTTCATTATAAGTAATTTCTTCATTTACTCTAATAACCAGATAAAGCAGGTTGGAGAGGCAGTATTAATCAGATTGGACAAATGAGCAACTGAAATACAAAGAGGTCCCATTTCCTCAGCTGATCCTTCAGATCGACCTACTCGTGAGGTCTCCTGCTGCACTAAGTGCGTATTACCAAATCTTACCATTCTTTGAGGCTATAGAATATTTCTTCCCGGAGAAGGCCTTGGATTGCCCAGCTTGGGCTGCGCTTGACCTGACTCAGCTAGTCTGGAGGAAACAGGGGAGGTAGAGGCAGACTTAAGACAAGCACCCCCTTGTGAGGCTCCTGCGTCTCGCGGTGTCTGCAGTGTCTGCAGGCAGGAGGAATGCTCTCTTCTGGGAGGGGGAGGACGCTGCTTTTCTTGGTGTTCAAAGGAATGTGCAATTCAAGGTTCTCAGGTTTGTCCCCTCAGATATCCCTATCCCATGTCGCAGGGTCTACTGTTTCCTTATCAGGGCCCTGACACTGACATCACAGGCTGTTAAGACTGTATTTGTTCTCCTTGATAACTGTGCTGCACTCACAATTAAACTCGGGGATTGAATTTCAGCAGTCTTCCTGGGGCTGTGGAAAGGGGGTGAGGGGACCGCTATGCTGCTGGGGAAGCATTCTGACTTGCACAGCATTCCTAGCGGTTGACAGTTGGCTAACTGAGCCTGCCATTTTCTTTTCCTTCTATAAGACTAGTTCTAAAGACCATAACCAGTCAGCTAGTTCTGCATTCCTTATAATTAACATTGACCGCATATTTTTTGTTACCACTAGCACATAAACCAATGAAATGCTTCCTCTTCTACCTTCGCCACTCCAATTCAGCACTGGTGGAAATCTCAGTAATTGTGATGCTACTGCCTGCCAGGGGCTAACGTCACCCCACTTACCGACATTAATGGGAGCCCAATCACCATCTGATTAGTCCAATACCAGAATCCATCTGGAAAGACTATTTGTAGGGCTGCTGGTGGCAACCACGCATCTTAGCCTGGGTTCCCAAAGTAGCAGAGTTGAGAGAAGTACTTGCATGCAAGTTTCTTTTTTGGGATCTGATCCCAAGGAGAAAGAATGGCGACTGCCAAGAGTGAAACAGGGAAGGAGCACAATCCAATTCAAGGGTGTTTTACTGCTGAGAGCAATTGGGGCATTATTTTGCTGGGGATTCTCTGAGGAGTCAAGTAGAATCAGCCACTTGAGGGGGAATCAACCTTTTCTACGGCTTTCATCCCTTAGTGGGTAAGGGCTGCCCATGGGATTTTAATGTGTTAGAATCTCTCATTCTGATTGTGGATTTATATATTGCTCCTTGTAGATATATCTATTTTTGCTTCATGTTTTGAAATCATATTATGATAGATAAAAATCTAGAAGTATATTTTGCTGGTGATTTGTACTTTTTGTCATTACAAAGTCACCTTCTTTAGTCTTAGTAATGCTTTTTGCCTTAAATTCTATTTTATGTGATAATACCATGGTATAACTTAATTCCATTACTTTACTTTCAAACTATTGGTATTCACACGTTTTCAATGTGTCTCTTGTAAGCAGAATTGGATTTTTTAACAAAAATCAGTCTTGCAATCCTTGTCTTTTAACTGGCACATTTATTCCATTTACATTTGATATTAATTATATATTTAGATTTAAATCTACTCTTATTAAATGTGTTTCTTATTTGTCTTGCGTATGTCCAAACACCCGCTAGATTTTTGTCCTTCCTTTTTAATCCTTCTACTTTGGATTCGCTTAGTTGGAAGTAATACATTTTTATCCTTTTAGTGGTCACGTGAATGAAAACATGCACTGTGACTTATCAGAGTGTATTGGTACTTACTCTCTTCTCAGACAATGTAAGGAAGTTAGAATGCTTTTTAACTTCATTTTCCTGCTTCCTGATTTACCTGCTAGTGCCGTCTGTGCATTTTAGTTCTCTCTATATATCGTTCATTACGGCATTACTAATTTTTGATCAGCTTGAAGATTATCACTAGAATTTCCTTTGTGCAGGTTTATTGGTGACAAACTCTGATTCTATCATCTGAAAATGTCTATTTCTCCTTTGTTCTTTAAGGATATTTTAAGTGTTGAATTCTAGTTTGGCAATTAATTTCTTTTAGCCCATTTCATCACTGTCTTTTAGCTTCTCTTATTGCTATTGAGAAATCTCTCTCTCCCTTTTTTTTTTAAAGGTAAACTCTTCCCTTTTCTTGTCTGCCTTTAAGATTTTCTCATTATCTTTAGTTTTCTACAATTTCACTTTTTATTTATCTTGTTTGATATTTGTATGGGCTCTTGAATCTGTGGACGAATGCCTTTCGCCATTTCTGGAAATTTCTCAGGTATTACCCCATACAAAATCGACTCCACCCAATTCTTCTCTCCTTCTGGGACGCCAATTAAACATACAGATCTTTATACTGTATTTTTTTAAGACTCTTATTCTCTCTTGTGTTACCGCCCATGTTTTTGTCTTTCCTTCTTTATTCTGTATAATTTTTTCTAATCTATCTTCTCCTTCACTAGCTCTCTTTAACTGTGTTTGACATGCTGCTAAACACTTCCAATGAATTCTAGAAATATATTTAGATCATAGTTCACTTGTTTTTCAGTGCTTGATAATACTAATATCTGAAGTCGCTGTTGGTCTGTTTTTGTTGTTTCTCACTCATGTTGTACTGTCACTGTAAGGCCGGAGGATCTCCAATTGTGTGCAGAATACGATAATTGACAACTCATTTGTAGAAATAATACGAAGCACAAGAGGATTTCTGTTTGCATCTTGTAGCCACCTGGTGGTGCTTACAAATTTCAAGATTTTATTATCAACCACCCATCTGACATGAAGCCTGGTTAAATAGATTGGTGACTGGTTCTTTCTTGTTCCTAGAATATTAACCTTTTTGGGTCCCAGACCAAAGTGAGACATTTACAAAAAGGTACCCTACCCACCTTGGTGAGTTCTAAACACTGACTTTGTACCTACAGACCCAGAATGCCATGAATATGCAGCTTTGATGTTTAGCTTCCTCTTTAGTTTGGCAAATTCTTTCTCAAGATAAAAGTGTTTGTGAATGCTGGGCTTATTCCAGGTTTGCAACTTTTCCCGTATCTCAGATGGCAATTCCTCACTATCTTACTGGCTGTTTTTTTATTAAAAAATTATTTTGGTCCAGGATTTTTGGTTATCTTCTGTGGGAAGATTTGTCTAAATTATTGAGTCTTCCACTACCATAAGGAGAAAATCCCTCTGTTACCATTTCCTTGAAGAGCACATAATGGTTAAAAATTTATAGACTAAAGAAAGAACTGTTCTCTATACTAACAAAGGTATGTAACTATACTAACTATACACCAAAGTATGCATGTTGCATATTGAGGAGAACAAAGGGAAATGAAAGGATCAATGGCCAAGAAGAAAGGAAATGCTAGATTTCAGATTCATCTTGTTTTGCCATCTTTATTATCACCAAACAGCAAAAGCTGTAACTTGAAGAAAGCATTACGGTTAAGAACTATTTTCCAATCAAAATGGCAATGTTGAGGATCTTTCAACCAAACCCTCAGTCTTCATTACCCTGCTCCCCTTCTTTGTTATGATGGGATCACACTTCTTGGTCTTCTGTAAGTCCTGTTTCCAGCTCCTTTTCCAATCGCTCCCCTTAAGTCGTCTTACACACGAGCACAAGTTGATCTGTCCGCAGGTCTTCTGATGTCACATGCTCAACAATGTTGTGCTGTATTATCATACTCATTTTATAGACACGGAAAGTGAGGCTTAAAGGAGACTGTTCTAATACCAACTTCCCCAGCCAATATAATTCCCATTCTGCCAGTTTACTCATTGACTTTGGGCAAATGGTTTCAAGGCCACCACTCCTCCCCTTGCTCAATTTTCTTCAAGTAAATTGAGAAGATGAGACCACACAACCACTATGTTTCCACCTCCTGTTCTGACATCCTCTGGAAGAGACAGGCCTGCTTAGCTGATGGACTTTTGTAGCAGTGATATAAGAAGTCACAGGAAAAAAACTGGGCTGGAAGCTCTCTTCTAGTGGGCGGAATTCTAAGCCTCTTTTCTCTACTGTGCTGGGCCACCCTCAGATCATTTGGAATAAAAAATGGTTTAACTATTTGCATGTGTTCCCCTACGCCCATTTGTGGAATGTTTGATGGTTTTCAATGAAGAGTGGTATCTGCACACCCAGATAATCACCACAGGATATGGAGAGGCCTGTGAGTGAGCACCTAATAAATTGCATGCCTTGGAAGGATAAGCTTTTTTAAAGATAAGAAACAGATGAAGCTCTGGAGAGTGAAAGCCTCTTCATCCTTAGAGAAACATCACACATGTTCTCACTTGAGGATGTAGTAGAAAGAGTATCTGAAATCAGGAATTATGGATTTAGTTAAAATTCCTCCGCTATTAATTAGCTATGCTACTTTGGGTAAATCTATTTGGATTTTAATTTTCTCCTTTGTAAATGAGGATGGAATGAGATGTTGCAAACGCTTTGTAAACTCTATTACTATTGAAATGTCAATTATCATCGTTTCATGACATCAATCTGGGCAATCTAAACAGAATAGTGAAGGGGGAAGAAAAGATGTAAGTAAGTTTGTTCATCTTCTCCAAAGGAGAAAGAAAGAAAGAACTAAGGGGTAGGAAACAAACATTTTAGGAGCATTTCTCTTTGCTCCCTATATTTACCTCTGTAACAAGGTTTCTTACTGCATGGTCGCTGGAACACAGTAAGAAATAAAAAGACAAGTCAGATGGACCTGGTCTAAACCCTATCCAAGCCACATGGAAAAACTGTTTAGTCTCTCCAAGACTGTCTTTATCTATAGAATGGGATAGCCTTTGAGGGTAACTGAAGATGTCCTGCGGTACCTCATGAACAAGTGCCTCACAGTGTTTGGGACATGGCAGATGCTCAATAAATGCAAGTTCCAGTCTCTCTTTCATACAGAATTAAACTCATGCTGCATTCATGAATGTAATTTTGTTAACCATTTATTGAGATTTCATTGGGACCCATCAATGGAATTACATATGGAAAAGAAAAACTCAAGTGAAAACCTCCATAGAACTTTTTGCTCTGTGATAATTATGTGGAAGAAGTAATGTGCTAGTTAGGCAATAAGGACAAATAAGCTAAAATATTTTCTATATACACACACACACACATATGTGTGTGTATATATACATGTGTGCATATATATATATATATATATATATATATATATATATATATATACACATATACACAGTAACAGCTTTGGAGTCATTCCATTCTGTTTTATTGACTCACTATCTTGTCGCACTTAAATGTAAAACTCTTCCATTCAAGGATAGGTTTGCTGTTTAAAGGGAAAAAAAAGAAACGAGCCAAACCCAGGGCCTCTGCTCCTCTTCCTGCAGCTTTTAACCTGCCCCCACTGAACCCCAGAAGAGCAACCAAAGAGCAGCATCATTGAAGTTTCAGCTTAAGTGTTTCTATAGCTTTCCAGCTGAATTGTCATCCATAAGCCTTTTAAAAATTAATTATTAAAACCATTTCCATTAGTCTTTTGTTTGGCCTTCATGCAACCATTTTTCTTTTGCTGTTTAACAAGTGAAAACCCACTAGCATAAGCTATAAATACACGGCACCAGATATGTGGAGAAGGCATATGACTCATGTTGGACGTTCCCTAGGGCTAACTTAACATTCTGGGAAGTGGTGTCAGGTCCACTCTTAATCTACAGGCAAATTCCACAACAGGCGGCCACATGAACAGAATTCTCTTCTTTGTCAGTTCTTTAGACTACTCTCCTTGGTTCAAGGTATTGGGGCACTTCATTCACTTGGTCTGTTGGTGAATCACTTCTTCTGTCTATCCATCCAGCAAACATTTTTATTACCAATAATGTGCCCAATACTGGAGGAAGAATACCAAAGAAGTGTCCCTGTCCTCAGAAAGAACACGACTGCAGTGTGTGAGAGTCCAACACACACACTAACTATCATCATTTAGCAATTCTACTACAGAGGAATACAATGAAGGGTCTGGAAGCCCAGACAAGGGTATCAGGGAAGAATTCTAGGAAAAGATCATATTAAAGACAATTAAATGCCACTTAAATAAAGGGCAGGAGGATGGGGGAGCATTCCCACTAGAAGAACCGCATATGCAAAAGCACGGGATTGCAAAACAGAAGAACTTTCTGGAGAACTAAATATGGTTAGAAATGGCTAGATTGGAGAATTCTTTGAGGCCAGTGACCAAAGATGAGGAGTAAAGAAGGTAGGCGCACATGTGCCTTGCATATTGGGCTTTGGTGAAAAGAATTCTTTTTAAAGAGGTTCCACTGTAAACAATATTTGAAAAACACTGGTCTAGATAATTGTCTAGTTACCTAAGTTGGGGATAATTCTCCTCTGACTGACTGAGACTCTCTTGTTTTTGCCTCCTTCTCCACAGGACAGTGAGACTCACTAGGTGACAATTTAGATCATGAAAAATCTGTGTACTGCTTTAACAACACAAACTGGAAGAAACAAAATCTGACCCAACTGGCTGGTGGAATGTGGGTTAAAATGTTGCAAAACACTGCTGTCCAGGTAAACGCAGTGGGGGACACACCGGTAACCAGCAGGGAAGGCACAGGCGGGGGCAATTTACCATCTCTACTTTTATTTATCTTGTCATTAGAAACACGCAAGTCCAGCAGTTACAACACTCACAGTGCCTTACGTCCAAAACGAGGTTTCCCTTGGCTCCAGTTACCACTTTTATCAGGAAAGTCTGGCTGCAAGGACATGACTTAGTTCTCTTAAAAAATCCTTGCCAACAGACACAAAAAAATATATAAATACCTCTTTAAGAGCCTTTTAAGGTTGGGGGAAAGCCTTTAAAACTATATTAGAGCACATGTTATAATATAAACTCCTTATTACAATCTTTGCGGTTAGTAACGATGTCAGTGCTGCTTTAAAATGAAACTTGTCATTTGCACCAATCTTTACCTTTTTCAAAGTATTTTTGTATCAATTCTTTTATGCCCATAACCCAAAAACGTAGGACAAATGTGGTGACTGGAGCTCAATACAGTCACATAAACGCATATAATCTGTGAATCATGTAAAGGGACAAGCAGAATCCAGGTCTACTGAATCCTACCTGAGGGTTTCCAAACCCCAACCTGTCATCCCATCTTAACACCTACTCTAAAAAGGATTTAAAAAAAACCAGTTGCCATCCACGAAACGTTTAAGTACTTCTCTGATATGGTGTGTTTACAAAATTATGAATTTTACATCAGTGGTTGGGCCTTATTCTTGAGTTCTGGAAATAAGTAGAATCTCCCATCATTTCCTGGCTGCTTCTTCACTTCTCCACGTTGTCTCAGAAACTCCCCCATTCACCCACCCGTTTCTTGTCCTGGAACCAGATGCCTGCAGAGAGCACTGCCAGTGAGAGTCTTCATCTCCACAGCACAGTTTGGCTCAAGGAAGTAGGGAATCCAGGAGAAAGCAGCCGTAGCTGTCACTCCCCGGCTACAATGTTTGCTCTTCCTCACCTGCCAGGTCCTGCCATCCCTTCAGGGCTGCCTTCAAGTCCCACCTGTTTCAAAAAGCCCCCCTAACTGGTCCAACCCACACAGGTTTCTTTCACTCATTTCCTGTATTATTATTTCTCTTTACCAGACTTAACTCCCAGAATGAATGTAGGGAAGGTGTCATTAGATTTTATATACTAGAAATCTGAGTTCAGTGTGGTTAGTATTAGTGTCCCTTTTAACCTAATTTACAGTTTACCAAACATTTTAAAAACTTTATTTGATTACTTAAGATCCTAAAAGTACTTAAATTTTAATACCTTTAATCATCAGACATCTAAATACCAATGGGCACTAAACATGATCTCTATGGGTGCCACAAAGAACGAAGATTATTTTTTTTTAAAGAAAATACAAATTAAGTACATTCCTTCCATTGTAAACCTGCAATGAAGTTAGTGACTCCCCAGAATAAAGGAAATTAACTCCTGAGAAGGCAATGCTTTACTATTTGGAAAAGACCTAGCTGTATGAATTCCTAGAAAGTTTCTCTTTTTTCCTTACTAAGCTAACTTCTCATGTTCTTTAATTTAGAGATTCACAAAATTGAAAGAGAACTGGGTATGTCTCTGGAATGTGTAACACAGCCCTTATGTCTTCATGTTTAAACAAATCAGCTTTCAAGTTTCCACAGTTCGAAGTAACTAAACCTGCCAGCACAACCACCCGTCCTATAGATGGCCTCTTTAAATAAACAAGAATTCAGCATGACCTTGGGCAATTCACCTACCAAGGCCTGTTACTTAACTTAGAACACGAGGAGTTTGAAGAAACTAAGGTCTTTAGCACAATCATTCTGTAATTCTGAGCTAAGATGATTTAAGGAAATAAATGAAAAATATTAGTAAAATAAAACCACCTTTTCATTTGTTTTACAAGGTCTGATGCCCCCCCACCCCAATCTCTTTTTTAAAATGATATGACAAATAAGTCTTACTTTTCATTTCATTTTTCCCCCCAGAGCTTACAACTATCTAAAGTTCATGGATATCCTTCCTATAGGATTTTTAATGTTTTACATGTACATTTACTCCTAATAGCTTAAGCTACATAAATAGTATCACAATGTATTATCCTTCTGTTAACTTTTTTTTACTTAAAACAGTTTGAACAACTCAACTAGTTCTGAGTTTGCCCTCACTTTACTCTCAAGTGTGTACTTTTGTTTTAAATAAATTGATTTAGCTTTCCTGAAAAAAAACCAAAAGTTTGATTTATTTATATCAATATTCATCTTTTTAAGTGTTATGATTTTAATGTATGAAATTACATAGGTGCTTTATTTGCTACATTTCTGCATGAGTTGGCAACAGTTTTCTGTAAAGGGCCATACAGCAAATAATTTAGGCTTCACAAGACACATGGGTCTCTACTGCATATATATAAATTTTAAACAATCCTTTGTGTTGGGGTCCCCAAGACCACCCTCTAGTTCAGTGACTCACAGAACTCAGAAAAATGGTTACGCTGACAGTTACAATTTATTAGAGCAAAAAAATAGTTTACAATCAGCCAAAGGAAATAGGGAAGAGACCAGGAGCTAAGGCGCAAGCTTCCAGTTGTCCTTTCTCTGAGAAGTTGCATGGACACCATTTCATTCTTCTGACTATGATGTGGAGCCACTCACATGGAATTCTGTCAACCAGGGACACTCACCTGAGACCTCCTGCCCAGGGGTTTTATTGGGGGTCAGTCTCACAGGCATGGAGCACCCTCACTGCTAAACTTATCCAGCTCCCAGCTCCTCTGGATTCTGCTCGGTGCAAAGCCCCCACCATGACTCAGTTAGCATGAACTATCTGGTGTATTTTGAGGCCCCAAGTACACAAAGGCACTCATACGAGGCAGGATATTCCAACAGCTTAGAGGTTATCTGTCAGGAGCTGGTCAAGGGCCAGACTTATCTTTGGAATGTGCAGGATTTGAAAAAGCCAGACCTGCTAAGTCAATTCTTCATGACACACGTCAAAACCATTCTTAGTTCAAGGTCTACGGACTGGATTTGATGGGAGACTCTAGTGCTAAGGTCCTATAAGTCACATTTCCCCCCTATTATTTCAAATACTGCTGTAAGAAACATCCCTGTACATGTCTTATTGTACACATACACAATATATCATGGGAACAGTGGCACGTACCATCCTTCAGAAATAAAAATAAGAAATCGGAAATATATACAGTATGTGACTCTTTTAAAATCAATATATAATGCTAATCCCTAGGACTTAACATTTATTTCGATGCAGGACTCTAAAATCTCAGTGAGGAAACTGAATGTATGATCTAGCAGACTACATATAAAATCTGTGTTAGATACTAACAGATTAAAGCAAGTCTCAAGAAATATTAAATTTAAGTAGCATGTGTATTTTATCATAAGCAACAAATTGCTCTGTTGTGTTTTTCTGCTACTATATATAAAGAGAAAGGAACAGTTTTGTCAAATTGTTTTATTACACATTATTTTCTCCTAATCTGAACTGTAACCTTTGAATAAATGTCATGGTTATGAAATAAGTCTTTGATAATTGTGGAAATGCAAAACATGACCAATGTAGGAGACAGCTTAAGTCACAAACTGTATTTATTGTTAATATCTTCAAAAGCAGCTGAATTAAAAACAAAATATTGAACTGTTTTCTATTTAGAGCTAAGACTTTGTTTCCAGCTTGTTCCTTCTGTCATTTTGAAAACTGTCTTCAAGTGTGTCTGATATACCCATTAGTAAAGTTGTCCCCAGTGACATGAGCAAGCGGCCCAAAGGGCAGATACTGTGGAGCTGTATGTATTGCTTTCCTACCAGCACCTTCTTCTGCCCAGCATGCTCAGGAGGTGCTCACACTGTTTTAAGTTATGCACGGATGGGTGAGAGCAGCCTCCCCTCTCCCATGGACCTGCCCACTCCCTCCTGTGCAGCCCCCCTGCCCAGGTGAACCACTTCCTAGGCTGCTGGCATCATGTGGAGCTCTCAGCCTGGCCTCCCTGCATGTCATCAGGCCAGGGCTCTCGCTGCTAAGGTCCCCGAGACAACTGGTGACACTGGGCCAACAACATCACCCCCTGCTCAGAGCAGCTTTCAGCCCCTGGCCGACAGAACCATCCAGATACAGTAAGACTAGGCACGTGAACTGAGCTTTGAAGAATGGGACATTTCCTGAGTGCTTCGTATGTGCCAGGAAGTGTGCTAAGGGATTTATCTGCATTATCTCATTAAAGCGTCATTACAATTTAGAACCAGGAAACCCCATTTTACATGAGCCCAGGTGATTTAACTTGAACTCACTCTGCTAAAGACTCTCCTGCCACACACAAGTAAAATACAATACGAGCACACAGTGAACTAGGCCATAGGATGGAGTCACAGAGGGAAAGGGACTTTTAAGACTATAATGTTCTCATTTACATAAAGGAGTATGAGGTCAGCATGCTTCAGGAAGTAGCCAAAGGTCACATAATAAAGACAGAGATATGTCCTTGATTTTCTCAAGGGCCTGTCTGTTGTGTGATCACCTTTCCCTGAACAAGTGACTCTCTTCCTGCTTTTCCCTTTAACTCCTTCAAATGCTCCACTGGCACTGAGCAGTATCTCCAATCACATGTCAACTTCCCAGGGAGTGGAGTGATTAAGAAAGAGGACAGCACAAGGACACACCATGTAATAGGGTTAGCCTCGACTTAAAACCAGGTATTTACTATAAATATCCGTGTTTTATAAGCAAGGATCTGAAAAGATTGAGAAACAAGTCTAACAGGTTTGCCAACTTTCAGGAACCCTGGAACCCTGCCACTCACATGCTCAACCTATTACATACAGAAGTAAATGTGGGCCTGCGTTCCGATCCCAGGGGGCTCCCACAGAACTTGAGGAAAGGCCTGTGCTCTGGTCTGCCCAGAGCACCATCTCTAACCCTTAGTTACACCACCCTGCACAGCACGGCCACTGGACGTTTTCTAAGCGTTCTGATTGGTGTTTCCTAATGTCAGCCCCCGGGAGTCTTCTGCCTGCGTTTTCTGAGCTGCCTGAGATATGTTCAATCACTTTTTATATATAAGCAAACTGTACAAATTGTTTATCTTGTTTGTTCAATTTGAAGTCAAAAGTTTGAATCTTATGTAGAAATAAAAGTTTGAATGACTTCCTTAGGGTCATAACAGAAAAGCTATCATTTCTATGGTACATGCAGTTTTAAAAACATACTTTCCTTTAAAGGCTCACGGTGGACAAGTTATTCCTACAGACCAGGCCTCTAACGTAGATAACTTGGCACCAGGCTAGTGTGCAACTACACTCTCCTGCTCTGCTTTAGGTTTAACGTATAAATGGAGAGAATGGGTATAGAGCTCTGTTGATATCACAGCACTTACTTCCCACCTTAAAGTGGAGACCAATTATAAATCTTATTGCTTCTAGAACTGTAACAAGAGGAGCCCAAAAATATCAACAAACTTATCAATAAGATAGGAACAAAAGCACACATTTACTTGGAAGCAAAGCATACACTGGTTCTGAAAAGGTATGAAAATCTGAGCCACACATTTGATCATGTAGTTTTTTAAAATTACAGATGTCCCATTCTAGATTGACTGTATATAGGGGTAGACTTCTTCCATGCATTTATTTTTTTAATCTCCACAAATGACTCAGACCCACCTGCTGAATATGAGCCACTGAAGGTGCCCAGGGCACTACCTGTGAAGTCAGGGACCTCCATCAAGTTAACTGCTCCGTGATTAAAAGTAACTGATCTTTTCCGAGTCCTAGTTTCTTCAACTGGAAAATGTACTAGTAACAGTTACCCTAACGAGTTGCTGCAAGGATTTGATGGGAACATACACGAAAGTACCTAGATAAGGATCTGTACCACAATAAGTGGTTCGCATACACTGTGGTATTTGTGGATACTCAGAGAGTAATAGTGAAAGATGTATTTAAAAGAGTGACAAATTCAGAGGAACACCTGAAGACTAAGGATTGCTAATGAAAAGATGAAGAATTCATAAAACAGACTTTCCTTCCTACCTAAGTTTTGTGATTTAAAAAAATTTGGTCTGAAAAAAATGTCTTAAACAGACTTTTAAGTAACTATAAAATAAAATTGAAATGGTGAGAAAGCACTCTGTTTCTCAAGATTTTTGTTGTTCTTCAGTATGTAAAATACTGGTGTCATATAATCAATGACATTTATTAGTTTTGATGAAATACAGTTTTAAAAGATTAAAAGATAATGTATTCATAATGTTGAGGGTAGAAAGGACCTTCCTAAAAAAGACAACAAAACTCAGAAGTCACAAAAGATTATATAATAGTATAAATAAAGTTAAAAAACAGAAAACAGATTTGGAGGAAATATTTGCAAAACATCTAACATAGACAGAAAAAACTATCCAAAGTATAGAGAGTTATTAGAAAGCAATAAGAACAATTAACCAACCAAAAGAAATATGGGCAAAGGATATAAACATGCAATTCAGAAAATAAAAACGAAAAAAGGAAGCCAATAAAGATAGGAAAAGATGTTAACTTCACCTTTAGACAAGAGAATGCAATAAAAAAGATATACTACTTTGCAACCATCAGATCAGCAAAACTGAGTAAGATTGAAAATGCCCTGGCAAGGAGGTGAAAAAACCCCACTCTCTTATAATGTTAATGAAAGTATAAACTGGCACAGACGCTGTGACGGTTACGTTAGCAGTACCTGTATTTTTTTTTTAATAGAACAATTTACACTATACTTCAATTCAGGTTATATGAATGTGGTTGCTCTCTGTTTTTTTTATTAGTTTCATGTGTACAAAACACTGTAACAGTTAGACAGTTATCATTTATACCCCTCGCAAAGTGAGAACCCCTCTCCCCCAATCTACTACCCCTCTGACATCGCATACAGCCGTTACATTTCCACTGTCTGTATTCCTTATGCTGCACCTGTATGTATTTTAAAGACATGTTCCTTGACACAGCAATTACACCTTTATAACTGGTCCTGTACAAATAGTCACATCTGTGCCTCGAAACACTTTGATTTTGCAGGACTGCCTATAATAGTGAAATATTAGAGCAACTATGGGTTTGCCAATAGGGAAGTAAATATGTTATGGTACATTTATATATGGAATTTTAAAAATGTGATACATAGATATGGAAAATTCTCCAAAATGCCTGAAAAAAGTACAAGATATACAGAGTATGATTTCATATTAAAAACCTCACTCATAACATTCAGGTATATGTGTGCAAAAACACAAGAGGAGCTTGGAAGAATTATCACTGTTAACAATTGACTGTAACAGTAAGAAGGGCTGTGGTATGTGAAGAGAATAAAGGGGCACCCGCACTTTTTACTCTAAATATTACAGAACGAATGACCAAACATTTAGACAGATACCCGAAAATGAAGGATTTGCCAATGCCCAGTTCCAAGTGTCTGTTTCTCACTCATACTTTTACTCGAAAGTAACTCAGTATTCTCGTTAATATGGAATCTTTTTGTGCTACTGACTACACAGAGAAGGTAATTTTAAGCAAGTTAAACATAAACAGGATACCCAAAACAAACATTTTCACAGATAACCTATAGAATAAGGTAAACATATAATGTCAAAATTAAGTCAACTGTATATTTTTAAGGATTTTCATACTTTTTCAATCAAAGAAATCTTACAAAAATCCCCTTTTTTCCTGGGGAATTTGAGCTCTTATAAATTTGCATGGAGAACAAACAGCAAAAGAACTTTCTCAAACTACTGGTAAAATATAAACAGTCCAGAACCTGTTTTTAAATATCTTTAGACAGTAGGACAAATACTGAACACATGGCTTGATAGTCTTTAAAGAATTGCTTTGAATTAAGCAAGGAAAGGTCAGAACTTTTAAACCAGTTATAATTGCATCTGCTTGGTCCCAGGACAGTTAAGTAGCAGAACATGTTCTACTGCTAAGATTTTGATTCATGCAACAGTTTTACTTGCCTCACAGGAGTAATGTATATTTGTGTATTAAATCATAAAAAATACCTTTGGGACTAGTTCTTTTCCATAAAATTAAAGGAAGGCTAATAAAAAAGTAATCCTAATTTATATACATATAAAAATGCTAAATGTGAAACTGCTGTTGGTTTCACAATGTTCTGGTAGCTTTGTGAAGAATTGAAAAAAACAAAAAAGAATCTTTCATTTTAATCCAGAATTTGATTGGCTTTTAAAAATCTTAAAGCAATCATATAGTTGCTTATTATAATTTTGTATAATATTTTGCACTGAAAAACACTTTGACCTTTATCAAAAAGTAGAATCACTTTTTTAAAAAAATGAAATAAACAGAACTAAAAGGTAAATTCTCATGTATCACAGATTCCCCACGTTACCCAACATTTTCAATTACTGAAGTCTATAGGAGACGTTTGTTTGGAACCATAAAATTCTACTACTGGGAAACAATGAAATGACAAAGATATAATGAAACAGGGAGAGGTTCAGTAATTTATGCCAAATGCTTAGTAAATAATGATAAGGATATCAAATCTTTAAATGACAGAAAATCGTTTAATTTCAGAATTTATCCAAATATTAAAGAAATTCAACTTTATATTATGTTCTTCATCAATTAATTAACAAAAGGGCAACTGAGAGAAATGGGGACATTTTAACATTTACCGAGATTCTGTAACATTTAAAACTGATAAATACATCATGTTCATTAGAAAATAAATTTCTTTTACATTTCTAATAAATGTACAGTTTTTAAAGAAATCAAGGTATGTATTTTCCTATAGAGGTGGGGAGAGCTCAGTATAACTTACAATGTTTCACTGTATTAATTAAAGAAGAGAAATACACAAATTTTCACTTAACTGCAACTCAACTTTCATGTAGAACTTTTTCTAAATTGACAGAGTGTATATACTCTGGTTTCTCTTTAGATCGTATAAATCTTTCGCCTTTTACTAAATTGACAGAGTGAGGCAAAGCTGATAACCCACATGATCAAAAGCCCTATTATCAGGAAAGTATGTAACATAAAGATATAAACACATGACCATTAAACAAAAGAAAAAAGCACAATGAGTTAAAAAATACTGGAATTAGAAATTTAACCTATAGGCCACTTGGTAGCCTAAACCACACGATATGTTAAATACGCTTTGTTTTTAACCCAAGAATATGAAAGAAAAATTCTGTATTTTATTCACTGAGATTCAAAGGTAAATTGATGGGGACTCCCAAATATGCTTAATTTGAAAAGTAGGTTTCACAAAACTACTTTTAGATTATATGATACTTCCATAATGTACTGCGATATTTTTCTTGAAGTAAAAATTATAAAAGAATTTAAGTATCTGGCAAGTTTCAAATGAACATGTGGAACTCACTGAAATACAGGTTTTGCATCCAAGAACATAATAGAATAGCTTCCACTTAATAAGAAAGAAAATAATGAAAATTAGTTTACTGAATAAGACATAATTAGAAAGACAGCACTCAGCTTTTTAAGAACAAGTCTCCATGCTCTCATTTCATATTGTTATTTAATTATGAATTTCTCATAACATGTAGACATCAAATGTGAATTCTAATTCTGGATTTAGGCACAGATAAGAGATTACAGACACTTTCCAAGCTGCTAGAATAATGTGTATTTCCTAAATAATTTTGGTTTTATGGTTGTTGTTTTGTTTTTTATCTACACAGAATGTGGCTCTTTTACCAAAAAATGAAAAGTAAAGCTGATTTAATGAAATTGAAAAACAGGGTTACAAAAAATTATTTTCAACAAAAGCATGAAATATGAAAGTATCATTTAAATCAAAACATATATATCTAGAACTAATTATCAGGTATTATCTTTAAATTATTTAGAAGTATATGGCACAAGTATACTCTGGGAAAAAATAATGGATGACAAACATGGTTTTAAACTAACAATAATGGCTACCACTTATCAAGAGCTTAGTGTGTACCAGGAATTAATTCTAACACTTTACTGGTATTAAATCATTTACAATATATTAACTCATTTACTCTCCTAACAATCCCATTAATTACAGTTATAATCCCAATTTAGCAGATTGAGGAATCTGAGGTGGGGGAGATTAATTTTATAACTTCCCCAAAATAACACAGACAGTAAGTGTCAGAACCAGGATACAAGTTTACAAAGCTGGGCTCCAAAACCCTACCACTAAATTACAGTGGTAGCCGCAATTCAAACCATTTCTATTAAACCAGAAAGTTGGCATCATCTTTACTGCTAAAATATTAATAAAAACAAGTTATGTCTACTTGAAATGAAACCACAATTATTTATTGAGCACCTAAATTTTGCTTTGTACAGCATTAGGCATCGTGCTAGCATTAATAACAGCAGCTTTTATCGAGTACTTAAGGTGAGGGCACTGACTAATGAACTACTTTACATTCATCATAGGTCTTTATAACAATCTTTATAACAATCCTGTGAAGTAGGTACTGTACCTCTTTTGCAAATGAGAAAAGCACCAAGGTGTGAAGCAGTTCCTTTTCCGGCTCCAAAGCACTCAGCAAAATCACTGGGAGAGCCCAGCTGGCTGCAGACGCATGACGTCAGAGCCCATGCTTGTGAAAGCACACTGCCATGCTTACAAATCGGACCCAAGTACCCAACAAGGACATTCTTTTGTCCCGATATGCAGAGTCTTATGTCATGTTAGACACAGAATAACACAATTGAAAAGATATGGCAGTAATTTGAATTTATAATAATCACAATAAAAACAAAAATCAAGCCTCTGTATACTCTTCTTGCCAAATCCCGTATCAGCGCCAATGGTGGATATTCCAAGACAGATGAAGTAAACATCCACCTCCCAGCCAATCCACATATTACAGCTGAGTGTAGGATGTTTACATGAACTGAACTTGGTTTAAAGCAGGACTTACAAAATCCTTTATTGTTTATAATGAATGGTCTTCTACGTGGGACTCAGATTTATAAGATGCATATGATGATTATGTTTTAGACAGATAACTATAGAATCTGCTAAAAAAAAAAAAGAAAAAAACCAGTTACTGTGATTTACATAAATGAGGCAAGAGTCAACTTGAAAGGTATTTTGAGACAAAGTTGAGAATCCAAGGAAAAGGCAGAAGTGACATTCTTTTCACTCTAGTAATTTGTGACAATATATGCAGACATTCTGTAAATGTTCCAGAGCTCAATGTGGCTGATTTTACAGCTTCTCAACTGCCTAGATCCCTCTCTGCAAAACAACTGAACTTGCATTTGCAGGAACCCATTTGCTGGCCAGTAGGGTACACTGATCACCCATTCTTCCTCATTAGGAGATTCTTGTTTGGGGTAAGAGACTAAGTTCACCAAATACCTCTGAGATCATCAAAGCTTAGCTGTGGCCTTTCGTTTCCTCATTTCTCTCGCGTCCTGCCACCTCTCCCCCCTTGCCCGCTACACTCATAATTCGGACAATTTCACCTCTGGAACACCTTCCCACACTCTGATCTCTTTCCACATCCACTGCCCCAGTGTTCTTTTGTTCCTTGCAGAAGCCCCCCCCCCCAATTCCTCTGATTTAAAAAATATTACCACAAAGACCTCTACCAAGCATTAAAAGTGGCCCTAGCAAGACACTTGTTTCAGAGAGGAAATCCTCAAATTCGTAAGTAAAATTAAATATAAGAACCATTGCCAGAAAACTCTGAAAATCTTTGGAATTTCACAGGCATCCTGCCTCAGGAACCTCCTAATTCTCTCCCTGGCCTCTCACGGGCCCTTCAGGCTGCTTCTCCTGAAGCATCAGTTCTCCAGAACACACACACACACACACACACACACACACACACACACACCCATAACCCCTTTATCCCCTTCTCTGAGTATACTGTTTTTCTGTTTCAATTACCACAATACTTTTTTCTTCTGCTTTTCTTTGCAAATATATTCAAATATTTATTTGTGCGCTAGACAATATGATACTTTCTCTGGGAGAAAAATGGGTCTCAGGTTTCCAACAAACCTTTTTAAAATCAAACTTTTGGATTACTACACGTTTTTATTTATTTACTTATTTATTTATTAGTTTCTTTGTTTGTAAAGAGGGTGCAGCTCACAGTGGTCCATGCGGGGATCGAACCTTGGTGTTATCTGCACCGGGCTCTAACCAACTGAGCTAACCAGCCGCCCCACTTACACATTCTTAAATTGGAGATGTTCTATATTGTTCTCCAGTCACTAACTGGGCATAATATGTATGAAGCAGGGAAAACATGTCGGATGAGCCCCATGGCTTTGAAAGCATGGCTCCAGGACAGCAGCAGCAAACTTGGGAGCTTAGGGGCAAACACATTTTCAAGCCCTACTTCAGACCTACTCTGTCAGAAACTCTTGCAGGGCCCAGCAACCTGTGTTTTAATAAGTAAGCCCTCCGAGTAATTCTGATACACACTAATACCTGAAAACCAGTGGGCTAATTGTTTCACCACACATGTTGAAAGCCAAAGCAATGACAATTCAATTATTAGAAAGGTTGTAATTTGTTAAGAGTTTTTTAAAAGGCAACATATGTCCACCCATAATTAACCAGGCTGGGGGAACTGTGGCAGAGACAATCTGAAACAGCAGAATTTGAAAAAGTAATTAAGTTGAGAATGATATTCAAACTTAACTCCCCCCCCCCCCCGAAAATGCACAACAAATAAAAGCATATGCATTCAGTGAATGAAGTTTTAACTAGAGGAGTGAAAGGTAGAGTCAGAATGCATCCCGTGCAATGAGGGAGTCATGCTGGGATTTAGAGTTCTGTCCACTTCTGATCACCCCAGGCCTCTGATTACGTTGAAAGGACTCAGGCACTGACCAATGAGGACCCATCCAACAATGTAATTTGAATCAAGAATATTTGTACACAAGCATAATTGGAATGTACTTGAAGACACAATTTTATAGTTGTTTCCTTAAAAAAAGTACCCCCTAAGCAATCTCAAAGCAGATATTAAGGAAAAGACCTTCTGATTTTCAGAACAGTGTTCAGTAACTAAAAGCAACTTACTTTTAATATTAATTTAAATTTTTAAAATCTCCTTAAATAGTAAAGAATTTGAGCTTTCTATACTTGTCAATAAAGACCACACTCTTCTCCCTAAATACTAAATTAAAGGATGGAGAAACAAGTTGTTAGAGGTTTACTGGCAAATGGTGATCTAACATTTTAAGGCATTTGCTCTAAATAATTACTAAATGTGTAAACCACTGGGAAGTTGGTGATTCTTCACAATTAAAATATATACGTAAGTCATCTCAAATGACTACAAGGCTGTACTCAAGTACAATGGAGCAAGGGCATCCAGAGTTAAAGCCGACATGGTCTCCGATCCACCTCATCAGGGCAGAATACAGAACACATGTTACATAACACAGAGTTCTATTAATGCTGCAGCATCCAGGGGTAACTGGACCAGCTGGGGAGAGTATAACAGCTTTATGCCCCATAGCTACCTCATTTGTAACTTAGATTTGGGCTACCATTTTGGAAAAAAAATTCAAATTTAGCTATGCAAATTATTAAACTAGGCAGCTTCTATCCATCTTACTGATTTTTAAAGCTATATAACCAACTTTTTCATAGGAAATAAACAATGTCACCTATGACCAGAGAACTCTTTGCCAGGGACATTTTCTTGGGTTCTCAGAAATGGCTCTATCCAATTCATTGGCTGGAATCGGGAACCCGAGGGTCCAATACGCGAACACACAGGGTCACAGCTTATACAATAGATCTGCTTTCTGAAGAGCTCAGCAGGAAGGGAGGTTTGATGCATGCTAATCATCAAGCTCGAAAATCATACTTACCTGCGTCTGAAGCAACTAACTGCCCTCCTACCCTCCACTCTTGGCCAAGTAAGTCTCGTAAACTAGCACTCTACCGGAGGAGTGTTTAGAAACCAATGCTGTAGCCAACACAAATTTTTACTAGCTACATTATGATACAAACTGTCATTTGCTTATCTGGATAAAAGATAAAAGGATATAGCAGACATCGCTGCAATAAAATAAAATCAGCGTTAGATAGAGTCTTGCAAGGTGCTTGCTTCACTTATGTCCTCAGAAAGCTCGTAAGCTAATCAAGGAAGATACTGCATGTAAAAAATCAGGTTAGCAAAAGCTTTAGCTTTTGGTTTAATTATGCCCTGAACCTAACACAGTATGATGTTTTGCACTTTAATAATAATAAATTATAATAATATCAATGCTTTACTGAAGAGAAAAATTTCAATGAAATAAAAATGTTGCCCAATATCTAAAGACAAACAGAAAAAGCAGGAAGTGAAATTCTCTATGAAAACAAATTTTTTAAACTCAGGAAAAAAGTAGCTGTAAAATTATACATCATCCATTAGTCCACACTGAATGCCATCTACGAGAAAAGCTGTGTTATCCAGGTCTGTGGAGAAAAACAAAAAAGCAGGCACAGTGCACCTGCTCACAAGGCATCCATCCTCTAATGAGGAAGAGAACAGGCAAGCGATAACATGGAAATACTTAGGAAAATATACTTAATAAACTAAGACACATCTACCCAATGGTACATGTTGTAAGTAGGCTCAGTGGTTTGAAGCAGCACAATTTTTTAAAGAGGAGAGTTCTGATTAGGAGCTGTGATATCATTCAGGGTGGGGAGAACCGGAAGTTGGGGGGGTAGAGAGGAGGAAGAAAAAGTCTACAAGCATTTATTCTCTGCAGAGAAAACCGAAATTTCTCGGTTGTATACTGCTGGGTGGTAAATTTATTCTACAAAACTTCTACGGAATTTCTAAAGGAGGAAATCAGTCTCCAGAACTGATAGAAAGTTAAACTCCAGCTTACTAGGAAAAGCAATAGAGAATCCAATCTACTCGTAGGGCAAAACCAGAAATAATAACCCCCAGTGGAAAAAACAAATTTAAATGCTCTACGGCCCAGCAGCAGCATCCTAAGTCTGGGAAGCTCAGTTGGCATCACCACAGGATATCCTGTTGTTCGGGCAGCATTTTATACTAAACCCTGTTGTAACACATGCGCTCTCACGGAGCAGTAAAGGAAGGAATCTCAAGGTTCCGGGTGTTTTCCCACACATTCTGCAGTCTCCCCAAATCCACCTCTCAGATACAACTACACCAAACTGATGTCTATGAAAAGCCGGTAGCAGCAAACATCTGACTGAAAGCTTAGCCATGTCTTACAGCTTCCAGTCGGGGATGTTTACAACAACAGACTTTCTGAATAACAAATTAATAGAAGGAAAAGACACAAATGTTACCAGTCACCATTTTTATCTAATGATTTAAAGATCCTTTGGTGCTGCATGTTATCTGTGGCATCTTGGAACAAAAATGATAAAGTCAATGCCAGTAACTGTCAAGAGAATAAGTGGTTCAATTATAATTGTTCCTAAATAATCTAATTAAAAAGAAGATATACAGTATACATTTATCTTGGCAGATATGCAGCATTAAAGTATTACCCAGTTATCCTACATGAAGATACATTTTTCTATTTGATACATGCAAAAATGAGTTTTTCTCTCTTTAAACCTAGAGTTTCAAAATAATAAACAATGCACTGGAATGACAACCCTAATGATTACAGGGGCCATTCATCTGCCCAAAAAAGCCCCAATTCATGCCTGTTGCCCTCATGTTATTAAAAGTGACTCCTCTCATTAACAAAAATATCCTAGTTTAGATTGCTAATATAGTGGGTTTTCCTGGCAGTCAATCTATACTGAGTAGAAATCTAATATTTTCTTCCCCTACTGACAGTTGATGTAGGTTAGGGATGCACAGCGCTTGGACATGAACAAAGCAAAGTAGATAATAAGAGGAACACACTTGTGACCTTGGCTTTGTGTATAAAGTGGTACACTGAAACCATTTGGTTTCACACACACCACTTTTCTGAAAGACAGAAAGACAACTGGGCGAAAAACAGTAAATCTACACTCCACTGAAACCAAGATTTGTTTTAATAAATTACTGTTCCTTAAAAACAAACAAAAGTAACTATTAAAACAATTAAAAGCTACTATTAAGTCACAGTGATTTCCAAGAAATGAACACACAAACATACATACATGAGCATACACAGAGGGTGCCAAAAATTGTATACACATTTTAAGAAAGGAAAAAACTGTATTAATTGTACTACTCAATATATACCGACAACAAAAGATGAATACAAGTCACGTCTGACTTCTGCAATTACAAGAGGTGCTCAAAGTGGTTCCTATCAGCGTCCAGACACTTCTGATGACGGTGAACTACTGTTTGAGCAACGTTGACCCAACTGTCCACTTGTATGCATTTTTTTGGCACCCCCGTTATGTACACATAAACCCAATACGGTAACTACTAAAAACACCAACATACACAATTTTCTAATAGCAATTTTTTGAGAAACTATGGAGTAAGGGATTTCAGTCACTGCTATTTACCCTGTGATAATATTTAAAGGTTGCTTTCTGAAATACATTTTTTTGGTGTAAATGTTATAAATAACTCTACCCATTATAGAAATAATGCTGGAAATAATGAGGAAAGTACATGTGGTCTCTATGGATACAAGATGACCTTGATTGTTTCTGAAGACAAATACTTAAAAAAAAATAAATTCAGTGGCTATTTACAACAAAGACTATTCAGGCTGTTCTACAATTGAAAATTTCCAGATTCAAATTAGGGGGAAAGAAAGTGATTTCATGCCAAGATAGGCACATGATACTTGACTGACTAGGACGCTGCGTGCTGAGCTGCAATGAGCCAGGTATTAAAACTCTCTCCTTCAGACAACTTCCCTCTCTGTTCTCAGTTTAATTTTATTCAAGGTTGATCAGAGCTTCTATACTTAACTCACACATATAATACATGGACTCTTTTCTTCAGTGTTATTAGGGAATTCTGTCAAGTGCTATTCCTTTGTATATGATGTAGTCTTGAAAATAGTTGAAAATTAAATGAATAGCAGTTGAATAAGTATACATAAGAAAATCAATTATAAAATACCTTACATAACTACAAATACTTCCTAGACATAATCTTTAATTATAATATATAATCTATATTTCATAAGTGTTCTTTAATTTTGTTCTTTTATTCATAATCAAATATACAGCAAACAGGTCAAATCTAATAAGGGTGTCGCTGAGGCTAAAGATTTACCATTTTTGGCATGGTTAATGATTTCTATCTTTGTCACAGACGTATTACGTATTTAAGTTACCCTTCTTACTACTAGCGTTAGCACTTTACTTTTCCATTTACAAATTTTTATAAAAATAGGCAAAATATGCATTACATACATATAAACAATCTGCTGTCCAGACAGAAATGGATTGTCATTGAACTGCTGGGTGGAACAGTGCTACCGTGCAGCAACTGGAAATGTCTGTCAACTCAATCTGTCAAAGGCATTTTATGAGTATCCACACATAATGTATGCCATGACACGTTTTGCCACAGATTCTGTCATATCACAGATCTCTCAAGTACAATGCTGAAAACAAGTTAGATACCTAAAAATATCTCTTTCAAAGTGACAACCCATAATGCAGACATTACCTCCTAAAAGTAGTATAAGGAAGTCTTACTGGGGTTAGGAAATTTTACTAGGACACAAAAGAAGACAGTTAACAAGACTCATCATTTTGTAACTTAGTAAGATAACCATGTTGGAAAAAAACCCAAATCAAGTAAAATTCTCAATTGGCCTAGATTTTGCATACTCTAAAAGAAATCTATTAATTTGTTGAAATTCAGTGGTGCCTAGGGACTCTCTCAGGAATGGCATGCCACAATTCTGACCCTGAACTCTGAAATAGGCAGGGGAGCTGGAAGGGTAAGTTCCAGGAGCAGTAGTAGCAGGGTGGTAACGTCAAGTGGTGACAGGGAGAAAAACATGGCAGAAGCCAAGAATTCACAAACCAGTGGAAAACAGGTAACGGAGAAGAAAACGTCCACATTAAAAGAAAACCAAAAAAAAAGCAACAAACAGATACCCCCAAAACATTCTGTTCTTATTCTCAATTCATTCAGTAACACTCACCACTATTCTGGATATACTTCATGTAAAAGACACAGCAGAGACAAAAGAAAAGAAAACGAGGTCTAAATCAATCAACTCAATTCATCTGAAAACTGTATAAAGTAGCAACAGGCTTCTCATAGACTGATGAAAAGAACACATTTCTGATCTTTGAGGCTTCTTTACTCCCTATTACTAATTGCCATTTGCACCAAAGGCTTCAAAGTGTTTTCCTAGGTTCTCATCTTAGCCTTGTAACAACATAGTGTTGAGATTAGCAGGAGAGCAGGTGTTACTTCTCCTCTACAGCTGAGGGAGCAGGTACCAACTGGAGAAGGGATCTGACTAAGCTACTGCTTAAGGACGATGGGCCACTAGGAACCATCTACCTGGTGGTGACTTTGGGAGAGTGATTTTATTTTCCCGAAGCTACTGTCCCATCTGTAAAATAAAATAACTCATAGGGTTACTGTGAGGACTGAATAAGATAGTACATGCTCATCAAATGCTGCGCTCAGTGGTAGGAACACAGCTAGAGTGTAATAAATGGAAGCAGCAACGAAAACAAGATTCCTTACCTCCTCT
This sequence comes from Rhinolophus sinicus, assembly GCF_036562045.2. Taxonomy (NCBI): domain Eukaryota; kingdom Metazoa; phylum Chordata; class Mammalia; order Chiroptera; family Rhinolophidae; genus Rhinolophus; species Rhinolophus sinicus. The sequence goes on along the minus strand of NC_133761.1, from coordinate 5,110,921 downwards.
TTGAAAATGGGAAAAGCTGTGAGAACAAAGCTGCAATTTCATTTTTATAAATCCTTTTTATCCTTCAAGACCCAGTTCAAATGTCAAATTCTCTATGAAAACTTCACCAATAAAACCAGCCACTTGAAATGTATTGTAATGTGCATCAATAATAGGAATAATTAACACTAACCTGGTATTTACTAGGTTTGAGGCAGCGTTCCAAGTGCATCACATACATTAACTCACTTAATCACACAATAGCCCTGTTGGGTAGGTACTAGTATTATCCCCTTTTTGTAAGTGAGGAGCGTGAGACAGAAAGCAGTGTGCCTAGAGCCACACAGAAGCTGGTGGCCTGGGCTCTGACCCAGCAGCCTGGCTCCAGCCTGCTCTCACCTGTGCTATTAGGTTGATGCAAAAGTAATTGCAGGTTGTACAGTTATTTTTAACCTTTTAAACCGCAATTATTTTTGCACCAACCTGATACATACCGCTGCTGTCAAATGAGAGGGTTGAGCAATTATTGCAGACACCTTCAGAGACATGACAGTGTTCAATTTAGTAGAACTGCAGAGGTCTTCTACGTAAGCTGAAACATTCACTACGGGTAGCTTATTCACATTTCACAGAAAATACTTCTTCTCATATTCTAGTTCCCTTCCTCATAAGACCAAGGAAATGGATCATTTTATCCTCATATGACCCAAGAGATGGAGAATGCCAGATCACCTACTACATTAGACTGTCAAAACCAGTTGTCATCTAAAACTCTGCAAATATAATAGTCATCTGGAACTGATCATCTAATATTCTCAGCAATGTACGCCGTATTTGTGGGCTTTGATTTTACACACACACATAATGTCAAAGATACTCCTTGTAGAAAAGATATTGATGTTATTCTTCAAACTAAGGCAGGCTAAGCGGTTTCGAATTGAGTCTTACCAAAAAAATACAAATATGAACATTCTCTGTATGGGACAGAAAAAAGTTAATGTCTTCACTGTCTAACCAAACTTTATAACACAGAATCAAGAGCAAGAATAAAACATACCTGCCCAAGGGATAATGTTTGGGTTATATAGAAAATTATAAGCTCTTGAGAGGCTTAAAAAAAACTATTGTTTCTCCATAATTATAGCCATGCTACTTTATCTACCTGTTCTCTGAATGCATTTTGGTGCCTTATTTTAAGATTCAGAACATGTTATAACATCAACAATGAACTTCATGTGATGGTTTCCTTAGAAATGGCCACACCCCAAAAAATATATATAAGGCAAATGAGCCAAAATAAACAAACAAAAAAAACCACCCGTTTTACAGATTCCTTTAAGAATCTTTCAAAAATTAAGAATTAATAAAATCTGAATGGATTATTCTTAAAATTAGTGTAAATGTGTTTCTATTTAAAATAAGACATGCTGCCACCAAGGTGGCCATGGGTAGATACTGAAGTCTCGGGGCTCTCCAGTGGCAGGAGGAGAGGGCTGTCCAGACAAGTTTTGCTGGTCAGACACAGATTGCTCAGATACAGCTTCACAGAGGGGCTTCAGATTCGCTCATGTTTAGCCCAGGGCTATGGCCTGGAGGCAAAAGGGCACAAGAAAGGCCAAACAGCTAAGGTAATATAACGCCTACTTCACTGAACTAAGGAGCCAAGCACACCCAACTCAGGTGTACTCTAGGACGTGCCAACTAATGTAAAGAAAACAAAGAGTGGCTCCTGGAGAATAAAGTGGGGGTGCCGGGGGTATTGCCAGGAGACACGAGAAAACTGTGTATGTGTGTGGGGGGGGTTTATACATATATTCAGTATCTTGACTATGGTAATGGTTTTACGGATATACACATATGTCAAAGCTTATATTGTACATTTTCAATATGTACAGTTTACTGTGTATAACAATTATATCTCAATACAGCTGTTTTTTTTAAAAGAAGTAGAAATCTGTCAGAAGTGTTAAGGAAAAATTTACAAAGACTTAAAAATGCCTTCTCAACAAGAATAATAAAGGCCAGCTTCCTTACTTGGAATCAACTGTCAGCAGATAACCTAAAGAACTGATTCACTCCTCCCTTAAGTCAGCTTTGTTAAACAAGAAGAATGTTCCTTAATCTGGGAAGGGTAATTATGAATTAAGGGGGTGGGGGGAAGAAATTGAAGCCCAAGATAGGAAGGAGACAGGAAAAGCAGAAGGAATTGCTTTAAATTCATATTTATAGATCAAGAAAAATCATATTCTAAGACATTAAATGTATCTGCAAATACGATAATTTCCAAGGAATGAGAAAGAGGGACCCTGAGAATGGATGCAGAATCCATGCAAAATTCTAGAAGAGTTTTTAGAACCTGATGAACGTGGAACTGGCTTCTACACCATCACATGTGCTCCTGGTCCTGGACCCTCCCATGGCTCCTTCTCAGTTTCTTTCTGGGTTCTTGCGCCGCCTGTCCCCTACGCATGCGCTCTCCAGCCCCTCATTCTTCTAGTCTCACTTCACAACAGGGTTGTAAGCTTCCAGGGGACTCATAATTCCCGTTGATAATATGACGAAAGCTACAGCCCAAAACAATGTATATTTACATACAACTTTACATGTAAATTATTTCAAAGGTCTCAAGGGCTCCGTTGAACTATGGCCATGTATTCCTTAGCGTCTCAGGGTAAGAAAATTCCTTGCATGATTCCACCCTGGGGTGTCTCCAAAAACGCCATGCAGAGTGAGTGAGACATACACACAGCAGCAGCAATGGGAAATATGAATACTCACAAATAAAATTCACATAGGTCCTAGGATCTCATAATATTTTTCTAGATATGCTGGCAAAATAGTTCAACCAGGCAGACTCGTAGGTTACCTCATGAATACTGAGTAATAGATTTATGAAGAGTTTCCGCTGACTATTCTGTAGAAGCCCATTATCTTAAACATTTGTTTTAAAAAAGGACATAGAAAACATGCTTATCAATTTTTGGATAAGAAGTTGTGACAGTGAGTAGCTGGACCACAGACCCAGGATTTAAAACATACTGACTAATTCAGCCTAGGGGTGAAGTAAAGGTCGGGAAAGATCCTCAAATTCAAAGACATTTTCATACATCTACCCTCCTCTTCCCCAACTACCAGTAACTGGTGGAAATGTAACGCATCCACCAAGACTGCAAGCTCCTTGCGGACACGGCCTACGTCTTACTTATCTTCACGTAACACCCTCAGTGCTGTCAGTTTCACACTCTTTTTGGGCTCTATCGCGCCCAAAAGGCTCTAAAACCATGGTGCCTACAACACACGCATTTATTTCTCACTTACATAAAATGTCTACCTGGATTGGCTTCAGCTAGGCTCCATCATTCTGCGACCAGCCTTGACTAAAGCATGCTGGTTCTGTGAAAGAAGGAAAAGAGCCACTGGTAGAACCACAAGGTGGAATTTAAAACATCTGTTCAAAGGTGGGACGTTGTCACTTCCTCTAACATTTTATTGGTCCAGGAAAGCCAAGTGTTCAAATTTGATGTCAACAGAGTAGGAAATACAATCCTCCTACAGAGAGGACCCTGATAGAGAGAGGCAACAAATATTGTGAACGATACTACAATTTCCCACAGTGCCTTCCCAAAAGAAAGTGGGCAGTACCTGGCAGTAACTATTTATATGGCAAACAATGACTACCAAAGTAATGCACCAGCTACATGGTGCTGCCCAGACAGCAAAGGACAAGCTTAATGCTTACAAAGTGCACACGTTGTGGTAAGATGAGCAAGGGATCTGGAATAAAAAACCTACAACAAAATACTGTCTGCCAATTCCTGACTTAGTGGAAAGTTGTTTTCCTCTTTTGACTCTTCGATGGTTGTTGTCAAGATTAAATTAAAATATATGTGAAAGCACCATGAAAACTGTGCTGTCTTACACGAATGTTAGCTCATATCTCCCTTTAGTCAAATGGGATGAAACTTGATACAGATAAATTCATTTAAACTTTTATAGTAAGGCTATATATATTCTGCATTTACTTTCAAAGCATCAACTAGCAAGTAAAGAATAAGAAAGATTAGACTTAAAGCAGTTCACATGAAAAACAAGGTTTTAGTTGACCATAAGCTCAATATGATCAAAGGATAATGTGGCTGCCAAAAAATGAAATGCAAATTTCAGGCTACATTAATAGAAGTACAGTATCCAGATAATAGCTTCATTGTATTCGGCAATCGTCTGACCACATCTGAAGTAGTCAGTTCAGTTCTAGCCACTGTATTTTAAGAGGTATACTGACAAAACAGACTTTGTCATGAGTTGAGCGATGTGGATGGAGGGAGGTCTGTAAACCATGTCATGTGCATGTGGTTTGAGAATTAGGACTTCTTTCCCTTAGGGTAGCAAAAAGACTTCAGTAAGATTTAATAGTCGCTCTCAAATACTTTTTAAGAGTTAGTGTGTGTCAGAAGACTAAGTGTCACATATTTCACATAGCCCTAGATTGCCAAGGACCAGTAACTGAAAGTTAGAGGGGAAATAGATCTAGTTCAAAGAGAGTTATCTCTAACAATTAGAAACCTTCTAAAAGAAGGAAGGGTAGATGACAACATGGAAAAAGTGCTATTGAAGAGAAGGAACTTGGTTATGAGTCGTACAAACCTAACTCACTGCTCTATATAAGCAAACATTTTGGAGGCATTTGAAAATGCACAAACAGTATTTCTCTTTTCTGATGAAATAATAATAATATTAATACTAACAATAACAACAATAAGGAACAAGACCTGACGTAAGAAGTAAAACAAGAAGTTGTTTGGCCTACCAAACACAGAAAGGCATGCTGTTGAAGGGAAATGAAATTTCAAGCTAGATAACATTAGACATGGACATAGTGTCTTGGTTTGTACAGAGGAAATAGGCTTAATCAAAACTGTATTTATTTTAGAAGTTGTTTTGCCCAGTATGACCTAACTCCTACAATTTCCAAGGAGGTGCAAAAAATATTTTCAAGTGCCTACAATGGCATTTGAGCAAAAAACCCTAATATTAAACTAAGTGTTCCAAGTACAAGACAATACTACTGTATCCATCAACTTGTAAGCATTCAAATTTCCCACGGCATTTTAAAAAAGGTCCCTCACCAATGTCTTGTTTCCTTCCTCTATTCAAAATCCAGCACTTTCCCACTCTCATTTCTAGCTTTCAATCCTCATGAATTCTCTGCACACTCTGGTCTCCCAGTAGTAAGTCCTAAGTATAAAGATAAAACCCTGACGTATCTCTACATCCCAGACCCTCATGTTCAAATCACTCAACACAGTAAACTCAAAATTGTTTGTTAAATTCCCTCCTTTAATGAAATATTTTTTAAAAATTATGTACTAACTTCTCATTATATTTTAATTGTTACACAAGAGAAAACCAAAGTAGGCTATAAAGAGACACGGGGCATTACTTGTTATAAGAAATGAATAAATACTCTTTACAAAATATTTTGTAATAAAAACTCCTTCCTTTTAATTCTTCTTTGCATTCTAAATGACCATATCTAACAGAATTTCATTGTACTGTCACAGACTACTAACACCCTACTTGTTTCCCTCATTCAGGAACATATACAAAAGATGAGCTTAAAAAACAGGTTCATTGACTGAAATGTGTACGTGCCTTTCTGATCAGATTTCCAAAAATCTATTCTTCCAAGCCAAAAAAGTAAAGGAAAATGTAAAAAAGGGAAAAAAAAAAAAAAAGAGCTGAACACCTCTCCTCTCCTGAGGAGCATGAAGTGTAGGACTTAATCTGGAACAGGTTAAGGCTTGTTTAACTCGTCACTGGATTCCAGTACTTGCTATTTGTCTCCCTGCTCCCTTGTGGGCACCACCAAGAACTGCACAGGCCATGGGAACACCGTGCTCTGCTGCAGAATCAGGAGAGCACAGTTTCAGATCTCCCAGGTCAACCTGCCTGACAGAAACAGTCTATATTCCACTGGGAGAAGGAGAGATGGCTTCAGGAAGGAGGCAAAACAGTTGCCAGTTTAAAGATAGTACGTAACTAAAAATGTAAAGCAATTATTTTTAAATAGGGAAATGATGCACAATAAACATTTATTTGATTAAATAAGAAGCCACTAGAAATTAATGATAGCTTGAACATGTATTTAGTGTTTTCTGTGTGTCGGGCATTCTTTTAAGTGCTGTAAACACATTTACTCACGCATACCCTTCATCAGAGCCATATAAAGTAGTATGGTCCATAATGTCCTTGTTTTGCAGATAAGAAAAACGAAGCACAGAATGATTTAAACTACAAATTAACATATCTACACCACTGTGCTCTATATATTCATGCTCCTCCCCATGTGATTCTAACTTCTCAGGGGTAGGGATATGAACGCAGGCAAGACAGTTCCAGGACCCAACTTTTAACCTTTATGGGTGGGTATCACTACATTACGTTCTTTGACATTTGAATGTCTTTTTTAGTCTATTAGCTTTAATCACATATGAAGAAATTTTTTCATGGGCAGTCAATACTATAGAATTATTATTAAAATGCTTTCACAACCAACTTTTAAGATCAGACGACTGAATCCAATACATCATTTCATTTAAGCCACTAGTACCTGATCAAATCGAATCTTTCCATATAATATATCTTCTGGCGTTATCACTTCATGATAAGTACAATGGGTGCCTTTTATATGTAGCATAATGCCTGACACTGTCACTAAAATATTTTGCACAGGCTAGATCTGTTTTATTCACATGAGTGTGCATTAAAGTAATTCTACTACTTCTCAAATTCTAAATATAATTATTCAACAGACATTTGAATACTTAATGAACACCAAGTAGTATAGATGCAAAGATAAATTAGATGGTCTCTGCTCTCAAGGGAGGCCATGGTTACACAACAGTGAAATAAGTGCTTTTATGGAGCTATGACCAAGGTTCCAAGGGAACACAGTTCGGCCTAGCATGACATGAATGATGGCAGTTCTGTGTACAAAAGCATGGAGACGTAACATTTTCCTCTTAGGGAATATCAAGCAATTTAAGTAAAACTAGAATGCACGGTATACATGAAAAGCAAGGGAAACAGTGATAAGAGATGAATGAAGCTGGAGCTAGATAAAGAAAAGTCTTATAAGTCATCATAAAAAGACCCAACCATTACAAGGATTTAAGCAGATGTGATGAGATCAAATATTCTAACAACAATGTCTATCACACTTTTTATTTTAAACAACAGAATCCTGATCTCAAATGAAATCTTATGCAAACTTCCACACTTAAAATTGATCCAAGTAAAACCTCACTGGTTGGAATTGGAATGAACCTGCATGAGTTCCTCTACAACCCTTTACAAAACTTTTCAAAACCACAGCTTTAGAAAGAAAAATTAACATATCTACACCACTGTGCTCTACATATTCATGCTCCTCCCCATGTGATTCTAACTTCTCAGGGGTAAGGATTCATTCTCACAGCTTCTCTTCAATTACTGAACTAGGCGTATATAAAACAAAGTAGTACTAGGCCTTCAAAATTAATGACACAAAGTAGTGATACAGAAAAAGGAAGATAAACATTATCAAGTTTTCCACGCATGGGTTAAACTATAATTTAAGTGACCACATTTTCTAACCTAAAAGTTAGGGCTTATGGTTGAACAAAAATGGCCACAGAATATTCAAAACTGGTAGTGCTCGAAAATATAGGATATGTAAGTGGGATGACATTTTTCAAGATTGGCATACTTGAATTTTCTTAATAGTAACTTTGTATCTGAAAATCCTTCACCCCCCCACCCCCCCATCACTTGAGCATGTGTTCTCCCACCCTGTGAAATCTGGAGTTCTAAATGTGATGAATGAAAAGGACCATCAGTGTGGACCTGCTTACCTTGCTCACAGCCCTCTAATACGTTACCAGCAGTAACACGTAACACTGAGTACGTTATGCATGTGCCTTTCCCGGCAATTTACTACTCTTGACTCTTCACAGTGAGAAGCACTAATAAAAAAGCAACGTTACAACCATAGAGAAAAGGTACATAATGATTAATTCAACATTTATACCAAAATAATTATATTCACTTCATACAATCTCCTCTAATTCCTACAACCCTCTCTAAGTTTACCCTCCCCTGCTCCTTGCACTAACAGTTTTGGGGAACATAACCACTGAAACATTCTCAAGAATTTTTAAAGTGTCATCTCCTTTAAAAATAGATTAATTGAAAACAAATTCTCAAAACAATATTTAACACATATTAAGAGTTACAGAACAATCTCACTTTTCTCCATCAGATGAGACACTAGGAAAAAAAAACAACCACCACCCTGGGCCACTCTATCATGCATTAAAAGTTCTCTCTCGGTATATGGCTAAATGCCAATTATTGACAGAGAGAGAAGCACAGGATATAAATTAAACCCTTCAATACATCATTTGACCAACATGTACAATATATTCACTCACACTCATGTTTAAGAAATGGTACTTAACAGAAACAACATAAATGTCATTATAAAGGAAAACGTCATTTCCACATGACATTGTAAATTCAGTTCAACACTTAGCATTCAATGGATCATTTCTGGACATACTCTGTACTCCCTAAATTTGCAAAATAGACAACTATTCTGCCATAAATTGGGGGGAGACAAAGATAACTCTCTACATTATAGAAAAATTATACCACATGTTCCAACAAACTTAGTGCATTTTAGGGAAAGACCTTAATAAATTATTCATTTCCACTTCTTTCAAATATAAAAGTCTGAGGACTACCAAATAATCATTAAGAATAACAGAACTTTTTTTAAAGGAAAAGTTTTTATAAAGTAATCCTACAAATTAATACAAATCCTACATAGATACACAAAAAATCACCATATGTAAAATAATCAAAACAATACCCAATATCAAACATTTAACTATACACATTTAATGGTATATTCAATTCAACGGTATATTCCATTAGAAGGATTCAGAGTAAAATTTCCATCTCTTGCCCAATTAAGGGCAAGTTATTTGAAAAATATTACACAGATATTTTTAAGAGAATGTACAACAATTACGTTGATTTTTAACAAAAGTCAAAATTAACTCAGAACAAATGCTAGTAAGTTAAAAATATCAAATTATACACATTGTGTTTAATTGCCCCTGGAGTAATACAAAACGTTCGTAAATTCTCTTAAAATAACTTTGTATCTCCCCCTAGTTTGTGAAAATTGTAATAACCTTTCTACTTAGAATAACTTTTGGTTAAGCCACATTCAATAACAAATTCAAACAATCTCCAAGATGGAACAGCTGGGAAAAATAAAGAGGATAGTTTTTATAATTCTGAGCTTTCTAGTGATGTTCTAGGTAAGATCACCCAACATTAAAAACTAGCATGACTGAAGTCTCGAAAATATAAATATGTCATAGTGAAAAAAAATCTTTTCAGAAGAATGAGGGAAATGCAATTTATAGGATCATCTATGACTAAAACTCTGAACTCAGCCTTTCTTATTTTTAAAACTTTTGCCCACATTTCTGTAGATTGCAAAGTCTAAACGTTTTAAAATCCTACATAGTGGGTATACACATACATGTTAGTATTAGGTAATAGTTTATGCTTAATAAGTCTAGCAAATATTATTTGAAAACCCAATTTAAATAAAGTATGTTGCACTACTGACTGCATTTTATGGAAAACAAAACCGGGAACAGAAAAATTAAGTGACATTTTTAAAGTGACATTGGGTTAAATAATGAAATTGAGAACATAAATCAAAATCAGACTTAAGTTCCAATTAAAATTTCTAATCATTACCTCTATTCTCACAGATGTTGGCACGAATATTTTTAAAATTCAGTAGTCTATTTTGTTTTGCATGCACTTAATTTTTTTAATTACATGCCCTCATTAATATAAATCCAAGTAATAAACTTATTTACCTCACCATACTCTAAAATTAGCAATCCTTTGAGACAGTCTCTTGAGGTTTAAAACAAAATTAAATTATTTCTCTTAATATCACTTTTTCAATCATCATTTTTACTCATTTGTTCAATAGAGGAATTAAGAGCCTGTACTAAAAATCAGTGGCATCAGTCAAGCTCTTCCCTCCATTTTTATAATATTCAATTACACTAAAGGGAATAAAACTGTGTCCATTATGCCAAAGTTGAGCTTTCAACCCATAGTCAGCATGAAAATAATTTCTTCCTTTCTGTCTAATGCATAAAAATGAAACAAAAAACTATTAAGGCTCTCAAAAGATACTTTGAACACTAATATGCCTGCATCTTAGCTCTTATCCTTTAAATCTCTTCTCTAAGAAGACTTCTCTCAAAGTGGGGAGAGAAGGAGTATCATTCTTACGAAGCCAGGTATGAAGAGTATAAAGCAAATTTGATTAATTACCCTTAATAAAGTCTGTGTCTAGTTCCTCCCTTTCTCCTTTATCCCAATGTAAGTCTGAACTAATCCATAAGTGAGTTCTACTCATATTAACTCACTTTCCTTTTTCTTTTTTACATCACCAAAGCAAAATGATTTCAGAATGAAAACTCCCCAAGTACTTTATTCAGTATCTTCTGTGATTCCAAATAAACTCAATTACACTAACAAAAAGAAAAAAAAAAAATGTCTTGAAAGTTTAGAGTGTATGTAGTTTTTCTTTTATCAAAATAGAAATGTTCACAATTGGCCCAAACAGAACTGCAGCTTTGAAAAATCAAGCCTTTAATTCTGGATAACAATTTGTACCCAGAGAAATATTCAAAGTAATGGTTTTCATTGCATGTGGACTTCAGACCAACTTATTTATTTTGATTTTGCTGAAGTCTGGGTATAACCACTGGTGGTCTTTGCTGTAGGACTGCTGTTCTAGTTGGAGTATCTTATAACAAGGTGCTTTTGATACCTCAGTAACTGAACTACCTTGGATGGGGTTCCAGACAAACCTGACCATAAAATTTTGCCATTTTAATTAGGTTTCAATGTTCTCCTTAAATGGTACAGCACAAATCAGATGACAAATTTTCCATTCAGTTAAAACATTAGTAGGCAGCACATCAGTGACACAACTCCGAATTTAAGAAGCCTTTAAAGAATAACTTTGCCTCAAAACAATTTTGGAAAAGAGATAATTCACGGAACACACTAATAAATCTTGCATTAAGCTAAAAAATCCGTTCCTAAATTGTTGTATGCCGATTGATTTTTCATAAATCAAATCACATTTTATAAGTTCCATAAAAAAGGCATTCATTATTTGAAGGCACCTTTTAGTGAACCCTTTTTGTAAAATATAGAATTGTCATATAACATAACTAACCACTATTTAATTTGTTTGGTAATCTTGTACTTGAAAATATCAAATTTCTTAAAGTGAGCACAGCTGCTTTCATAGGCCAAATTCATCCCAGCATTACAGTCCTTCTGCCTATTTCCCAAGTTTTAAAAATGTCACCCAAAATAACAGCTGTTCATCTGTGGTAGAATATACAAGCAATACTAGAAAAGTTGAAAAAAAAATTAAGTGATTATTTTTTTAATGTAAAATAGAAATGTATGTATTCCCAGAAAGAGGTCAATGAATTCTTTTTGACGATGATCACAATAAATGTCCAACAAAAATTAAAAAAAATCAATCAAGATATGCATATGTCAGATCACTTTCCCATGGGCCTTTATCACCTGGAGGAAACAAGAACTGTTTATGTCCATGAACACATGACCTCCAGGATGCCACCAAGGTCAATGAGACCTACAGGAGGGGGATATGCTGAGTAAGTGCTGATTTGCCCAATTCTAGGGTTCCCTTTAAAACTGGAGAAGAAAATAAATAAAAATGTATTTATCTATTACAGGAAATGATGTTTAGGTTGTAACATTCAAGTACCCCATCACAGGATTGTGTATAGACACATGTCAGCAATAGCCAATAGGAGCAAGATGTAAAAGGAGCATCACGCACAGAACCAGATACAAAAATTGCTGCACATAAAGAATTAACAAGACCCGGAACTGAATAATCCTCCCTTATGTCTTGTAAAAAATCTTTAGTGCCCTGGCTACATGCCGCAACGACTCGATTTCAAAATGAGGGTTCTCTGTTGACAGAACTTTTTGAAAATGACAAATAAGCAAAGATCCATAATCAACAGAAGCAATACTAGAAACTATCAGAAAGGCTTAGGTAAGGAATAAGTTTGTATATGCTGAACCTACCAGTTAATATCAAATTCACCAGGTAGGGTGTCCTGGCTGTTCTCTTATCCTTCACCAAAGGCTCCTTCAGGCATTTCCTCAGCTGTCACAATCTGTGCACCTTTCACAAACCAGACATTTTCTTGAATGAGATTTAAATTTTAAAACAGATTACCCACTTGATATAATCTGTCTAAGCTAGACTTATACTTAAAAAACAAAACAAAACAAAACAAACTTATCAATTTGGAACTATTTGAAATTTCCACCTAACTTTCAAGTATGAAAAAAACACACGTCAGAGCTAGCACTTGGTCATTTAAAAGTGACTCAGTGGAGAATAGTTAACTAGGGATAATTCATGCTAACGTTTGGTTAATAGGTAGCATGCACTATAATAGTGGGAAATTAAAGAGTAAAAAATAAACCAGCAGAAGCACTGGTTAGTCACAACCGGCAGAGTACTGGGCTGGTAGCTTTCTTCCAAGTTACTTTCAGGGAAGCTCCTGATTGGTGGGTGGCACTGGGTCAATACGATTATTTAACCCTGGCAGTTATAACGAAATTCCCCTTTGATGGGCTTCAAAGCTTATGACAAAAAGGCGACTGCTACAGCCTATCAAGTACTTCTCTGCCCTTCTGTTTTTCTCCCAGGGAACACAGAGCCTGACACCTGAAACTCATCAGACAAACATTACCTTGTTTCAGGGCTTTAGAGTTTTGTATTTATTATTTTTAAAGTCCACTGGGCATAGGTTCAGTTGGGGGTGGTGGTGTGAAAGATTAACCCATTTCCTGCATAAACAGGGAAGGACTTAAGACCATTCAAGCCGTTCCCTCTCTTCCAAGTAACTTTTTTTTTTTTTTTTGGGTAATCATTTAGTCCAAAAATAACCATAAGCAACAAACATCAAACATTGGCATGGCAACGTCCACACATCGTGCCCTGGTGCTACCCACAGGCGGATTCGTTCATGTCTGGTCCCCATCCAGGCGGGTCCCCCTGGTCTCTCTCCCTTCCGTTCTGTCCTGCCTGCTCCCCGAGTTCTGCTGTAAAATTCGCCACTTTCGCTGGCCGGGGCAAAAGCAGGGCGCCGGTTCCAAGGGCAGAGTTTCTCCTAACTGCCCAACCAACATTTCCTGAAAGCTTCCTGGGGCCCCCGCGCGCACCTTGTCCGGCCCCTCGTTCCCTCCCCGCACCCCGGAGAGGGGCCCACCTGCCTCCCGTCGCCTGTCCCACGCCTGGGCCACCCTGCCAACTCCCGCCCGGCGGCCGCACTGTCCCCGTCCCAAGACTCCACCACTCGGGGGCCCAACCCCCAGGGGCAGGGACGCCAAAATAGGCCCCGCGACAGGCTGACCCCACGACGCCCCCCAGAGGCCGGGTCCCGAGCGCCTGTCAGTGCGCCCCCGGAAGGGGTCAGGCGGGGGGCTGAGCTCTTCGGTCCCCTCTTCGTCTGACATCCTTTCCCCACCGACCGCACTCACCTGACGGGCTCCCGCCGAGGGGCTGGGCGACGGGGTCGGGGGTCGCGCGAGGAGGCCGCTCGCCGGTCCGCCTCGGCCCCCACCCTCTGGCGCCCGCTCCCGCTCCCGGCCAGCGCGTGCCCCGCGTCCGACGCGCGCCAGGAGCGCCGGGGGGTGGAGGGGAAGGGGACGCGTGAACGCGCGAGCGTCAGGGAGAAGGGGCACAGGGAGAGGGGACACAGGGTGGGTGCAGGGGGCGCGGCGAGAGCAGCGTCTCGGCGGCGTTGGCGGAGAGAAAGGAGCCTCGGCCGCGTCCGTCATGGCGCGCGGCGGCGGCTCCTCCAGCCTCCCCGCTCCCTCGCCTTTAGTTTGACCTTTCCCTCTAGTGTGTCTGAGGGAGAGCCGCGGTGCGCGCGCGTGTGCATGTCTGTGTGTGTGCGCGCGCGCGCGCGTGGGGAAAGGGCCGGGTTTGCTCTCTGACGCCTGACGTCACTGTCATGGCAACGGCCGCCCCTCCCCTCGCCTCCCATTTCCTGCCCCGCCCCCTGTGCACGTTCCGGGGCCTCACGTGCTCATTCGCACGCACGCACGCACGCACGCTGGGAGCGCGTGCGCCCAGCGCGCTGGGAGGGGGGTTGGGAGGTCGTTTGGGCCTCCTCATTGCTTCCCTAAAGTGGACCAGTCTTAAAAAGAGAAGCCCCGTGCGTGGGGCGCGAGCTGCGTGAAAAATTTCCCAGGGCAGAGCGAAAGCCTTTCCTGAGAGACTGAGCAGGATGCTAGGTGGTGAAAGGGGTGCGTTGCCCGGGAGTTTAGGGAGGAGGAGGGAGCGGAGGAGGGGGAGGGCGGGTAGGTAGACTGGGACCGACCGCGCAGTCAGGCAGCCTCGCGTTGCACGGTCCCCCCCACTAATGCTTTGTGACCTTGCACATGTCACTTAAGCACTCCACTGAATGTCTGCAGTAAAGTAGGATTAGTAACATTGATGGGGGTTGTGAGGATTGAAAGAAGGTGGAAAACGCCTCACCTGACACATGGTAAACCCTAAATAAACCCGTAGTTAATAACGTGGAGCCCACAACGTCCTTATTTTATAAATGGGGACGCAGGACGCAGATTAAAAGACTCAATGACTTGTTCAGTGTGGGGTATGGCAGAGACCCGGACCTCAGGTTCCGTCCTCTGTGCTACCTGCTCTCTCCTTAGGGAGAGGGAAGGAATCCAGGAAAACCTTAGCGAGCATATGCTGCTATCGGTGCATCTTTTCTTAGTCCTCACCCACCCACTTCCCATCGCCGCAGAAGTTTAGTGAGAACTTTGGTGATCAGGGCTGGACAGCCTTGGTGCAACTTGTGGAGGGTGGTTCACTTGGCTTCTCACTTTGCACCTGAACAAGGAACAGAATGGTGCTTTTCTAAGTTCCTTCGGGGCACCTAGGTTTCTTAAGTTTTGTTTCAAGTTATAACTTGACAAGGAGCTCCAGGTCCGGTATGATTTCTAGCTACTGAGGAAAGATTAACTCAGTCAAACAACATTTTACCCAGCGTCCACCACGTGGGTAACAATGCCCTTCCAGAAGGAGCCTGTGACCTCCAGGCTGTGCAGGTACCTTTGGATTCAGACACACTGGTGACATTATCATTCCTCAGACCTGTGCTTAGAGCGCTTTCCTTTAGCTTAGCTCTGAATCACTGACTGCCTCCCAACATTTCGTGAATGTTGTAGTACTGTTTAGACTTAGAGTTAAGAGTTAACTTTTTAAAAAGTACTATGTGTCTGTTTGCTTATTTTGTAGCCCTAAACCTACACCTGATCTTGGTAAAGGACTTCACTCAGTTCCTCAAATGTGCCCTTACGTTTCCTACCTTCTTTCAAGGTATTCAGTCGCTTGACCCTTCCAAGGTCCACCTAACATGTAGTGTCTTCCAAAAAGCCTGGCTGGATCTACTCAGTTGCAGTGAAATAGTCCCTTGTCCAGAGTGCTGGGTATATACCTTGCTTGGGCCACTGTTCCTAAGTAGAATTTGTGTTCTGTGATTTATGCACGTCACCTGCAGAAAGCTGCTCTGCACGTCCTGGTATAGGTTGGCTGTTCCTGTTCCTTGCTCCTGTAGCATCTTAAAGGTCTAATATATCACTTGTTACCCATTCCTTTAAGGCCTGATTTATTTGCCTTCTCCAGACTATAAAACTCTTTAGTAGCAGGAATCATGTCTAGTTCCACTTTGCATTTCCAGCACCTTCTTCAGTACCACAACACTACTGAACAACAGCTCTTCAATGGCTAAATGGCTCCTTGCCTATTTCATAAAATTGTTAGGGGCAGACTTTACCATGTTTATATTTATATCTCAGCACCAAAGATTTACCTGGGAAGTTATATGAGTACCCCATAAATCTTGGACTACTCGAAGATGCACTAGAAATTTCATGGTCACACTCATACAATGAAAAAAATAAAACAAAATAAAATAGACGTGTTGGCAGTAACCCGAGATACTGAACAGAGCCAGAAGTAGGAGATCCACTGGAGAAGAGGTAGTCATTTCTTTATAACTGCTGCTGGGGACCTAGAATGAGATTTTCCGGTGTTCAGGATGAGATAGTAGGCAAATTACTCCCAGGACTGGTGGGGGGGGCGGGGGGGATTATGCAAAGAAGAGTCTGAAAAAGATCCAGCAGCGTTTGCTTCCTCTGAACTGGTAGCACTTGTTCCTTTGTCTCATGAGGCACAATAATCTAGAGTCAGTGGTGTTCTCATATGTAGTATTGTTCTTTTGATGTGCTATTTAACTCCCTAGGTGTGTGTGTAAATCCTTACTAAACCTAGTCCTCTTATTCTTGACCATGGTAATGGCAGTGCCAGATACCCAGTAGCGTGAGTCATTCTCAGTTTGCCCCATCTCCATTCCGTCAGTCTTTGAATCCCATACAGCCTTTTCCCTAAGTGGTGGTGGTAGCCATCTTGCCTTGGGCCAGTCCAGCCCAACTTCCACCATACCCCAGACTCCGGAGGGGCTTTTCTGCAAGGCAGAAAATGGAGCACCTCTCCTCCAAACAGCTTAAAAGTCTTCCATGGCTTCTCCTTGCCTCTTAGGGGAAATAAACCAAACTTCTTCAATGGCTTGTGATACTTCATCCTCAACTAATATCTTCAGCCATGTCTCCCACTACTTTTGCAAGAACTGTTTTGTTCCCTGGATGTTGAGAACTTGCAGAAACCTCATGCATATCATGTTCTCTGTGCACGCAAGCTCACCTACCTAGAATTCTCTGCTCAGGCCCTCTCTCCTCTCTCTTCTGTGCTTTCTAGGTCTGTGAGAACATTCATGCTACTTACCTCTGGTGTAGCTTTTATTCCATGTTGTAAATATACAGTATGTGTTTACGTGTTTCAGCTGGAATGTGAGCTACTTGAGGGCAGAGGCTTGGCTTATTTTTTTCATGTTTGTAACTAACACCTACCAGAGTGCCCAGCACAAATTGGACACTCAGTAATTGTTTATCAAATGAATTAATGTATTGAAAGCTCCATGAAGGAAAAAAGCTATTACATTTCATGGATTCTCACAAAGCCATACCCAGTATTACGCCAGTAATAAGTAGTTACTTCCAATCACAACAAATGAATGAAAGGGTATTAACGAGGTCTGAAAAACCTACCACATATCAGGAACTTAATACTTTCCATTCATTAACTCAGTTTATCCCCCATCAACCCTATGCTGTAGGCATTGGTAAGGAAACCAAAGCTTAAGAAGGGGACTGACTGACGGGGCCAAGGTCACACTTAGAGTTGTTGGCCAAAGATATGATTACAAGTTCACCTAATTTGGCATTAGATTATGATGGAAGGTATGCTCCTACTGCTGATGTGATGGTGACTTTCATTTCCTCTTCTCCTCCTGTTGTGTCATGACCATAGGCTCCGACCTTTTATCCGCGAGATATCAGTGCCCCCTTTGCTTCAACAGGAAGAAATACGATTGCATTGTACACAGTGAATGTGCACAAGTCAGGCTAAATGGAGGGGTGGTTTTTTTTTTTTTTTTTTTTTTTTTTCAGAATTATGTTTCTATAACTGAAATGAAGATTACTTAGTTTTAGAGTACAAAAGTTTGGCATGTACGGATAGGATGTTTACAGTTGGCCTTTGTGATATGAAGGACCCAGCTGACACCTTTCTGGAAGCTAGAAAATGAAAACGTTTTTGAATTAGTGACATTGTCAGTTCATGAAGTGCTAAGGTGAATCTTGGCATTTAAAAAGCAATTCTTTAAGAGCAGGGTTAAAAAAAAAAAAAAGGCCATGTGTAAGTGCCTCATAAGGGAGAGGTGAAGAACGTTTAGTTCTCTTCTTGAGGGACTCCTTTGCTCCAGGGTTAGTGAGAGGCACCTGGAGTCTGGGTGGGGACTCCAGCAGAGTTACAAGCACACCCTTGACTGGAAGGCACTCTCTCCTATTGGGAAGATCAACATCTCTGACCAGAATGGAAACTTGTAGAGGGAGGTGGTGAATGAAGAGCAGGTGGAAAAGTGACAGCCACCTGGTTAGCCAGACCGGTCACCGTGCATGAACATATGTAGCAGTCCTGAGTGACATGTACAAGGCAAATCTCTGTCTACTTCGGCAATTTACATCATCCTGATTATACCTTTGATAATACAAATCAATACTTATTGAATTCTTACCAGTTATCATCTGAAAAACTTAAGTGAATTTTATTGTACAAAGTTTGATCTAAAGATTTGATAGACACTTATCCGCTAAAACCTGGAGGTGGCATCTGGTTCATCCATTTCAAACAATCCAACATATCATGAAGCCCCAGTGAATATAAAGCTTTTTATATACACCCCCCTTTTTTTTTGCCATCTTAGCTTTATCAAGACATCTGCCAGAAAGTTAAGTTGGCTGCCTTAACTGTCTCCTGGGAGTGCTGGGGAAGCCATCTTTAGTAGAGCGTGTCTATGACTCCATTGCCCAGGAAGAGTATAATTAGGCTTGGATCCCTGGATCACTCTGTGGAGGAAAGCTGATCTCCGTGTAGACACATTTGATTTGGCCTATTATATGGGCAAGAAATAAATGAAAATGTGGGAGGTTCTTCGTCATAGAAGCAAGCTTTACTCAGTGGATTAACTGGAAAAGTAAATAATATGACCATATCTTCACCCCATATTTGTGGAGCTGCTCACACAAGTAGGGTTAAATTCTTAATTTTGCAACACCAAATTAAGTGAGCCTCTGCTTCTAGTAATTTTTATTATATTGCTTCCAAGTCTTCGATGGCCATACTATACACATAGTAAGTCACTGTCATTACTGGAAAATTGTGTGCACTTCCAGAAGCTGATCATCAGTTCAAAAAAAAAAAGAGGAAAAGCCACCCAGGAGGAACGAATACATACATGCGTACATACATACATGGCCTCTCTCTCTCTCTCTCTCTCTCTCTCTCTCTCTCTCTCTCTCTCCACACACACACACACACACACACACACACCCCCTACAAAATAGTAGGATACAGAGTCAAGCAGCTTTCACCATTTTTACTATTATCAGCATCAGTGTCTTCTTCATCATTACATTTTAAGTTAAGAAGCTTAAAGAAGTCTGAAATAATCTTTATTCTCAGGACCTCAGGAAGAAGGAATGAGTGGTCCCCAGGAAGGTGGTGGGCTGTTTTTTCCTGCCATCACAGTCTCTCTGTGATGTTTGTCCTATGACTTCATGTGGCATGCAGTGTTATGCCAGGCATCTATGTTTGAATGACCCTCCAGCTCCTGTAGAGATGGAATTTCCTCTTGATATTTTATGTGATAATCAGTGTGAGGGACTGCAGCATCGTTGAGTGAGCTTTCCATTCTCCCTGAGGATGGGGTTCAGGGTCCATTCCCTGCAGGCTAAGATTTTGCCCTGGGGCAAACCATTCAGTCTGTTGGACTGACAATTTAGACCAAGCTAGAGGCTAATAGCCGTAATGCATTAACAACGAGAGAGGTGAGTTTTGTTAAATTACAATAACATCCATGCTTCCAGGGTAGCTGCAGAACTCATTCCTGTCAGATGTTCTCAAAATCAACAGCCAAATTATTCCTGCCCTGTAATCTGAGGCTACTGAATAAAGCCCTGCACTATTTTATGTAGTAAGGCAAACCCTCTAGTCCTATGTCTCCAAAATAATCGTCAAAGTTCTTGTTGGCATCCTCAGTAATGCAGGACAATGAGTATTTATTGAGTAACTACCATGTCCCGGGTACTCTTCTAGATGCTTCATATAGGCCAGATATTTAAGCTCATAACAGCCTTTCAAGGTTATAAGGAGTAGCAAGCAATAAAGAAGTGTCATCCCAATCTATAGATGAGGAAACAGATTTAGGGGACGTAAGCAAGTTGCTCAGTGTCACTACAGCAGCGATGTAGTGTGCTTAAAGAGTGTTCTTTGAAAAGAAAAATAGCTTAAGATTTAGCATATGTAAGCGCCAATTCCATGACTGTGAATATTTTAAGCAAACTTTTTAGTGGGAAAAAAGTTAATACGGTAAACGTATTAAAAAATAGGTATACTTATCAAGCAACTCCCTTTGTGAATAATTGGGAATTAAAGGGTTTTAAATGAGCTCTACCTTATTTTTCTTGGAGGAGAGCCAAGTCTTTAATAAGAATTTCTGCAAAGGAGGGACCTGGGGCTGAATCTTATTTATAGAGGCAAAGATGATTTTTATTTCAATCTCACATTCTTATACTCCACTTGAATTTGCCAGTTAATACAGGAATAGCAAATAATGTGAAGACTTAATTTTGAGTTGCCTAAGTCCTCCTCATCCCTTCTGCCAATCCTGGTTTAGGCTTAAGGCAGGTTGATGCTGAGTCAAACCTAATCATATTCTTCCTTCCGTAGTCCACAGCAAGATTTCATATTCACATCGTGGAACAGGTATCACTCAATTTATGTTCAGTGATTGATTTAAAATGGGATGAATTCAGTGCTGTGCTGTGGCCTGCTCACACTGGCTCCCAAGAGCTGACTGCACACATCTCTGCTTAATTCTGCATTCCATGACATCTGACTGCTGCCTTGCAATTGGCCATTGTGGGAGTATTTACACCATGGAAATTGGCAAATGCTACGTATCAGGACATTTATTCCCCAAGAGGCAGTTATTAAACCTTTATCAGCACACAACTACATTGTATTATTTGCTCAAAATATCTGCTGCCTTCACTGTGGGTCTCTATGCTTCCCTTCCCTGTAGGAAGAGGAGATTTTTCACCCATCGAAGTCAGGCTTGACCATGTGACTGACTGTGGTCAATGGGATGTGACTGGAAGTGCATGTGCCATTTCTAAGCAGAAGCAAATGTGCCCAGATCGTTTTTTTTTTCCTTTTGCCACAAGCTGGCATGTCCCAGATAGTGTCGGCATCTTCAATCTGAGTCCTTGACTAAAGGGAACATGAAGCAAAATCCCAGCCAACCTATAAAGGCCATGGACATAAGAAAAAACTCTTTCCTGTTGGAAAGATGTGGGGCTTGTTTGTTGTTACTCCAGCATTACTTAGGCTAAGTTGATTGATACAGCAATTGGGACTTATAATTGAGGTGCTGCCATAACAGAAAACTTAAATGATAAGGCCTTAACTCGGGGGCTTGGGAGTGGGAAGCAAAAAATATGTTATCGAAGGATGGAAAAGTGGCAACCCATGGTATCTAGTGGTGATGCATTTTGTAAAACTTTTACCTTTGCTCACTGGGGAGATAGGGACTGAGCTTGAGCTTGCGTTTTTAGGCAAAGAGGTTATGAAACAGTATGTTGTTCAGTTGCCCGAGGTGGTATGGTCTGTACATAATGAGGTCCTGTAAGAGAAGGCTGAGTTTAGGAAAGAATTGTCTATTTTGGAGCTGTCATACAGAGTAGAAATGTCCAGAAATTTGAGGACTCAGAGGACTAGAGGATGTAATTGATTCTGATTTCCAAATAATAAAAGATAAAACTTAGGTCTTTAAGTGACAAAGCCTGGTTAAAATTCAGCCGTGCGGCAAGGACCAATGGAATGTATGGTCCCTCTACTAAAACCTCTGAATTGATTAAGGTGACACCAAATAAATCTTTTAAATTGGACAAAATGGCTCAAGGAAAAGAGATGTACAATGTTTTCCCATTGAAGCCAGATAAAATCAAGATACCTGCAATTAATTCTAGACAGAGTCATAACTGGAAAAGAATTGTGGATGTGGCCATTGGCACATGATGAATTTGGGATTCTATCACTAGCAACTAAAAGCATTCTCCATAATAGACTGCATCACAGGCTTATTGGTAGAATACACTGTGATTGTACACATAGAACATTGAGCAAAGTTCTTGGCACAGAGTAAGTGTTCAATAAATACAATTTTTAAAAATAAAATCTGTTACAAGCTGAGAGTAATTGTCACAACTAACCCAGGCCAGAGGGCAGATGAGAAGTAGCCAAGAAACCTGTTAAAAAGTTCACTGCTTAACAACGGCAACTGGACCTGGAGCTGAGTTGCACCCTCCACAACTAATATTGAAAGGACAACAACTTGACTTGGGAAAAGTCCAGGAGATGCACACTGTTCCCCAATAAAATCCTGTTCCCCTTCCCCAATAAAAAATTTTAAAAAAGAAATTTCACTGCTAATAATTTAAGCAAATGGAAACAATCCTGGATGGGGCCAGCATGGTGTGGTATAAAGAACTTGGGATATAGAATCCGATAGACTTGAGTTGGAAATTCACCTCTGCCACCTGACAAGCTAAATGACATTGAGCAAATTGCACAACAGTTCTGGGCCTTGGCTCTCTCATCTACAAAGTGGGGATCGTATTATCTCCTTGTAATTGTTAAAATAAATCAATAAAGCATGACACATCATTCTAGGCATCTAGACAATCAATAGATGCCAGCCACCTCCCTCCTCCTAAAGCACCTGCTACTACACCACTGTAGGCTGGTCACTCCTTACAGAAGGTCATTTTTAGTCAAAGGAAAGCATGAGGGTTACTGCCCCAAAGTGCCACCCCCTATGCTTCCTCAGACAGTTAGGAAGGCTGTTGAAGAGTAGGGAAGGGACATTTGTTGGTTTATACCCAAAGAATATTTTATGATTTTCTCCGTCTTTGTTATTGGGCCAGGATTCACACAAATGAGGAGACTTGATTTGCTTTAGAAGAAACGAGAGAGCGAATCACAAATGATAGTGGAGCCCATTTGTCCTGGGTACCACAAAATCCTGATTAGGTGACCCCATCCTTGATTCCAGGGTTAAGGGCTGAGTAACCTGTCACAGGTAACTTGTAACATTTCCGTGGATGACACTTATTGTCCAAGAATTGTCATTTGCTTAAAGTGTTACCAGAAAACTGAATTAAAGAATCTATATTTCAGGATAGTCCATGTTTGGGATGACAACTCTCCATTGCTAGCACAGAAGAACAAGCACAAAGCCTCCACACTGTTGGCTGCCATCTTGGAACTATGAGCAGATCCAGCCTTAGGATGAAACCAGATGCTGAGAACAGTATCTCCCAGGAATGGGAAGCTCTTGTACCTGTGATGACATCTTTGAGCTGATAATCCTACTACACCTGGATCCCACCCTACCTCTGGACACAGTTACATGAGGTAATGACTTTCCTTATTTTTATGCCAGACTTTCAATCAGTAGAAACTGATCAGTCACCACAGTGGGGCAGCACCAAAGGGCCCTGAACGCTAGCCACCCAGGTCAGGTCCTGCTTCTTTGTTTTAGCTGTGTGGTCTTGGGAAACGTATTCAGCTTCTCTGTGCTTCAGTTTTTGTGTGTGAGAAACAATGATAATAATAGATCTTACCTTAGATAAAATTCCTGAGAGGATAAATTTACATAACACACACAACACAGTGCCTGGCACAGAGTGGGTTTCAATGTCATCTGACTCGTTATGACTACGTCCAGTTGCGCAGAGCATCTTAGCATCTTAGTATCTACAGATTGATCCTGAACTGGGGCCTCACTTCTCTTCTGTTCCACCCTTGACTCTATTTCTTTATTACTTTGGGTTTTGCTTTCATTCCCTTTCCTGATCTTCTCTCCTTCTGTCGTTCCTTTCACTAGCCATAATTAGCATTGATTTACAGCGTTATTTGCTGTACTCTAAAATATGTAATTTTATATTTCTTTTTAATTTAAGAAGTCAAAAAGTAGAACATTTTATATTTCCTTCAATAAAAAAAGAACATTTTGATGTGCTTTTTACATATTCCAATTACATTTATCTACATGGCTCTGGTCCAGTGTTCCATTCTGTCAGAATCATTTTAAGGTTTGACACTGTCATTTATTGGCTTTGCCATCCTTCCTGGCTTTATCTCCCCTGCCAAGGCCTGGATAAAACCTCCAATTTCAGACGACTCTATCAGTTATCAGGTGAGACGGACGTGGTGGAAAGCTCTGAATCAATGCCTCTCAAGTTTTAGTGGGCATAGGAATCACCTAGAGAGCTTGTTGAACCAGAGTCCTTGGCCCCAGAGACTGGTGTAGGGGGTCTGTGTGGGGGGGGAGGAGTGAGAATTTCTAACAAGCTCCCAAGTAGTACTGAGTAGGGCTGCCCTAAATAATAGTGGCTTAATTTAGTAATTTTTCTCTTATGTTATAGAAGTGCATTGCCAGGTGGTCCAGGGCTGGTACCAAGGTGTCAGAACCTAAGCTCCTTCTGTTTCCTTTCTGCTGTATGTGGCATGTGATTTCCTATTCCAAAATGGTTGCTTGATCTCCAACCATCACATCCACATCCCAGCCAATAAGAATGAGGAAGGGGAGGAAGGATGCCCTCTCTCCTTTTAAGGACATGTCCCAGAAGTATATGTGGCACTTCCATTTATATCTTCTTGGGCATAACTTTGTCACATAGCCAAATCACACTAGCTGCAAAGAAATCTGGGAAACACAGTTTTTATTTTGGGTGTCATGTGCCCAACTAAGAAATCACATCAGAGGAGAATGCATTTCTGACATTACTGATTTTCAGTGTAGTTCTAGCCTGTTTCCAACTCTCCAGGTAGAGATTTATAATCTCAACCCCACTATGTGCTAGGCAGTTAATATAAAATTCTGAATGTCTCTGTTTTAGTCAGCTCGGGCTGCTAGAACCAAACACCATGGGCTGGGTGGCTTCACAACAGAAATTCATTTCTCACAATTTTGGAGAAATCTGTGAAGATTAGCAATTGCAGGCAGCCACCTTCTCCCTGTGTCCTCACATAGTGGCTGGGGTGAGGGGAGGGCAGGGAGAGAACGGGAGAGAGAGAGAGACAAGAGAGAGAAGAGAGAGAGAAGGGGTGAGAGAGAAGAGAAGGGGAGGAGAGAGTGCAGACAGAGACGGAGAGCACTTTGGTTCTCTTATAAGAACCCCGATCCTATGGGATCAGGGCCCCACCCTTATGACCTCATTTAAGCTTAATCACCTCTTTATAGTCCCCATCTCCAAATGCAGGCACACTGCGGGGGTTAGGGCTTCAGTTTTTTTGGGGGGTCATAAGTCAGTCCATAGTATCTCCCTATAGGTAAATATTTTTCCTCCCATTTCAGAAGTCAAGAAACCGTGTCTCAGAGAGTTTAAATGATTTTCCTGAGGTCCTCATGTAACTAAATGCCCAAACCAAGATTCAGATGAGCTCTGTCAAAGCTCAGGGTCCTTCCAGTGCATAATTCTGAATCACAGGAGTTGTACATCTGTTTGTAGGCTGTGCCTTGAATCAGCCACCTACTGTTGCACAATGTGCAACCACACACGTTTCAGCGATGGGCATCTGTTTCACTCCTGTGTCTATGCATCAGCTGGGGACCCGCTGATCTCAGCTGGGCAGGACTAGGTGCCTCTGAGCTGCAGCCTGGGCCGGGGTCTGCTGCACGAGTCTCGCATTCTACTTGGACCCAGGAACTTGTCAGGGTACCGTCTTCTCATGCTGAAGGCCGAGCATGCCCAACTGAGCAAGTGCATTTCAACCTCTGCTTGCAGTGAGTCTGCTTCTGTTCCAAGGCCAACGGAAGTCATGTGGCAAAGACCAGGGAAAGCCATATACTCGTCCCAGGAGGGAGTAAATATTTTTGACTATGTACTAATCTACCCCAAGCCCTCGGGCAGATGGATTGGAGTGGGAAGAGCACTAGACTGAGAATCAGGAGTCCTGAGATCTGGTCCCAGATCTGCCATTAATGACCTGTGTGACCTTGGACATATTACTAATCCTTTCTGGATTTCTCAGGTCTCCTTCAGGTTTTGACATAAGAAGCTATGGCTTGAAAAAGCAAATCAGGGCCTCTCAAACTTCTAATCTGCTCTGAATGTAGCTTAGTCTTTCCTAATTCCAAGCAGAAATACACACTTAGCCCTAGAGCCTCTTCAGAACTGCTGGGCTGCTGTTCATGACTGTTCATGATCAAGCAGGAGCAGCTGGTCCCGCTTTTCACAGAACGGCTCAGAGAGCAGTGGAGCCATTGGGAAGGCATGGGCGCCGTGACCTTCTGCTCCCAGGGCTGGGTGCAGGCTGTGTCTCTGCTCAGACAGGTGAGCTTTTCCTTTTGGTGATTTACGATAATGCCTCTGCCTGTGCGGGTAAACATGCTAAGGTTTATTTTGCAGAATTAATGAAGTCTGATTCATCTTCCAGTCCCCAGCAGATTTTGTTCTGAGAAGCAGAGCGAGACTGCCAGGCTTCCGTGTGAAGCGTACAGGGAGGTTCCATGGCACGGGAATCCCCTGGAATTCCCACAAGTTCATCTGTTTGATCCTGTGGCTCTTCAGGTGGATTCTTTTCCATTAGACCGGATGATCAGGGAGAGACCCTTCTAACAACACAGTCTGTGATACAATAACAGCAGCTAAAGTTCGTTAAGCTGTTGCCACGTGTCAGGGGCTCTGCTTGGTCCTTCCTACGCACTGTCCCAATTATTGGAAAGAGCACACACTTTTCACTTGGATAGATACCAGTCAAATCCTGCTCCCGCAGTTCCCAAGCTGCGTGACCTTAGATGTGGAGAGTGGGCACCCCTTGTGTCCCTCACCATATATCCCACCCCTAACTTCTCTGCCTACTGAAGTTCTGCACCCTGAACAGTGCCGCCATGTTGACTGCTCACATTTTGGTAGGAGAGAGAAATATGTAAGCAACGAATTATATTGAAAATAAAACCCATGGTGGCCTTAAGCTGCAGGCTGAAAAACTCAATTTATCCACATCATGGGGGTTAAATCCCTCTTAAGAAGAGCTGGGTTATAAAGACTCGCTTCAGAATTAGGGTTGCTATTATTGAAATTCACAAATGAGGTGGAAGAGTTTATGGTGTGGTGGAAAAAGCATTGCGTTTGAGTCTTGATTCTGCTGAATCAGGATGTGTGATTTGGGGCCAAGTCACTAAACATTCCAAGTCTCTGTTTCTTCACTTGTAAAGTGGGGGATTATAATGCCTGTCAGCCTGTTGCACAGACTTCTTGCAGAGATCCTGGAGATGAAAGCTGTCAGTGATGAGCAGCTCCATTTTACAGATGGAGAAACCGAGGACACAAGTATAAGATGTGGAACAGAAGAGACACGGGTCTCTGGCATTTCTCCATCCTCATTTTGTTCTGCTGATTCCCCCACTGACTCAGCTCCATCCACACTCGCATTTGGTCCTTCCCTTGAATAAGCCGAGCTCATTCCTACCTCACAAACCTTGCTGTGTTGTCTTCCAAGAATGTTCTTCCCCTATATCTTGATGTTCTTCAGGAAGGAGTTGGCTCCTTCTTGTCGTTCAGGACTCAGCTCTACCGTCGCTTCCTCAGCGATGCCTTCCATAGACACCCATCGAAGGTGGTCCCTCTCCTGGCTCCCTTTAGCACATCGCCGTGTTGTATCTTCACATAGCATTTATCACTTCCTGCGGTTATCTTATTGATTTGTTGGCTTGTCAATGCTCTTCCACTACTCTTTCTCCTTGAGAAGAGAGACCATACATGTCTCACGTTCTGCTACGTCTCCAGTGCCAACAACAGGATTTGGCACATGGTGGACACACAATAAATGGTTTTTGTTTTTAATGAAAGAATTAGCATGTATAGATTTAACTTATTTTTAACAGCCTCATAATATGTCATATGGATCTACCATAATTCACTTAATCAGGCCTTTAGAGATGCATACTCAATTTTTTTCCTCCCTCCCTCCCTCCCTCCCTCCCTCCCTCCCTCCCTTCTTTCCCTGTAACAAACAAATGAGTATAATCTGTGTATCCTTATGAGATTCTATCCATAGAGCATTTGTTTAGCAATGGGACTGCTGGATCAAAGGCCATGTACATTTACAAACTGTGATATGCGTTGACAACTTTCCCTACCAGATGTTGCCATCAGTTCACGCTCCCATCAGCTGTGTGTGACGACACCAGAGTGGGATTCCCTCTACCTTCCTGCCCGTAACACATTCTTGCTAAGAAGCCTTTGCCACCTTCCCACATGCTCTCCAGAGTGCTCCATGTACTTTACTCATTACCCAGGGAGAGGCTGTGAGTGATGCCGCACTGCTCTAGTTCTCTGCCATTTGTCTGCTCTAAACGTGTTTTCTGCCTCTTTAGTTGGGTTGCATTCTCGGGTTAGCAAAAGGAGGGGCATTTTAAATATGTGTTAGAGTCTGTAGAGATTATTTATTGTTCAGCAAATATTCACTCCCTTCCCGCTGCCCCCATGAGAGGAAAGAACTGTCCCCACTCCCTGACTTTGGCCTTGGCCATGTGATTAGCTTTAGCCAATAGAATGTTAGCAGATGTGCTATGTTCAGAACCTTCAAATCTGCTTGCGTGGTTGGGCTTGCTCTCTAGTGCCACTGCTTTTTGCCACGAGAATAACATGCCTTGGGAAGCTCCTCCACCAAGTCACACACCTGGATCCAACTTACACTTGGAGCTCCAACTAAAGGAGCTCAACTTTGATCAATGAAACTTCAGCTGTCTTGTGGATGTATCAGTTTACTGTTATATGACACTGAGATTTTTGTTATTTGTTACACAGCAAAAACTGACTGATACAAAGTCCAACTGATACAAAGTGAAGCTCCCATTTTGCAGCACCTTGACACTTCTATGTCAAATACTAAACATCACGTACGGCAGTGCCAGCAGAGAAATCTTTAAACTACTCCTATTCACTTTGTATGGGTGTCAGTGGTCCTTGAAGGAAGCATAGGGCTAAAGAGTCCTAGGTGGGGTGAGGAAGCAGTGGCACTGCTAGAGCAGCACAAGTAAGGATATGAAGAAGGAAAGTGCCAGACCTGTTCTAGTACCTAGTGAGCAGGCCCGAGTGTAGACCACTTGTTGGAGTGTATGGGGAGGATGCAAAAAACCCAAACGTATTTGAATTAGAACAAAAAGAATTAAGGAAGGTAGATTTACCTTTTACTCTTTAGTTCTTGGCTCCAGCAAAGAAACATAAGTTACAGGGCACCCTGGATGCTAATTGTATGTCACCTATAGACTGTAAGTCGTTGACATTCAGAGGTCAACAGTGTAATGAAGACAGGTAAAGGCCTAAGATTAGTCTGGCTGTGCCAAGTAGAAAAGGCCAACTGTGTTCATAGTTTTATTGTCTCCATTTAGAATGTTATTCAGCTGTGGTTAACATAGTGCCAGCCCACATATTTGCTCCTTCAATAGGGTGTGAATATGGCTTTGTCTTCACGGAAAACACATCAACTGTAGCACTCAGAAGTCATCTTGAATTGAGGCCTCCTACGTATCGGCTTTTTAGTAGAATTCAATTTTAAATAATTGTTTTGTGAGTCGTTTTTGGTATTTAAGCAAATCAATTACAGTAGCATTCACTCATTCATTTTTAAATATTTAGCATCATGAAAAGTCATGTCGATGGGAGTTTGAATTCCACATCTAGCACTCACTGGTTGTGTAACCTTGAACAAATTACTTGACCTTGATGAGACTCAGTTGCTTCATCTGAAAAACATGGTGAATAAAACCTATCACCTAAGGTTGCTGTAATGCTTAAATAAGGTAATGCATGTGGCACCCATAGCCTTGTCCCTGGTCCATGGTAGGGCTCAATAAATGACATCTATCATCCAGTTAAATATTTATTGAGAAAAAAAAGGAAACTGTGAGACAGACTCTGTGCTGGGCACAGTGGAGGAAATAGGATCCTTGTTCTTGAAAGTCTCAGAGACCAGGAACGAGCAAGCCAAGGTTGGCTAAACAAAGTGAGGAGTGAAATGAAGGCTATCCCGCCAGTGCCTGCAGTAGTGGAACATCCATTGGGGCCGTCATGCTCCAATCACACCGCCACCCCCTTGGCTGCCGTATTTGTACAACCTCCATTAGAATGAGTGATCCAGGGGTGGGCACCTGACCCTACCTGGGGCAATCAGTCCTTCTCTGAGATCCCATACTTATTGTGGATAGTAAATGGACTTACTTACTCCAGGCTATGAATCACTCCTTACCAAAAAAAAAAAAAAAAAAAAAGTGGGTTTTGTTTGTTTGTTTGTTTAATAGGGGTCTCATATGCCTACCGTGAAAGCAGGCAGGATCTTTTGCTCCTATATCCCTGATCTGTTTTACCTTGGGGGGTGATATGCAATTATCGGTCAGAGCCTGAAGCACCCATTAGGCTGGGCTTCATTACCAGGAAGGTTCACTGTGTGTTGAAGGGTGTAGACTGGTTTTCCCGTCTCTCTTTCCTGCTTCTTTCCCCCCACCCCAGGGCTGGTGGAGCCCTGCCGGACCCTGAGACAGACCACTCCTCTCACTGTTGTCCTCTGGCTTCCTCCACAGTCAGTTGTGCAGTGGAACTTTCTGCATAGGCACTGTCCAATATGGCGGCCACTAATGGGATGGGAAGGGAGTGGAGGGAGGCTGGGACAACGCACAGAAGATGGTGTAAAAAAGAAAATGTAGTGAAAGTGAGCAGGAGTCGCTAGGAAAAATATGGGAAGGAGATAAGCTCATCTATAGACTACATTCATTAAAGGGAATTAAAAAAATAAGTGTTTTCCAGCTTTATTGAGATATAACTGACATATAATATTGTGTAAGTTTAAAATACACAATGTGTTCATTTGACATACATATTTTGTTATAGCTTCATGATGAATTGACCCCTTTATCATTATATGACCTTTTTTGTCTCTTGTTATGTCACTGTTTTCATCTTAAAGTCTGAAATTTTGTATTTACAGCTTAAAGTCTGTATTTTATGATACAAAAATAGCTATCCCTGCTCTGTTTTGATTTCTACTTGCACCCAGTATCTTCTTCCATCCCTTCACTTTGAGCCTGTCTGTATCCTAAAGCTGAAGTGAGTCTCTTGCAGGCAGAATAGAGTTGGGTCTTGGTTTTTTAATCCATCCAGACATGCTGTGTCCTTTGATTGAAGAATTCAATTTATTTACATTCAGAGTAATTATCGATAGATAAGGACTTCCTAATGCCATCTTATTAATTGTTTGCTACTTCCCTTGTCCTTTCTTCCTCTGTTGCTGCCTTCCTTTGTGAATTGATGATTTCCCGTAGTGGTATGCTTTGATTCCCTTCTCTTTATTGGTATCTTTTGTGAATCTACTGTAGATTTTTGCTTTGTGGTTACCATGAGGCGTACAGAAAGCATCTTGTTGATATAGCAGTCTATTTTATGCTGACAGCAATTTAACTTCAATCACACAAAAACTACCCTTGAAGAGAATTTTTGTAAATACACTCAAATGCCATACATTCCCTAAATAGGACTGTTCAAACAGATGCAAACACTCAACTGTATCTTCTAAAGGAAATGTTTACTGAATTTGAAAGACCAAGAGGGAGTTAGGTGGCTGAGAGTTTGAACGCAGAGCTGCCAAGAATTCTATTCTTCTGCGGATGAAAAGTAACGCTTTTTTTAAATGGTTTTTAACTTTCTTTTACACAAGAGGTGAAGTGCTTTTCAGAGCAGGTCCTATGTCTTTTTCAGTTTTGCACCTCAACACCTAGCACAGTGCCTGGGTGGAGTAAGATACTCAATTTTATGTTAGTCAGGTGTTTATTTAATGTTTATTGATAAATATTGGACGGATTGGATTGTGTGTGTTTCTCCATCATTGTTTTCATGCTGGAAGGCAGGGGTACTCGTCCTAATTGCACATTAGAATCCTCCAGGGATCTTTTTACACTATCAGTGCTGCAATCTTCACCCCTCGACATTCTGACTGACTTGGTCTAGGGGAGAGCCTGCAGCTCCCTGGTGATTCTGAGTGGCCAGAGGTGGGCTCCACTGGTGAGGAGGGCGACGTAGGGTTAGGATGAGGCGCAGGACTGCATTCTGGTTCATGTTCTGTCATCAGCTGTTGGTTGGCAAATTGGCCCTGTAGCAGAGGGTAAGGAGAGACTGTAGACAGGCAGGTCACTCCAGATGGGTAGGTGGCAGCTTTAAAAAGCAAGGGAACTTACTTGCAAGGCTTGTCTTGGGCAGCCACAAGGTGGGTAGATCTCCACACTTGCTCACCAGGATCTTAGACGTTTATATAGAGAGGGCTTAATGGGGTTTAGTCACGTCTGCCATCCAGCTGGTCTCAGCAACACCTTACTGTCTCAAGGTTGTGTCCTTGGGGAGCTTTTGGTGTGGGGAAGGCAAGTGGTATGCACATTCCAAGGACGGGGTGGGTGGTGGGTGAGGAGCCTCCAGCTGCCCAGGTCCAGCTTGTGGGTCAACCCATGCTCACGTCCTGTCACTGACCTCCAGCACCAACTTGCTGTGTGACCGGAGGCATGGTACTCCCTTGGGTCTTCGGTCTTGGCTTTCTCATCTGTAAAATGTGAGCATTGCATCAGAATGGTCAGTTTTAATCTTTTTAGTCCAGGAACCCATTAATAATGCTGAGCCTCTCACTGGGAAAGTATGCCTATGCATATTTACACAAAATGTACATACTTTTTCAAGGAACTCGTGAAGTCTGTTATATTGGTCAGGACTCTTTTGTGGTCACAAATGGTAGGGACTCAGCACAGAATGGCACACACCATGGCAATGCTATAGCTCACGGTCTTCACAGGTTCGGAGGGAGCAACAGCTTGCAGCCTGGCTGGAGCCAGGAGCCCCAAGGATACCATCAGGAGCCTCTCTCTTTTTGTCTCTTGCCTCTGCTCTCTGAGTGGTCGGCTTTCTTTCCAGGAAGGGTCTCCCCAAGTGATTGCAAACATGTCCATCAATGCAGGCTGACATTCCACCAGTCCAGCAACCCCAACATAAAGAGCACAGCCCTCGCGGGTCTGTTAAAAGTCCAGCCCAGGCCTGATGCCATCCCACAGGTGGTGGGATGGACACTGGATTGGCCATGTGTCTGTCACTGTAACATGGAGTGGGCTGGCCCTACCTGAACTGTGTGGAGAGTGGAATGGGGGTGGTTTCCCAAAAGCAAATTAGGATATTGTTACCAAGAGATGGGGCAGTGGGTAGTGGGAAGGCAGAGACTACGGACATCCATCTCACCTTTGAAGGCTGTGTGTCTGTGGAACCTCCAGGTTCTAGACTTGTGAGCTTTGAGTTCCCTCTCAGCACTAATAGTCTATGACACGTAACACGGTGCTCTTATGAGTCCTATATCTGAAAGATCTGTCTATCAAAGAAGGGCTATTGATTTTGTTTTTCCTTCTGTGTTTAATTTGGTATTCCACTCACATTTTCTGGAGCACCAGTTATGTGCTATATCTGTTAGTCGCATTTTTTTTTTTTTTGGTTGGCAATAATGAACTTAAGGTGGCTTGGGAACTTGTAAAAGACCCACAGAGGAAATCCAGCAGCTTGGGATTTGAATTCTGGCATCCCAAATCCAAACACAATGCCATTTCTATGAAAATACTGTCTGATGTCTTGCCATATATATATATATATATATATATATATATATATATATATGTATGTATGTATGTATGTGTATGTGTATGTGTATGTGTATGTGTATATATATATATATATATATATATACACACACACACATATATATAATCCGTTTTTTGTTTTTCTATTTTGAGAGAGTTGCCCCCTGTGGTACCAGTTAACTCGAGTGACTAGTTCCCCCTCGATCATTTAGGTGGAATTATTTTCCTGGAGTCAAGGGCTTGCACCTCAGCATCTCATGAAACAGGGTAGTTTTTGTTTATAGCAGACCCCTTTATTTAAGAAAATAATACATCCAGTGATTTTCTCCTACCTCTTGGGTCCATACGTATCTAGCTCCTATTACCTCCTCTCATCCATGAAGTGAGCCTCAGCCCCAGGGACCTGTCTGCCCTCAGGGAGTGTGACAATTAGGGTCGTGTCCAGAAAACCCTGGGTGACCAGTGAAAGAGGGGATGGTTAGGTTTGGCACACAGGAGCATCTTGGGATGCCTCAAATACTAAGACCAGGATAAATGCCCTATGTTTTTTAAAGAGAGTTTAATTTCAAAGGCAATGGGCCAGCCCAGAGGAAAAGGACATGATTTTTGTCTGAACTATCAAGTCATTTAGCTATTTAATAATCTAGGACCACTAATGATGATGTAATGGGATAAATAAAAGTTTTCACTGCTTAAGGTACCAAAGATTTATTGCATAGCTTTCACAGGTATTTGGAGGATGAGTCTGAAGGATGAACAAAACATGCCTTCTTAATGTGTGTAGAAATTGTGCTGAAGGAAAGCAATAAAGCGAATGATGAAAAAAACACATTAACTACCTTTATTCGATTATAATCCGTTGTAAAGTACATGGCAGATAAGTGATTACTTCTCTAAATAGGTTCTCTCTGCCCACATCACAATTCCAATACTCTTTTGTCTTTGAACTCTTCAAAGTACTCGACCTTTATTATCACATGCTGTTTCTCTAACAACTCGCCCACCATCTCACCACCCAGGGACCTGGGTTGGAGCCCCAGCTCTGGCATGTAGTCGGCTGAGTGAATTAACCACCGTTCACATCTTGCAATGTTTCCTTCTCATCTTTGTCTTACACGTGTTTTAATTATTGAGGTGTTATTGCATAATTTTATATCCTGCCTTTCTCACCCAATGTAAGCTCTTCATTTCCCCGTGTTCTTGAAAGCTCCTCTTTATAAATTATTTTTTTAATTCTTTTTACATTTTATTTTCGTTTTCAATTTATGCATCATTTTCAATGACTGCATATTTTATCATGATTTTCATGTCTGTTCCTCTGCTATCAGAGGCGTTTCACCCCGAGAGTGACATGGTTAGATTTATGTTGGGAGCTGTCTGGAGGGTGGGTGTGGCTGGGGAAGGGCAGAGGTTGGGCGGGACCAGGGTGGAGAACTATTTTTATAAATGATTCTCATAGGTAGAGTCAGAGCAGCATTACCCAAGAAGAGGACCCAGGTCTTTTAGTTCAATGTCCTCATTTTATGGTTGAAGAGTTGGAGACTTCAACAGGGTCTTTCAGCCTCACCTGAGGCTCTGTCAGTCAAGTGCTCTTTCTCTTCTAGCCCAACCTCTAATCACAGCCATGTGGCGCCTGAACCTCAGCGCAAAGCCCCTCCCAGGAGAATGTTTCAGGAAATGGAGATCTAGTCCCGAAATATACATTTGGCAGTTCATTTATTACAAATTGTCGGTGTGATTAGTGATTACTGTCTGCTGGCTGCAAATAATTTCCTGCCTACCCAAACAAAGCAAATTAAGGGGAACAAATGATGTAACCCTGTTCAGAAGGAGAAAAAAAAAAAAAAGCCATTGAAATGTTTCCCAAAGAGAGGAAGCTATTATTATCCCAGACTTATAAGTGGGAAGATGAGAATAGAGAGACTGGGCATCTTGTCCAAAGTAATCAGCCCAAATTAGAAGTCAGAATTCCTGATGACCACCCAAGGGCAAGAACGCTGCTGCAGCTGATTTTGCCGGGACAGGGAGGGCCAACGTCAACAGGACTTAATTAGGGATCAAATTCCCAGGCTTTCTCCTGCTCTGTGACCCCCCCGACCAAGAAGCTCTTGGCTGCTGTATCAACCGTCAGACCCTCATGCGGTCAGTAAGATGACGCAGTAACAATTGGGAGTGGTCGACTTCCGCTGCTTCCTAGCCATGCCCCACTGGGCAAGAGGTGTCACCTCTCTAACCTCAGGTCCCACCTCAGGTCCTAACTGCTTGCTCGGCTCAGTGACCCAAACTGTAAAGTGATAAGTACATTTTGGTGGATGGTGATAGAATGCCAGTTCAAAAGAGGTTAGGCAGAGGGGTTAGTCACCTTCCCCTGCAAAAGTGAGGGTCCTAATAATACACGATAATGATAATAACCCTACTTGCTTGCAGTCCCTGGTAGACAGGCAGCCTGAGCCTTGCATGACACATCTCAGTAAATCCTTGCCCAGTTTTGGCAACTTTGTTTGATACGGGGCAAACTGGAGCCCGAGGACCAGGATGCCATCAGGCAGAACCGCAAGGCCTCTCTCTCTGGCTCCAGAGGCAGAGTCC
This sequence comes from Rhinolophus sinicus, assembly GCF_036562045.2. Lineage (NCBI taxonomy): Eukaryota > Metazoa > Chordata > Mammalia > Chiroptera > Rhinolophidae > Rhinolophus > Rhinolophus sinicus. Next base: position 5,074,784 of record NC_133761.1, on the reverse strand, counting down.
AGGCCTCCATGCTTTTCTACCTTCTGGAGTTGAGGAAGGAGAGACCCAAGCATTTTGTAAAGCACTTGAATCCTGGCATTGTGACAGTTCTTTGAGGGGGGTATAATTATCCCCAACTGGCAGCTGAGAAAAGCAAGGCTGCCTCTACGAGGGAAACGCATTTGTCCCATCCTAGTAGTTTGGGTTTATAGGAGTAGGTGCATTGTTTCTTTCCTTGTGGCTTGGTGCAAACCCAGTCAGCAGGTGAAGGTGTCCAAGACTGAAAAGAAAGCAGCTTGATGCTGGTTGGCTCACGCTGAGGTCCTGCACGTTGAGGATGGGACTACTCAGGAGCTGAGTGCATCTGGATGAATCAATAAGTAGCTGGAAGTTTTCGGAGCCGCTGTGGGTGGCCCTGTGCTCATCAGTGACTCTTCTCTCTGAGATAATGGTATTTTTCCATTTTACAGATGAGGAAATCAAGGCCCAGAGAGGTTAAGTCATTGAGTTTGTAAATGGCAGAGACAGAGTTTGAACCCACAACTGTCAAATTCTAGATTTAGGACACTTTCCATTGGTCTCTGGTGATTTGGAATGAGCACCAAAGGCTTTCTAGGCCCCTGGTTGATGAGGCAAAACAAACCACAGAAATGCTTCATGTTCCCCTGAATTACAGAATGTCAGGGCAGTTCAAGACCAGGACATTGAATGGTCCTTGAGTTTTTTTTTGTTTGTTTCTGTTTCTTTTTTTTTTTTCTGGGCGAGTGAGGGGGTTTCAAAATCTGTTGATGCTTTTTTCCCAAAAAAATGCATATAGCACAAATACACCAAATGTTGCTTATGAGTCTGAGGAGAAATGACCCTTCCCCTCATTTTCCTGTGCCCTCACATCAAATGTGAGTTTAGTATGATGAGAGGAAGTTGTATGAAAGCCAGTGTATTTCCCATGAGAGTAAGAGTTCCTGTGTTAGTCACGGTTCTCTACAGAAACAGAACCAATAGGGTGTGTGTGTGTGTGTGTGTGTGTGTGAGAGAGAGAGAGAGAGAGAGAGGTATTTTAAGAAATTGACTCATGTGATGGTGTGAGCTGGCAAGTCCAAAATCTGCAGGACAGGCTGGCCAGCTGGGGACGAGGGAAGAACTCATGTTGCAGTTTGGGTGCAAAGGTGGTCCAGAAGCAGAGTTTTCTCTCCCTCCAGGGACCTCAGTCTTTTCTCTGAAAGCCTTCAACAGACTGGACAAGGCCAACCCACACTGTAGATGGTCATCTACTTTACTCAAAGCCCACTGATTTAAATGTTAGTCACATTTAAAAAATACCTAGACTGGTGTTTGACCAAATATCTAGGCACCATGGTCAAGCCAACTTGACACGTAAAATGGACCATCACAGCTTCTCCAGCAGAGGCTGGGTCTGACTTGACTCCTGTCCCCAAGGTTGAATGTCGTGCCCTGTGCAGTGAGTGCTCAGGAAAAGTAGGTGAGTGAATGAGTCAAAATCGCAAGCTCCCAGAATGACCTTGGCGGAAGCACAGTGGAAGGGAAAGAACATTATGCTCTGCCCAGAATATCGGACATGAGTCCAAGAAGCAATCAGGAATCATTGAAGAGTCGCGGGTTAGTGGGGTGAACATGGCAGTGACTTGCAGGGACACTGGCAAAGGCGTGGCCTCCCCGTGACCTTGCAAAGGTCTCATCAGATGATCCCCGGTGCCCGGTGTGTATCCCCACACCACCGAGAAGCAATTATCTGGACACTAACTGGGTGTCCAGTTCAACTCCATTCTGACACCTATCTATCCAGAGAGTGTCAGATCCCACAGGTTAAGGGCTCCGTGCTACAAGACTGTCCCCTCGGCCCCCTACCTCAGACACCAGTCGCAAGCCCAGGTTGTCCCCTGTGCTTCTGACTGACTAAATACAGACTGGAGGTTCCAAAGACCCCCTTCCTGGACTTCAGATGCTAATTGCAAGCCCAGGTTGTCACTTGTACTTCTGACCAACTGCCTGTGAACCCCAGCTTCCCACTACCCACTCCTTGGTTTTGATTAATTTCCTAAGAGGCTCGCAGAACTCAGGAAAAACATTTTACTTGCTAGATGACCGCTTTATTATAACATGCTGTAAGGAACAGCCAGATGGAGGAGATGCCCAGGGCAGGGTGTGGGGAAAGGGCACGGCACTTCCATGCCCTCTCCAGGAGCCATTCTCCCAGCACCTCCAGGCGGTCACCAACCAGAAGCTCTCTGAATCCTGTCCTTTGGCGTTTTAAGGGGGGCTTCATTGCATAGTCAGGCTTGATGAAATCATTGGCCAATGGTGACGGATTCAACCTCCAGCCCCTCTCTCTTCCCTGGAGTGGGGGGTACAGGAAGTTCCAACTCTCTAGTCACAAGATAGGTTCTCCTGGCAACCAGCCTCCATCCTGAGGTGTTTTCCACAAGTCATCTCACTCACATAACAAAAGACTTTTATCCTCTCCTTCCTTTGGAAATGCCAGGAGCTTTAGGAGTCTGTGCCAGAAAGAGATGAAGACCAAATACATATTTCTTATTCTAAATCACAATATCACACCTGCTGACAGCTGGGCAGACAGGGCCACAGCTGTCCTGTGTTGGACAAAACTCTTGGGCTGTCCACCCTTAGGCTCCCCCATTCTCTCCTTGGTCTCCCCAACACGGAAGCTGGAGTCAGCCATCCGTCAGCCCTGAGCTGGCATGGCTGTTGTTCATGTTTCTACACTCCTCCCAGGCCTCTGCAGGCCTTGGGGTCAATGCTCTTTGCGCGAGATGCTCCAAGACCTTTACGTCATGCCAATACGTGCTCTGATTGGCCCCACTGCGTGTCAAGCACCCAGGTGGGCAGTTCATGAGCATCGCAGAAGCAACACTCCAAGATTCTTCACTAAAGTGCTCAACAGCTCTGTCTGGAGAAAGCACAGGGGTGGGGCTGCTGGGTGGGGGGGAGGGAGGAGCCAGAGGGACATTGGATGGCTCACAGTTGGAATGGCACTAAAGTCATTTTCTCTGATTGTCCAGCTACCCTGGGAGTTCTTATGCAATGTGCTTTTTAAATATACATCTTGACACCTTATCTAAAAGCTTTTGGGAAAATGTCATGTAGTTCCCCAAATCATTCAAATGCCTGTAGTTGGAAATGTGCAGACACGTAGTCACCGCTAGTCCCTATGTATGAGGATGCCCAGGGTTTCACCTGATTACCTGCTGCAGGTGACCTTTTTGAGGCCCACTGTCACTCAAATAGCTGTGATGGTACAGTGAGAAATAAATTCCCAAACTGTATTTTCTAGGACTCTTGGTGGCAAGTGACAAAAACCCAATTTGAAATAGATCATGGAACAAATTTTATGGGAAGGAGCTTTGCTCATATCTGATGACAAATACTTTGGGGGACATAGAATTGTAAGTTAAAGTCAATGGTTTCAAGGAAAACAGGCTGTTTCCCAATGTCAGGAAAAAAATTGCATTTAAATGTTGCATGGAAAGCATATGAGATTTGGAGCCTAGTAGCCCTCCGGCACTAGCTTAGCGAATAGTGTAAAAGTCTCAGTTTCCTCATCTTTAAAGCAGGAACACCTTCCTTCCTTGCAGCATTGTTTTGAGAATTAGCACCCGTTATACAAAGTTATCTTCCATGTTCCTGGCACACAGTAATAGCTTCATAAATGGCAGTTGTTATTAGTCTAATAGCCAGTAGGCGGTTCTAGAATTGCTGAGACCCCCCCCCCCACCCGTCTGGGGGGTCTGTCGAAGTTTCAGAAAGAGAAGAGAACGAAGACAGGGCTTAGGCCTTGGAGGCTGGGGAAAAGGGGGTGGGCTGTCAGCAGGGTGTAGTGCATGCATCTCAGGGATGCACTGTGTGTACACCGTGGGAGGGGGGCAGAAGGAAGCACTTTGTGTTCAGGGGATGGGGAGACTGGCCTGGCTGGAGAGGAGGGTTCACACAGGGGCAGCTGATTAGAACAATACTCAGCCCTTGTGACAGCTGGTTAGAATTGCTCTGTAATCCTCTCTGAAATGCCTGCCACCCTGCCAAGTGGAAATTGGCACCCTTTGCTCTGGCCAGGGCCTCTTTCTAACCTTGCCTGCCTACATGTAGGCTCGGGCAGTGGAGCCAATGAATTGTCCTCCACCTCTGCCAAGTACCCAATTAAGAGATTGCATACCTGGCGTTTCTGTGGAGCTGGCCTTAGGAGTGCATCCCGGAAGTGGGTCAGCCAGGTTCAAGCAGGGCACTGTCCAGTGACCGGAAGGCTGGAAACCCTCTGACTTGGGTCGGCTGCTTCCAGGCTTTTGTCCCCTTCTCTATGCAGACATAAGGGAGCGCAATGTCAAAGAAAAAATTGTCACCCTGGTACCCAGAAGTTTTTGCTTGGAAGAGCCCAGAAAAGTTCTCCAGTGCCCACCGATTTCACCTCTGCTGTCCCAAGAGGTGGTTGCAGCTCCTGTTTGCAAACCTCCAATGCAGGGGAGGTGACCTTTCCCCTCTTGAAAGCTTTAGCAGTTGGCAAGCTTTTCCTTACATTGAATTCTGTACCAGCACGTCCTGTTTTCTTGTACTTATTTTTGTTTCATTTTTATTTATCACACCGTTACAAGGAGGGAGGAACATTATCTTAAGAGCTCTTAAGAGAGTCTAGAATCTAGGAGGGGAGATAAATAAACAGCACAATGGAGGGAGCTGGGAGGGGAAGGGAGTGGGGGAAGTTCTGGCTGAGAACAGAGCCCAGCCCTTCTGAAGGTTCCAAATCTGACACTTGTCCTCAGGGGTCCCTCTCAAGCAAGGCCAAGAGGGAAAAGACACTCGAGTCTTAGGACACGAGGGCAGGCTTGCTGAAGATGCTTTTCTTGGGGTCCTCCCTCCCCATAACGACCACCCTGTTGACTTTTACTCTCTGGAGCTAAATTCAAGTGCATACCCCCTTCCCCCGCTCCATCCATGACAGCTCTTCTTTCCTTCCATGGGCTGAATAAAACACAGGCCCTTTCCATAAGGAGCTCACAGTCTAGCTGGACAGAAAGATCGGGAAAGAAAAGTGTGCTGAGAGTACCACACCCTGGGATGGGTGTGCATGGGTGCTATGAGATGGAAGACAAGGGCCCTGATCCACTCTGAGGGGCGTGGCTTCCCACCCTCCACCCCTCTGGTTGTCTCCCGTGCTGTGTGGAGAGGATCGCTGGTCACTTTTATCTTTCTCGTTTCTAACTACTCCGGTCAGTAGTACTTCACTGAATACTCACCATGCTGGGTTCTGTGCAAAGTGCCTTGCACAGGTTATTTCAGTTAACCACCCACTGAGGAAAGGACTGCTCTGATCCTCCCTTCATGACTGAAGGAACTGAGGAAAGCGCCGTGCAGTCACCTGCCCAGGGCACAGCCAGAAAGGGGCAGAGCCAGAACTGGAATCGCAGTCACTTAATCACACAGCCTCCGCTGCTACCCTCTGTACCACATGACCTCTGCACTCCACATACCTCAACAAGTTTCGGAAGAAACCAGTTAGGGCTGGTTGGAGGCGGTTATCCCGAAGGAGATGAGACTAGAAACACAGACACAGAGATTGGAGTTAAGTTGTGAAAAGCCTTGTATTTCATGGCTTGCATTGGGATTCAGTGCTGCAGGCATCAGGGACGCATGGCAGTGTTTTGAAGAGAGCGGTGATCGTGGATTTGTGCTTAGGGCCTGTGTTTCCGGAAGTGGTGTGGGGGCATCCACCGCACAAGAAAGAGGAGGCAGAGAGACCGTGGGCGGCTGTTCAGGTTTTCCAGGTGAGACAGGGTGCCAGGGACAGCACGGACACTGCTGTGTGAGTGAGGCAGGGGTGACAGCAGTGTTTGTCAATTTTGGCTGTCCACGTAATTAGCAGGTGAGCTTTCTGTCAGTGCTGTTCACACGTGGTCTCCAACCAGCAGCGTCAGCCTCCCTGGGGACTGGTGTAGAAATGCAGATTCTCCAGCTCCACCTCATACCAACTGAACCAGAAACCCTGGGCGTGGGTCCCAGCAATTTCTCTTTTAACAAACCCAGGGGGTGACGGATCTGAGCCCCAGTTTCAGAACCACTGGATTAGCAGCTGGGTTATCTTCTCTGACCTGGAGATTAGGTCACATGGTTCCACCTCCACCTGCCATGTAAATGGTCAAAGAGAGTTTAAAAAACCCCTTTGCATCCTTCTCCCTCCCCCAGTCCTCATTCCCATCTTGTGAAGCAGGGCTCGCTAATATTATCAGGGGCACTGAGGCCCAGGCAGCTCAGACCACACCTCCGAGGTCCGGCAAGGAGTGGAGCCAGAACTTGACTCCAAGTCCCCTGCCACTGCTTGTCCTTCCAAATCCAGGCTCCACCTTGATTTGTAAAGCTGACCTTATTACGCACTCTGTTACAGGCATTATGAAGCCTATGCTTTAAAGAATATATTCCTTGGAAATAAAAAGGCAAGACTTAGAACTTCTTTGTAAGTCCCCATGATAAATTCCAAAAGGAAGAAGAAATCACAATAAAATAGGATTATTGTATGAGGCTTCCAGTACCCAAGGGAATTTACTATGAACATGACATTGCTTCCTGTTTATTTCTTGTTTTTCTCTCTGTGACATGTTATTGGTTGTATGTTTCACAGCAACTTTTTCAGTTGTGTATTTTTCTACATGTCTTGTATTTATAAGCATTTTGAAGTGCATGAAAAAAAATGTGTGTTTATTCGCATATCAGGAAATAGAGTTTCTACTTGAATATTCTGTTGGAATGACTATAATCTTTACATTGATTAACCATTTAAAAACGGGATAATGCGACAAACACATATATAGTATTTACAAAGTCCCAGGCCATATCCTAAGTGTTTTAGGTGTATTAACTTACATATTTGACACAACAACCCTATGATAGTATTGTTAGCTCTTTGTCATTGACGTCTTTAAGGCAGGGGGCGGTTACGTAACTTGTCCAGGGTCACACAGCTGATAAGTTCTGTAGCCAGGACTTGAACCCACGATACCGGGCCCCAGAATTCTCGCCCTTGTCCATCCAGTGCACTGACACTATTTCTAAGCTCACTCCTTTTTTGAATCTGCAGTTATGGAGCATGCGATGATGGTGGTGCTAAGTTACTTTGACAAAGTGCTGCCAGCATTGGCCAGCCCCACTGGTGCTTGGGAAGTGTGCTGGATTAAATGCATTAGTGGCCCCAATTGCCCTGCCTCTCTGTATCGGACCCTGTGGGGATGCTCTGCCATGCTGACTCTGGGATCGGCTATGTGACATGTTGTGTTAGCTTCCCACGTTGCATAACAAATCACTACCATCGCAGCAGCCAAAAGCAGCATACATGTATTACCTCCCAGTTTCTGAGGGCCAGGCCTCTGGGCATGGCTCAGGTAGGTCCTATACTTAGGGTCTTACAAGCCTGTACTCAAGGCATCAGCTGGGCTGTCTTCCTTTCTGTAGCTCAGATTCCTCTTCCACGCGCTAAGGTTATTGGCAGAATTCAGTTCTCCCAGTTGTAGGACTGATGTCCCTGTTTTCTTGCTGGCTGTCACCTGGGGGCCACTCTCAGCTTTCAGGGGACATTCATGGCTCCTTCCCATGTGGCCCTCTGACAACATGACAGCTCACTTCTTCAAGGCCAGAAAGAGAAACTCCCATTCCGTCTGCTAAGATGTAGTTTTATAAAATATAGTGAAATCCTGAGTGACATCTGCCTGTGTCATACGCTACTGACCAGAAGCAGGTCACAGTTTCCATCCAAGAGTAGGGGATTACATAAGAGTCTGCGTCACTGGGGGCTCATCTTAGAATCCCGCCTACCACAATTGGATGGGCCAATGGGACAAAGCGGAAACTTGGCAATGTCCTTGCATGTTTCTGCTGGGCCCCTGGCATTATTCAGAGGCCATGCCTGGGCTCATCTACTGGAGGGACGTGAGGTATGTGAAGAAGAGCTGAGTCATCTCAGCTAAAGCTTAGAACAGTCTAGACCCAGTCTAGCTCCAAACATGTGAATGAGCCCAGCCCAAATCACTCGAGTTGCCTGTCCAACCTGTAGCTGGTACAGGAGTGAACACAGTCAAGACCAGAACCGTCAGCTGGCCCATAAGTCCGTGAGCAATACTAAACGGTGGTGGTTTTAAGCTGCTGAGTTTCGGTGATTCGTTATGCAGCACTGTTGTGTCACTAGATAACAGACCTCCCGTCTATTACCCACTCTGCCAGGTGCCATATTTGTTTTTCCATGTCTGTTTTCTCATTTTATTCTCAAAACAGCCCAACAGGGGAGCTGGGGTCTAGTCAGTATTTTCATTGTTGATGTGGGTAAGGATATCAAGATTGTGATTACCAGTGGCCATCAGCACATGAGAAGCTGCTCAACATCACTAGTCAGTAGGGAAATGGGGATCAAAACCACGAGACACCACCTTGCACCCATCAGGATGGCTACTGTTAAAACAACAGAAAATAGCAAATGTTGGCAAGAAGGAGCAGAAAGTGGAGCCCTTGTGCACTGTTAGTGGGAATATAAAATGGTACAGCTATTGTGTAAAACTGTGTGGTGGTTCTCCCAAAAATGAAACAGAATTACCTTATGACCCAACAATTCCACTTCTGGGTATATTCCAGAAAGAACTGAAAGCAGGGTCTTGAAGAGATATTTGTACACCCAAGTGCATAGCAGCATTGTTCACAAAGGTGAAAACGACTCATTTATCACTGAATGAATAGATAAACAAAATGAGGTATAATGGATAGCCAGCCTTAAAAAGGAAGAGCATTCTGACACTTGCTAAATTCTGGTTACACAGACTCAAATATTCTGACACATGCTACAACATGAACGACCCGTGAAGGCAGTCCGCTAAGTGAAATAAGCCAGACACAAATACCAATACTGTATAATTCTACTTGCATGAGGTACCGAGAGTAATCAAGTTCATAGAGACAGAATGTAGAATGGTGGTTGACACGGGCTGGGTTCAGGCGGTTAGTGTTTAATGGGGACAGAGTTTCAATTTGGAAAGACACAAAGTTCTGGAGATGGATGGTGGTAATGGTTGCACAATAATGTGAATGTACTTAATGCCGCTGAAATGTACATTTAAAAATGTACATTTCAAAAATTTACAATGGTAAATTTTATGTTCTACGTATTTTACCACAATTTTAAAAAAGATTATGATTACTGTCTCATCTGTTTGCGGTGCAGATCTTCCTGTCAAGGGCACATGATGCATGGAAACCCTGAGGAGTCCCTAAGCTCACAGGCTGTGACCATAGACCAGCTAGGGTCAAATCTGGACTCTGCCAGTGGTGTGATCTTGGCCATGTTACGTAATCTCCCTGAGCTGCAGTGGCCTCGTTTGCAAAATCAAGGCAATAAGAGTACCTACCGTGTAGCGTTGCCGTGAGGATTGGATGATTGCACACATAGAAAATGCTGGGCACGATGCCTGGCAAGAAGGAAGCACCCAGTAAATGTCAGCTGTTGTTGGTACCTGATAAAAGATAACACCTACCTAGTGATCCTGAAAAAACACAATAGATACTCATCATTATGCAGAACATAAAGAATTTAATTAAGAATCTTGGCAACTGCAAAACGTAGCATATGGTTTCATACCTACTGTGTGATCATAAGAACAAATGGCTTGTTCTTTTCCTTTGAGTAAGTATTCAAACCTAAGGGAAAATTGCCCACAGTCAAGTCTGGGCATGACAAAAGTGGGTCACAGTACAAAGCCGTCCACCGTCACATGATTCCATTGGTATTGGAACAGCCATACCACAGCCCTGGGACCTCTTTCTTGCCCCCCCCCCCCCCAACTCACAGACATCTCTCCCCTCGGAAGCCCCCAACCCCCCTTGAAGGGTTTGGTATGTGATGTCTTGTGTCATCTACGTGGCACAGGCCTTATCTGGCTCAAACCAGTGAGCTCTTTGAGGGATGGGCTGCATCTGAGTTCTACTCCAGTATTTCACGGTGCTTGATACGAAGAAGGCTCACGAGTACCCACAGGATTGAATCCTTGTTGTCGGGGGACACAGTTAGAGGTTCCCTAAGAACTTGGAAATAAGTTTATACTTTGAGAATTCAACTTCAATTTCCACACGTAATGGATCACAGAAGAGATGCAACACACGTGGCCATTTAAGCATGAAGGCACCCAGGCTGCCTAAGACCTTAGTATTATCCTGTAAAGTAAACGTGTGTTCATCGGAAGGTGGCCTTGGCTGTTGGTGTCAGCGGTGGTGACTCATCCTTGGGGGAATGGAAGAGGGCATCACAGAGGCAGCTGTTTTCAGGACTAGCCCAGTTCTCATCAGGGAAAGAATCATATTGGCATCTGGGTCCATTGGTCATGTCACGTCCATGTTGGAGGTAGACACGTTGGACTGTGTAATCCTGACACCGTTGGGTTCCTGCTCTATGTTCTAAGCCTGTTGGGGAGACCTGCCTACAGGGAAATAGCATATTGGTTCTGTGGACTCGAGTACTCTTGTTCCCATAGGCTGTAGGTGGAATAATGCCCCCCCCACCCGCCAAAAGAAAGGAAAATGTCGATGTCCTAGTCCTGGGAACCCGTGACTATGTTGTATCACATGGTAAAGGCATATTAAGGTTGCTAATCAGCTGACCTTAAAATAGGGAGGTTACCTTGGATGATCTGGGTGGGCCCAATGTAATCATACGGGTCCTTAAAAGTGCAAGAGGTGGGCAGAAGAAGAGGGCAGTCAGAGTGAGGAGATGTGAGGCTTCCACCTATTGTGGCTGGTGCTGCAGATGGAGGAAGAAGGCAACAAGCCAGGAACGCAGCCGCCTCGGAGCTGTAAAAGGCAAGGGAACAGATTCTCTCGGAGAGCCTCCAAAAGGAACGCAGCTGCCGACAGCTTGCTTTGAGCCCAGTGAGATACGTGCCAGACTTCTGGCCTACTGAACTGTGAGATAATAAATCTGTGGTGTTTTAAGCCACTAAGTTCATTCGTGGTGATTTGTTACAGCAGCAAAAGCAAACTAATACACATGACAGTGATTTTTCAATGTAAATTAATGAGGTGGCATTATTATTTATGTTTCAGTTTCAGGGTATGTGGTTTCAGCTCTCCAGGGGCTGACAAAATCAGACTTCTGACTCTGCAAAGCTAAGCAGACTGAGCCCCTCCACTAACAGCCTGTGAGGATAACGAGCATATATTAAGAATGTCTATGTGTTGAGTGCTTTGGGTACATTACCTAGACTTCTCTCTGCAGCCCTGTGAGCTAGGTATGGTCATGTCCATTTTCTAGATGAGATAACTGTGGTTCAACGTGAACCACACAACTTCAAATGACGGGATCTGGTTGATCCTGGTCTGGGTGATGTCAGCACTCGAGCTCTGTCTGGTACACCTGGCTTCCTCAGCACAGTGTTGTCTCAGGGAAGGCGCCATCTCTCAGAGAACAATCCAGCTGGTCATGTTGCGTAAAGAAAAGGAGCTGGACAGGAGCAAGGCAGGAAGTTCCTCCTGCTCAGCTGGGGCCTTCCCGTTCATTCCCTAGGAGAAGGTACGGGAGTGAATCACACCCCCACACTCTCCATTGCTGAATGTCGGCTACATACTTCTGAAAACCCTCTGTGTGAGCCATTTTAGAAACCGTGCGCGGTTCATTACCCTGTGTTCCGTTATTCACAAGGATTTTTTTTCTTTTTTTTGGTCTTAAATCTTTCTGAGTGAAAGAGCTTCCTTAGGTAACCTGCACCAGGTGTGGGTGACCTGAACGAAGCTTTGGGGCTCCTCAGGCACACAGGACAAGTGACAAATGCTCAGAGGAAGCAGGCTGGGGAATCCGCATCCTATGTAGCAGAGGGTCTCCTCTTCCCCACGTAGATCCCTGGGAAGGCTCTTACCTGGGAAATGAGCACCAGCTAAACCACTTCACTTGTCCTGCCACCTCCAGGAACGTGGTTGGACCGCAGAACAGAGTTGAGGACAGGTGTCGTTTGACTATGATCTGTTCTAGGGGGTCCATACGACGTGGAACAAGTGATCGCCAATCCCAGAATCCTCCCCACTCAGTCACAGAGGGAACTCGCCCCGAGGGTTGGCGTGTCGTGCACAAGGTCATGCAACTTCAAGGTGGCAGCGCCGCAGTTCACACCCAGACCCCAGACTCCAGGCTCAGCCCTTCCAGCTCTACCCCAGCCTCTTCTTGTTCCCCCACAGTGCGTAGCCCAGGGCCTTCTCTGTATGAGGAGCCCCAAAGCCTCCTGAATGTAGCCGAGGTTGTGCACAGGAGACCCGAGAACACCGCTCTTCATCTTCCAGCCCGTGCTGGGTGACGCAGGAAGCAGCCTGCTTTCGTCACCTACCAGTTGAGGCTATTCATCTCTAAAAGTCACTTGATCTTAGCCAGCTCAAGACGTGACCTCAAGGGCCTTGCAGCTTTGCTCTCAATTTCCCATCCAGCCAACCACGGAAGTGGAGAGGCCCCTGATTCCAGCCAAACCCCAAATTACTGCTCTCTTTCCCAAAGGAAAGGTAGAAAATGTGTCCCACGCTGGGGCTGGGCTGCCCGAACAAGCCCAGTGCTAGAGGGAATACACCGATTGCTTTGGGGAGCAGAATCTTGCTGGGCTTCATCTTTTCCTTTTCAGCCGGGCTTAAGGAGACTCAGGGTTTATGGCTTATTAGAAGCCCCAGGAGAGGGAGTTTGGCCTTCCCACCTTCCCCTTTCATAGTAGGTCCAGTGAATTCAGTTCAGCCGCAGAAACACGAATTACGTGTATGTCGTGTGCAAGCCCTGAGTCAGACAGCAGGAATACAGAGATGAGTGAGGGAGCGTCTTCTCCCGGGGAGGGCACACTGTCTGGCCCGGGGGCAGGGCTGAGGAAGGGCTGGCTGAGTGGCCTGACATAAAAGGGAAAACATGCTCATGAACTCATAAGGTGTGAGACTTTGTGTCTGAGGCTGGATGCTCTCTGTAAGCTCTCCGCACCCTCCTAGGCAAACCCTGTGGCGGCGACATTCTTCCTACTGCACAGACAGTGAAGAGGGATTGAGGGGAGGTCTGAGAACCTCACTACCTCCTGCCCTCCCTGTGCCCTTGGGCACTTTTCTCAGCCTCCATAACTCTTAGCTTAGTCATTTGTAAAGTAAAGGCAAATGGCTGTGCGGCTCAGTGAGAAACACAGGCTGTGAAACTGCCTATCTTCAATGGCCACAAAGACCAGGAAATCCCGTGAGTGGCAGAGCTCAGGTGGTGCTTCCCACTACCTCCTAGTTTCAAGAGTAACTGAGTCGCCCCAGAGGAAATGCCTGATGGATTCTGTTGGAATGTGTTTAGCGGCAGTGTTCTTCATTATTATCTTCCCGGAGGGGATGGCTGCCATGCCCACCTCTGGCAGGCTTGGAACTGACGGACGAGAGGAGGGCAGACCAGCCTGGATGGTCTCCCTGCAGGGGCTGCCCCACTCTGGCTGTGGGGACAGCCACCCACGCAGCTGTGGTCGCGTAGCCTTCCAAGCTCCCACTGGCTTACCACTCCCATTTCCCACTCGGGAGGAGGTGGTTGGAAAGCTCATTTGCCAGGCCTCCAAGACACTGTCTGGCTCTGGATTCAGTGAAGGTGGCAAAGGGCCTGCCTGGGGGTATCTGTTGATTCAGGTGGTTCTTCTTTTTCTTCCTTGTGTCTCGTTTTCGTCTTCCAGCGGTGGGCTTTCTTTCCTCTGCCTCCGAGAAGCCCCTCGGGAGTGGCTGGCTCGGGGTCTTCCTCACTGACGCATGTCTGGCTCCGAGCTGCTTTGATGGATAGAGGCAATTTTCTTTGGAAATCGTCTGTGATATTGGCAGTTCTGCGGAACATACATTTCATTCCTCTCGGCGAGAGCTTTTCCATGGGGCCTCAGGAGGGAGTGGTGTTGTTCACAGGGGGTGGGGGGAGCAAAAATAACCTGAAAGGAGAGGCATCTGTTTTGATTGTTTTTGCATAGCTGTATCTACTGCCACATGGGTCCAGCCCACTCTTGTGAAGTGGCTCCTTTGGAAAACAAGGGAACTTGCAAACGGCTTGTTAAGGTAAGTAGATGAAAAGGAGAGGAAACAGCAGCAGGCCCAAGTAGAACAGAGCACCTTCCAGCTGGAGGGGGCTCAGAGGCCCCCCAATCCAAAATCTCCTGGTTTTCCGCTGAGGCAAGCGACCTCACTGATCATCCGTCACAGGGTGTGCCGTGCACTGTGGAAGGTGCTGGGTGCCGGGGAGGAGGGGGCCAGTCAGCATCCCTGCCCTCAGAGCTGTCTGCTCTGCTAGGGAGACACACACACTGTTTTCTTGATTTAATCAAACAAGTCTTCATAGTAACAGCTAACGTGTGGGGTGCTCGTTATATGCCAGGACTTGAAAAGCCTGTGATGTCTAACCTTGTGCGGTAGATGGTATGGTTAGCATCCCCCGTTTACAGAGGAGTAAACTGAGGCATGGGGCGGTGAAGTTACTTGTCCAAGGTCATCTCTAGTAAGTGGAAGAGCTGGGATTCAAATCCAGGCCCTCTAGATCCCACACCCATGCTCTTTACTGCTATTTGTTTCTCTCTCTCATTGTGGCTGAAAGGTGGGGTCTGGAGTCGGCAGGGTGCATGCTGGGACAGCAGAGGCTCTGGCCCAGGGGTAGCTGTGGTCTTCATCCCAGAAGCTTTTGGTCAGCACGCAGGCTCCTGCTGTGGGCCTGTCTTGGTACTGGGCACTGGGATACTCCTGGTTTCCTGGATCTCGTCGTGTAGTTGGGGCATCAGACAGTAAACACATCACCATGGAGAAACCCAGGTGCACGCTAGACAGAGCATTAAAACTGGCTCACATGATCAACAGTGATGGGTGTCCATTTTAGTTGGGTGACAGGTAAGGCCTCTCAGAGATGTGACATTGAAACTGAGATCTGAATAGCAAAATGGAGCCAGCTATGGGATAATGAGGAGGAAAGGGTTCCAGGGAGAGGAGCCTGCCTGTGCCACAGCCCCCCGAGTGGGCAGGATGGCTGTGTGTGGACAGAGGCTGTGTCGGAGTGTGACAGGTGAGGGGTGTAGCAGGAGGTAAGGTGGGGAAGGAGCCCCGGGGTGATCCTGCAAGGACTGAGGTCCCAGCGAGGAGGTAGGCTTCCATGTGAAGTGCGTTAGGAAGCCATGGGGGCTGGAGTGGGGGACGGACGTGATGGACGAGGCACTGTCATTTCACTGACACCGGCCCCTTTGCTGTGGCGCAAGTCATTCCACCATCTGTGAGCCTCAAAGGCCAGAGAGTGTGGCCTGACACTTAGAGCCCTGGTCATACGAGCAAAGTAGCTCTTGCAGTTATTCACCTGTTCCTCAGACAGCAAACGTCTGGGGGCACTGACCATGTGCTAAGCGCTTTGCTAGCATCGAGGGTACAATGGTCTGGGGTACATCCCCGACTCGAGCAGTCCCCGTGCTGTGGGGAGACCAGGAAACTACTGGCCCAGAGCCAGCCAGCAGAGCGAGCATGGCTTCCCCAGGGGACAGGACACAGGAAAATCCGAGTCCTCTGGTCTTTCACGAAGTCCACCTAAGGCAAATTAGAGAAGAAGAGTCATTTTCTGACTGCTAAGAACTCTTAAAAGAACACAAATAATTAGAACACAAAGTCGTAAGTATGAACGGAACCTCTAAATTTGTCTGTCAGGGGGGCTCAGACAGAAGGTAGTTCTGGAGGAGAAAGGGGTTAGGAGAGGGAATCTCTGGGGTGGAAACGTTGCTCGACCTGGCTGTCCAGACCCTCTTGCTGGAAGCATGGAGGGAAGGACGGGCGGGTAATCAAGTCAAACTCGGAACAAGCTCTCTGTCATCCCTCCACAGAAAGGTTACAGCCTCCTCCAGCCAAGACGCTTTTATGTGCAGAGTCTTCAGGAATGCTGAGAGCTAGCCAAGTCCCCGGAAGCTGGAGACTTAAAAGACCTTGCTGAGCAGTGGGCCTGGGAAAGACAAAACTTGACCAAAACCAACTTTGTTTTCCTAAATACCGGTACGTGATTTACTGCCCTCTGGTGGTTAAATGTGAAATGACAGGCCCACAGTCCCAAACAAAACGGTCCATCACCCTCTACTGTGCGTTTACTTAGCAATAAACATGCCTATTGTGCCTCACGTCATGTACCTTCCATTCAGGGACCTGGCAGACATCATCTCTTCCATGACGTCCTCCTACATTTCCATCCCCAGATACCTTCTGCCTCCGCAGTTATTACTCATCCCTCCATCTTTCACTTACTTCCTGAGAGACTCCTGTATACTGGGCTTTTCAATGCCTGCCTTGCATCCGAGGTGTCTGTAAGTATTTGCCTGTCTTCCCAGGCGTGCCGTGAGGTTCTGGAGGGCAGAGAAGCAGACCGATTTCCTTCTGTGTTTCACAGAGGGCGGGGAATGTTAATTAGGACAAAACCAAAGGTGGTCACTTGTACCTTCAAAAGGGGTGTGTGTGTGGCACAGTTCACACAAAAGGGCACTTCAGTGTCTATTCTGAGCTTTTCCTTTTGCTGAGCTTAGTGGGAGGAGAAACTGTGACAAGGGAGGTTGGTGCTGCTCCCGCGGATGCAGAGCCAGCTAACAGGTGCAGAGGGGTGACCCTCAGTGCTCAGCCTTCCTGCGCCTCTGCTTCCTCGCCTGTCAGATGGAGAGGATGGCGCTTATCACACAGACAGCTATGCTAGGGTTAGCTGGTTAAGAACAGCCCTGGGCATGACCTGCTCTGCCACACACTGAGACGTTGGCTTACGGGACTATGATATAATAAGGACCATCTCATCCATTTGCTGTGAGGATTAAATATGATGCTTGTAAAGTCCTAGAACATAGCCTGCCATCATGAGAATGCGACCAGCCCAGCTGAGTTAGTGGGAAAAGAGGAAGGGAGAATGGTTACAGAATAAGAGACTTGAGAAACGTATCAGTCCACTGTAATGTATGGACCTTCGATCTGGATTTGAACACACTGGCTGTGGAAGCACATTTTGAGACACTGGGGTTAATTGAACACAGCCTGGTGGTCTGAGCAGGGGCTTGAGATCCTGCATTTCTAACAAGCTCCTGGGTGATGCTTTTGCTGCCTGTCCTTGGACCAAACTTGGAAAGCCAGGGTCTGGCTACACAGCCAGGCATCAGGCCACATCTGTGTCCCCAGTACTTAGTATTTGTTACCTGGTAAACAGTGGGTGATGGGTAAATTTTCACTGTATGGCTTAAAGAATTAATTCATCCTAATGATAATATTGACAATACAAAGCCAACGATTGAGCTCTTGTGATCTGTCGGGCACTGTGATTTATATTCATTCTAACTGGCACCCTGTGAGAGGCATGATCATCGCTCCCATTTGGCAGATGGGAAAACCGAGGCTCAGAGAGGTTGAATTGAGTGATTGTCCTGAGGATGAAGCCAGCCTGTGAACCCAAAGCCTGGGCCCTGAACACGTGTGGTATCCAGACTAAGGAAGGGGGTTCATGTTAGACTTCTGTGTCCTTGTCAGCGTGTAGAGGAGATGATTTTGAGTACGTACATTGTGGGTACCCGGTAATTTCTCATCCTTCATCGATGAATTGCACTTTAAGTCAATGACACAGTTTCCTCAAGGAGAAAGAGTTACCATTTTGCTCTTGTTGACGTAAGAAACATCCAAACCTGTGGAGAATTTTTATGACTTTATTTGAGCCAAACTAATGACAATTGCCGGGAAGCAAAATCTCAACAGATTGAGAAAATGTTCCGGAGAATGGCAGTTTCGCAGTTTATTTTATACATTTGAATCAAAGGAGGAGACGTGAAATCCATGGTTGATAGATTAAGAAGGCGGGAGAAAGCAAAGCCGGGGAATCTCTGGGATTGGATGAAAAGTAAAACATGAGTCAGTACAGGATAGTTAATGATGAACATTTACAGCACATAGAGATGGTATGTGGGGAACAAGACAACAATGAGGGGTCTGTGCGCTCCTGCGCTGGTGACAGCAGCTGTGCCTTGAGTGGACTGAAAAAGAAGATTACTCTGACATTTCAAAGGTATGTTATCTTAGATACACAAAGACAAGAGACAAGCTCACTAAGGTAAAGACTAACCTTTGTCAAGGAAGCTACAGGCCCAGGACGTGACTACCCGCCATGACCTGCTTTTAGTTAGGAATTTTTACATTCAGACCATCCTACCTGGTTGCTTTCGGTCTCTGAGTTTGTAGGGCCTGCCATGCTGGCCTCCCCTGAGCCTGTCAGGTGTAGTATGTGGTCCCTTTTTCACCTACGCTTTGAAGTCTAGAATTCCAAGTCATCAGGAAGGAAAGAGCCTCAGGATCAGAGACTTTAGTTGGGTGTTTGGAAGAGCGTCATGGAGTCTGGAAAACTCTTGACTGAAATTGTAGGCAGTGTATTGCTGCATATAACATAGGTGTATTTTCTGGTGAATTCACATATTTCACCAGACTCTCAGAGGGCTTGGGACCTCAGAAGCGCTAAGAGCACCTGCTTCAGACAATTAAAATGGTGTCTATCACTGATTGTCCCAATGGCCATAATTTACTCTTCAGAATTGCCAAAGGTTTTGATCCAGTTACAAACTGTTGAGTATCTCGCACACTGTGGCATCTCTCTTCTGGTCTCTATCAGATCTTGCAGAATTCTTTGTGTCAGATCTCTCTTCCCTACGGGGTAGGGGCTGTGCTCTATTCATCATGGATTCTGTGAAGCACAGCTCAGTGCCTGGCACATAGCAAGGCTATGGAAATGGTAGTGGGATTGTTAGGCCTGGGCATCAATGTGCCTTTCTCTAGAATTCCATTTCCCACCTAAATGCAGTGGGCCTCTTGTGCATCCCAAGCCTGTGATGATGTGGAGATGAAGTTGTCATCTTTTAGTTTGCCACTAGGCTGCGCTATTGGTCTGCAGTCGGGTTCCTCCGTGCCTCCATCTGGTCTGTGACAATGCATTATTCAAAAGAATGATTGCTATCAACAGTTAGATTTAAAATGTATAACGTCACTTAAAAATGATCAGCCATGAATGGGATTGGGGCAGTTGATCAGCTGCATCCCATCTTCCTCATACCTGCTTTTGCATGGGTGGTGCTTGCAGGACTGACACCCCCCCTGCCGGCAGGCTCTGTCTGAAAGATTCAGCCTCCTTATGAAAACCCACAGGTCACCACCGACTATTTCAAAGGGATGTGCCTTCCTCACTCCATATGCTCCTGATGTAGCAGTTGGAAAACGATCCCCCTCCTGCAAGCCATACCTATTTCCAGGCTAGATTTTAGTTTGGCAACATTAGAGTGTAACTTACAAGAGTCCCCTGGAGGGATGTTCAGGAGTTTTAAGTGCTGGGCAGCAACAGGAGGCAGAGCCCAAGCCACCTCAGAGGCTGGGAAGTAGGTGAAAGTTGCTTGGGAAGCTGCTCCCAGCATTCTGCCCCTCCCTCCCTTCTCCATGGTCCTGCCTTCCTGCCTAGACAAAGCCTGCCCTCCCTGAGTCCTCTGGCTCTGATGTGTGCCCCTAGGGGCAGCATAATATCATAGAACCTGGGCAGGGCACTGGGGTTCTAGCTAGTGCTGGTTTTGCCTAGAACTTCCACAGTGGGATTTGGGGCAAATTGCATCCTATGCTCCCTATGGCCTCTGTTTTCTCCTCTGGAAAGTGGGGATGTTAATACCTGCTCTATCAGGGCATGTGAAGACTTCAGATACTGTGATATGGTGTTGCAGTGGGGGACATTTAGACAGGGACACCCAATTCTAGGCCTTAAATTGCTGTGTGGTGTTGGGCAACTCTCTTAACCTCTCTGGGCCTGAAATAGCTGATCCTTGAAAGACAAGGTTGGGGCCAATGATGCTTCCGGTCTTTTCCATTCTGCACTTCAACCTTTTATGAAACATACCCATCCTGTGTCCTACGCATTTGCAGCCTTGACCTGGAAAATGATGAAGTATGACCTCTTGCAAATTCATCTTTTACCAGGGAATGCACACATCCATGACACCTGCTTTGCCTGGTCTGCTGGTCTCACTGTTGCAGCTCAGAGACCCTCCCTCATCCTCAAGCCTTCTCTGCTGTCCCCATGCAATGTCAAGTCTTTTTGACTCTGTGCTTGCTCACTGCACTTCAGAACAAACATTATCTTGTTCATGTGTTAGTCTTTGAATTGAGTCTTGTTTTTTCCCCCTGTTGTGTTTTGCTCTTATAGCCTGTGTAACTAGAAAGAGAACACTTCCTGTTGTGATTACGGGTGCACGCCGGTCTCGCTCTGTCTGTAAAGCAGGTATCTGTAATGGGGCTGCCAGTCATTTCTGTATGCTCTGCAGCTGGCACAGTGCCTGGCACATGGCAGTCCATTGAAAAGGGATTTTTTGGTGAATGAATGAGTGAAGAGAATAGATGAAAGACAGAATGGATGAATGAATGAATGAATGAATGAGTGAGTGAGACATCTCTAATAATGGGGTTCCAGTCTCCAGGGAAGCATTGTGGATAAGGACAGATTTGGGGGACCATATGATGCATGGGGCTGCCTCCTTTACCAAAAGAGATGAAAATAAGCCTCCGTATTTTGCCCAAACAGTTGATACTAAGATCATACGTTTGCAATCTCAAGCTCAGCCTTCTTCTTCTTCTTCTGTTTTTTTTGTGTATTCTGTGTGTTCAAGTACAGACTTCATGTTTTCTTTTATTTTCCTTGAAGGTTAAACTTTTGCTTTTTTCATCTATAAAGATGTTTTAAAATCCTATCTTGAAGCTTTAAAGATTTTTCTTCCAGCAGCTAGCTATAGATATATAAAATCCACCCACCTTACAAAATGAAAATGATTGATACACATCAAAAAAGTGACCTGCGTCGGATAATAAAACCCAGCTCAGGTCTCTCTTCAAAAGCTTACTCCGGGAATCGAACGGAAAAGGCAGACTCCGTGGTGGGGAATTGAGGAGTGAGGAGAGTTCCAGGTGGAAAGAGGCACTCACCTGCTACGGGAGACGTCCTGAGCACTTTATATGGGACACAGCATGTAGGTCTCTCAAAGCAGGCAGGTAGCATTGCCTGCGTTTGCAGAGGCAGGAAAGGAAACCCAGGCCCGGCTGTGTTCAGCAACTTGTCCAGAGTTGTACATGCCAGCTGGTCGTACGGGGCTCCATTTGGTTTCTGAACATGCTGACCGCCCCCTCCCCCCACAGTACGATTTTACCGTCTGATTCCATCAGGAAAAGAGACATTAGCAGGAATGTCATTTTATGCAAAAACGGAGTGTATCTTGTGGTCTCAGACCTCCTTTGATCCCTTCTGGCCTGAGACTGAGTCCTGGTATAACTGTATCGTCCGTGGAGTTAAGAATGAGGGCTGTGAGGTCAGGCAGACACACGTTCAGATCCCACCAGCTCCTCCACTTAGTCGTATAGCTTTGAACTAACTAACGAATTCTTGTTTTCCCCTCAGTAAAATGAGGATTATAACGTTCCCTACTTCAAAAGATTGTTTTGAAGATTAAGTGTCATAATGAATGTGAAGCACTTAGAAATATGCCTGGACATAGTACGTGCTCAGTAAATGTTAACAAGATGCCGTATTGACAAATCAGTAGTGTTTTGACTTTCTCCCTTAGCTTTCTGGTAGACTCCTCTCAGCCCCACGTCTAGCTCAACAGAAAGTCCTCTCTTTCTGTAAGGCCCTTTATTGCCATCTTCTAGGAATGGTCCTACTAAGCATTTAAATCTGTGACTATTCGCATGAGTGGCACCTCCTAGATTAACACAGTGGACCACCTGGACAACAGTTCCTGTGACACTGGATCTCTTTCGGGGAGAAAAACAAAACAAAACAAAAACATTATCCTTTTCCTATGAGGAAGGGGAGGACTATAGTCTTTGAGGGATGGACTCCCTTGCAGCAGGGTGAAATTGATTAGTGGACGGACACTCAGCCCTTTCCTGGGGGGAGTGGGAGTGGAGGTGGATTCTCCAGCAGGAAAAAGGACAGGGAGGGGCACAATCCCAGAGAAAGATAACTGAAACCCCTGGGCCACCAAGAAGGGATGAGGGTGTTACCAAGGCCGCAGGACCTTCAGCTGGGGAACAGGCGGACGGTGCTGGGTGGACTGAGCCTCCAGTTCCCCTGTGTTTCTGCCATGGCTGTCTCCAGGGTGCCGAAGGAGTGATGGTCACCAACAGAGCCCTTCCTTCCCTTCGAATGGACCTCACAGGGCTTGACAAGGAGGGCCAGGAGCAGCTGCCACGGCGGTAGGAAGACCAGAGACCCCTCTCCGGGTTTTTGACTCTAAAAGCCTCCTGTGAGATGCACTGTATGGTAGCAGTTGGAGACACACATCTCTAAATCCATCGGTGCCTAGTTGTATGATCTCGGGCCAGTTACTCAGCTTCCTTATCAGTAACATGGAGGTGCTAACAGTATGGAACCCCAAATGTGTGAAGATTAAAGACTTAGTGCATACGTGTGAAGTGCTTGGAACAGCATCTGGCATATAGTAAGTGCTCAATAAAACGTTAACTACCTGCATCATTTTAGAGCCTCAGGGGAGATGGGAGGCCTCTCCCCCCACCCCATTCTTCTTCCAAATTACTTGAGAATGAGTGTATTGCCAATGCTGGCTGATGAGGCGGAGATGGATTTAACTTGCTTTGACAATTACAAAAATATGACATGTCTCGACCCAGAGTGTTAGTGAGGTAATTGCTCTCTTGTTGCCACTCTTGTCATTATCGTTGGTGTGGGGGGCATGTGTGCGGCCCAGGACCCCAGCTTCGGTCCTGATTGAATCGCCATCGGGGTGCCCTACAATTTAGTGTCCTCTTCTCTCCCATCCTGATTTGAGGACACAGTGCCTTCAGCTGTCTGTCCCTTCCCTGCTACCCCACACTGTGGGTCTGCAGGTACTTTTCATGTCACAGGTTTTACTGCTCATCTCTGTGGGAGACGAGACATTGCAGAGATGAGTAAATGAACAGGTTCCCAGCATCGGTCATTGCCATGGTGCGTGGTTTCTGATTCCCTTTCTGTGCTGTTCAGAGCCCTGTCAACTTTCTGCCTCTTTTTCTTACTCCTGAGCACAGGGCTCAGCAAACCTCCCCTCGGTCCACAGACACCTCTTCCCCAGGAGCTCCCGTTTCTCGCAGACCCACCAAGGCTCCTCCTGAGGTGTCTTAGCCCTAGAACACAGAGCCTGAGGCAAAGGTTGTGTGACGTGCACACCCAGGGCAGCAAGAGTGCAGGCAGAAGGGAGCAAGGCAGATGGAGAGGACGCAAAGGCACACATCGCGAGAGAACACACCCGGCTGCTTGGTTTGGTAGGGCGTCCTTAGTGTCCACACCTCAGCACAATCCGTGCCGGGGCAGAAGGGGCAGGACGCCTCTGCTGCTGCTTCTCGTCGCCCATCTCTTATTGGTCACTTTGCTCCAGGAGCGTTGACTTCTCTGCACTTTGTAGATGTGGTTTGCAGCGTGGGGCTGAAGGAGCTGTCACATCCATGTCGCATAGTTCCACCCGAGTCTAGGAGCAGTGGGGGCCAGGGCCTGGGTCCCTTCTGGTTGGATCTGAGTGCTGGAGCCGCTCTGGCTGCTGAGGGTGTGATGGAGGCTGTCCTGAGCCCAGCCCTCCCTGCAGGGAGGCTGGGAAGCTGCTGCTTTACTTTCTTGTATCTTTGAAGCTCACAAGTCCCCCCAAGCCCCAGTAGCTTCCAAAGAAAGAGTGAATAGACGACTCTGCAAATGTGTTTCGCTCCTTCGGTTGAAAACAGTGTGATGGTGTTTTGATTCGAGTGCCTTTTTTCCCCCTTTCCGGTCTGGAGGTTGGTAGGATGTTATAACAACACGTCTTAGTGTGGGTCTGTTTCCTTTACTGTGCTGGGCCTTTACGGCCCTCTTCCCTCTGAAGATTTAAAAGTTAGTAGACGATAAAAGATGAAGTCAATCTCCTTCCCAAACCCGGCTGCTGGCTGTGCACTGTCTCTCCCCGGAGGCATCGCCGTTCCCAGGTCTGCATGTACCTTCTGGGATGGGCCATGATGCCTGGGTAGCTCTGTACCCGTGGTGCCTGGGTAGCTCTGTAGCCATGGTGCCTGGGTAGCTCTGTAGCCGTGGTGCCTGGGTAGCTCTGTAGCCATGGTGCCTGGGTAGCTCTGTACCCGTGGTGCCTGGGTAGCTCTGTAGCCGTGGTGCCTGGGTAGCTCTGTATCCGTGGTACCTGGGTAGCTCTGTAGCCGTGGTGCCTGGGTAGCTCTGTAGCCGTGGTGCCTGGGTAGCTCTGTATCCGTGGTACCTGGGTAGCTCTGTATCCGTGGTGCCTGGGTAGCTCTGTAGCCGTGGTGCCTGGGTAGCTCTGTACCCGTGGTGCCTGGGTAGCTCTGTAGCCGTGGTGCCTGGGTAGCTTTGTACCCTGACAGTGCATTCACATTGCTAACATTTCCTTCGTCCTTCACAAGTCTCTGAAAGCATCCTTTTAATAGCATTACAATACTATCAGCCAGCATTAGAACACGAGTATTCTAATATATGGATACACCGTAAAGTTGATCTAATCAAGTCACTCTTGCAAAGTTTTAGGCTGTGTTTACTTTTTACACTGTAAACAGTGACATGCTAAGTGTGTCCATAAATCTCTGTGTACATCTCAAACTGTTTCCTTATATTCTGTTTTCTGAAGTGTGTGTATGTGCAGGATCTCAGTGTTGGGGTACAGTGGACATGGGCTCCTGGATTTGATTATCTTTTCTCCCCTGGATGGTTGAAGACGAGTTCCCATTTTACGGGTAGCGAAGTACAAATGCCAGGGAACATTTGGTCATCCACTGCCCACATGCAGAGCACAGAAATTCCCTTCCTGCAAGTCACTTTTCGCCAAAGGGAAGCTTTCTCACTCATGCCAGATGACTTCGTCTCCAGGCCCAGCTGTCCACAGAAACTAAGCTGTGAGCTTTGGAAGTCACGATTTCCCAATCTTTCTTTGAACCTCTAAAACGACCACAGCAAAAAATCACACACCTTTTTCTTCTTCTCCACAAGTTGTGAATGCTTGAAGAGAGTTGAAATGCTTTCAGAATCCTGCCCCCAGTGAGGTCTGATGCATACAGGCTAAGCACCCCCTTATGTTGGTTGGTTGATTTTCCTCTTTAAAGCATCTTGATGTCTGGAAAGACATCGGACACCCCCTCCATCTCTGCAAGGTCTGAGCCAAGATTGAGGTGCTTCCCTGATGATTCAATTGTCTCCTAGTGGGTCAAAGTCACACAGTGATTTCGGGGCAGATCTGGGTCTCAATCCCTGACCTTTCAAGCCAACCTAGAGCTGATTCCACTGGGCAACATAACTAGGGTGTTTTTACAGAACAGAAAGAACCATCAGAGAATCAGAGAGATAAGTGACTGGTGACAAGATTTAGGAGCTGTGGAGTCAGGAGGACCTGGGTGTGAACCCTGGAAACTTTCTCATCCTCTGTGTCTTGAGTTCCTCTTCTGCAAAATGGGAATGATGCTACCTACCTGACCGTGTTAATGAGCATTAAAACATGTATATGGAAACATCGCCCCCAGCGCCTGTGGTACAGTGCGTTTCCACTTACATGAATGGAATCACTGTTTGAGTGATTTGAAATGCAAGTGAAAAGACTAGTCAAACACGTTAGAATCAGGGACCCAGGCATCATGGGTACAGAGCTGCATGACACGATAGGCCAAGGCGGTTGGAAAGAGGCGGCGAGCCGCGCAGGGTCACAGCCAAACCTTGCTTTATTCTCTGGTCTCTGCTGGGCACTGTTGATGCAGAGATGATCCTTGGCCTTAAGCAGCTCACAGCCTAGTACAGAAGGCCTGACTCACCCTAGGGAAAATCACCCTGGGCAGCTTTCAGAGACCCTGGGGAGACAGAGCGCGGAGCTGATGGAACGGCAGGCATGGTGGTGAGCTGGGAGTCAGTAGTGGACAGCAGGCGGCTCGACAGGGAGGCTCTGTGACGACCGCAGCGACAGCTCAGGTTTGACTTGGAACCTCTCGGACTGGGGCTTGGAGAATGCACCAGTCTAAAGCTCTCTGGCTGGAAGGGAGGTTGCATTTCATTCTGTTCAGTCATTTCCTTGTGTAGTGTCACAGCTCTTATGATATTATATGTGTTTGCCACATGCTAGTCAGGATTGGTTAACTGCTATAACGAGGCAACCCCCGAACCTCAGAGGCTTAACATGTTAAGTGTGCATTTCTTACACCCAGTCTGTTGCAGATGCTCCTGGCCAGCAGGTAGCCTTCCACAGGGTCACTCAGGGACCCAGGCTCCTTCTGTGTTGTGGCTCTGCCCATCCGCAAGACCCAGGAGGCTGCTGTTGGACCCTCTGCTTTCAGCTGGCAGTGCAGCTAGTGGAAGTCGGAGCTTTCTGTGGGCCAGGCCTGGCAGTGGACCCCATCATGGATATCCATTGGCCAGAATGCAGTCATACGGCTCACACTGCCGAGAAGCCAGGGAACGTAGATCAGCTGTGTGCCCCCGAATAAAAGAAATGGGTTTGGGGAACACGTAGCAGTCCTGTATGTGGACACCTCTTTGCCTAGAAATCAAATTCTTTAGGAGTCTGGGACTGTGTTGTGTTTCTCACATGTCCCAGGACCCGGCCCAGTTTCTGGTGTAGGGAAAGTACTCAACACGTATGGATCGCAGGCGTCTAACTCCTTGACTTTGTCCTGACTTTAGGTTATGCCTTCACCCATCAGATGCGGTGACAACACTCAGCTTTCTGCTCCCTTGCACAGCTTTTGCTGGGCTTGTTGTGTTCACCTTGACGTTTCCTGTTTCCAACCTCCATTCTGGCTCTGGTCTCTTGGCCGCAAACCTTGGCCCATCCATCTCCCTGTAAGCCGGAGGACCAGCCAGCCAGAAGGAATGCCTCCCAGCACCCTTCCCTCCCCAAACCATCACAGCTCCTTTTGTCAGACCAGCCTCCTAGCCCTGAACAGCTTTCTACCTGAAATGACATGCCTGGAAACTTTCTCTGTAAGAAGACCAGCCTGGCCCATGTCAGTGCTGTCTAGGTCAGATCAGAGGCACGCCGCGTGGGAACAGATAATCAGTCTGACCCACAAAGCCACCAGTCCCCTGCAGCAGCAGCCTGGGTAGACAATGTCCCTCCCCGGGCTGGGCCAGCGAGCAGCCTTTCCCCACGCCAGTCCCTTGTCAGCCTCAGACCCAGAAAGGGTGACTCGAGGATGAGAAAGAAGAAACAAACAACTCCCAGCAGGCGGCCTGATGTTGTTTCTCCGGGGGAGAAAGTGGCTGCTCAAAGGGCTGCCCCTTTTTCCAGTAACAAGGTTTCCCGGGGGAGGTGGGAGTGTGTCGTGTTGGTGGAGCGTGGGGAGCCATTGAAGGAGACGCTGCGGACCTGGAGGGGAGGCGGCTTTTGATAAAGAATATTGGCTTCTGCTCAGAGGAAAGAAATTTGGACTAGGAAAAAAAAAAAAAAGAGCAAGATGGCATCGGGATAAATAGTAGCTGCCATTTTTTTTGTCGGCTAAATGACAAGTACTGTACTTTTTATGACATTGAAATAGTCTTTTGAGGACCCTGCGAGGTGAATGTATTCTGTATTTTATAGATGAAGAAACAGTATCTCAGAGAGTTCGTGTCATTTGCTCAAGGTCACACAGCTCTCAGGGGCTGAGCCGGGAGTGGAACCCAGGACTTTTCTGATTCCAAAGCTGATTGCTCCCCCTCTGTGTCATACTTTCCAGATTTTTCTTCCACAATAACAAAGACTCACTGCTGTCCTAATTTAGACTTTCTCATTTGGGGTATCTGTGCCCCGAACCACTTCACACTGTACCTCCATTAAGACTCACAACAATCCTGTGACAAGGGCACTATTGTTTTCCAAGGTTTTTGATGAAGAAACAAACCCAGAGTCCATGTGTAACTTGTCCATGGTCTTGGGGCCGGGAAGTGGTAGAGGCAGGACTGGACGTGCTGGTCTGGTCCCAAATCCAGTACTTGGTCCTCTACACCAGGAGGTTGGCAAACTACAGCCCATGGGCCGAGTCTGGACGGCGGCCCCTTTTGCTATGGCCTGCAAGCCCATCGCTTTTTGTTTTTTACATTCTTTAGAATTGTTTTTACATCGTAAATGGTTGAAAACATATCAAGACTCTTTTGTGACACATGAAAATCACCTGAATTAAATTTCCAGGGTCCATAAGTAAAGTTTTATTGGCTCACAGCCACGTCTTATTGTATACAGCTGTGTTTGCACTCGAGTGGCCGAGCTGAGGCGGTGTTGCAGAGACTGTGTGGCCTGTAAAGCCTAAATGTTTACTCTCTGGGCCTTTCTAGAACAAGCTTGCAGACCTCTGCCTGGAACGTGCTGCACTGAGTGCAGAGTGAGCAAGACTTCTGGTTCTGGTTCCATCCTGAGGGAGTTGGGCCAGGCTTGGCAGTGCATTGGCTTTTCCTGCTGCCCTGAGAAGCTGCACAGAAGAGCCGAGATGGGCCAGCTCCGAGGTGGCCTGCAGAGCTCAGAGCATGGGGAACGCAGAGAACCAGGTGCCGTGGATGTAGGAGTCTACTCCCGGTAAGAAACACGGCCGGGGGACAGGGAGGAGGCCCCGGACAGGGGTGGCTGGCACCTGAGCTTGCGTGGGCATGTGTTGGCGGGAGTGGCATGTGAGCTGGGTGAGGTCCGCCCGCAGTAGCACCACATTGGAGTAGGCCAGGCCTATGAGGCTTGTTTCTGGTGGGCCAGGGAGCGGCCATCGCTCTTTGTTTTCAGAGGACGGAGGAGGGAAGGCTGGAAACGGAGGCCTACGCAGGTGAAGATGCATAGAAAGCGTTGGCCTTCTGCACACGTTTCACGTGGCCCCTGTCAGGACATGGTGATCTGAACTTGGCCCCCATCTCTGAAGGTGCAAGGGAGGTGTCTGACCACTGCAGGGTGGGCGTGCTGTGTGTCAGGGCTCCCTTCTCAGAGGGTCTTCATGTGGGTCTTTATTGTCCCTTCCTTCTTCTGTGTGCTACAAGGATGGGCCTCACCTTCTCGGAGGTTGAAGATGAGGTGCCCCTTGCCCTCTGGAGAGGTAGGACTGTTACAGGGGCCTCTAACCCTTTTGGAGCATGTGCTGTGTGCCCGACTCTCCTAGGAGCTTTCGGTGTAGTAACTCATGTTTTCCACACAACACTATCTCCATTTTCCAGATGAGGAAATGGGCACAGAGAGGTAAAGTAATAGCCCAATGTCACACAGCCAGGAAATGGTGGCCCAGGAGTCAAGCCTGCCAGTCTGAGCCCTTGGTGGTTCTGCTTCACCACCTCTCAGAGTGAACTAGAAGGGAACAGAGAACCAGGGGGCTAGGAGGGAAAATGAATCCGTTTAGAGGACCTTGACCCAGTTCTCAGGTGTCAAGTGGGTCAGAAAAACATGTCATTGGAACGACAAGCTCTGTTGTGTCCCTGAGGGGACCCTCCCCAGGTTGCAGTCCAGCTGTAAGTCATGCGGGGTTCCCAGGGCCCATGCGGGGTGTCTGGAAGATTCTGCAGGGTCTCTAAGACCTTCCAGAAGTGCAGTATCTGCTATGGCAACAGTGTCCCCGCACTTTGTCACCCTGAGACTCCCTCTGTCTCCTTCTGCTTATGGTTACTGAAGGCATTTGCATGAAAACAGGGTTGCCTCAGCCCTCTGAGGGCTCTCACCTGAAGCCATCAGTCTCCATTCGTGGCTCCGTAACCATCTCCCAGGAGGCTAATGATGGGCCATATGCTCCTGGGCGGGTATGCTGGAAAGGCAGACTTGCTCCAATGTGATGTCTGCCTCCTGTTCTCATTTCTCTTTTGGACTGTCTAGCTCCAAACCTGTCCTCCACGGGGTCTCCCCAAGTGCTTCATGAGACTGTTTCCCTTCTCAGGTAGTGTTCCGTTGTGCTGATGACCCCAGCTGAGCTTAACTGGGCATTCACTAGTCTGCCTGCCAGCATCTCAGTGTTGACCAGTTGGCAAAAATCCACCACTGGGCAGATGAAGTCTGCTGTTTCAATCCCGTGCAGGCGGGGTGATGAAGTGGAAAGCGCTTTGGCCAGGGATTTGGGGAAATTGAATTCTGCTCCTAGCTTTGTCGGGAAATTACTGTTACGACTTTGGAGGAGTCTCTTTGCTTCTCTGGTTCTTAGTTTTTCGTTTTTGTTTTTTTCTTATAGAAAAGGAGAGACTTTGGTTAGCTCCGTGGTCTCCAGTCTGATTCCTTGGTGTCTGGGAAGATGAGGATGAGCCTGGGGTGGGGTGGGGGTTGCTTTAAAACAGCTTTGAACTCCTTCTAACTGCGAGCTCCTAGAGAAAAGCAGCGGTCTGTTCTTGGCGTCTCCATGGTCTAGGGCAGAGCTTGGTGCACAATGTGTAGACAATGTATGTTTGTTGAAACACGCACGCCTTTCAGAAAGCCCAATGGAAACGGTCCTTTGGCCCCGAGAGGCCGGGCAGGCTCCCAGAGACCTTGAATTCTTGAGTGGTCAGCATCGCAGCAAAGACGTGCTCCCCGTGGTTTGTGGGTCAGCATACCTGACTTCCTGTAACTTAAACAGGAAAGGGGACTTTGCCCCTCACCACATTTATCAGCCAGTTGGAAGGTTTCTGCCTGACAGGAAAGAAATTTAGAGCCTGTGTCGTAAACAGCTGCCCGAGGACCATTGCGCCTGTAACGCTGGTCCTGCCGTGCTTACCTGGAGCTCTGCTCAGTAGGTACGGGTGACTTTGCCCAAAGGGAACTTACTACACACACGTTTTAATAGAGAAAACCATCCGCGGGCCTGGTGTCCACGGGGAAGTAGTTACAACAGGATGCTTTGGGACGAATACTGGCCCATGTCCAGTCCACAACGCTGAGGTTTGCTGCCAAGACAAGCAGGTAATGGGGACTCTCCTGTAGATGCAGACAGAGGTGCCAAGGCAGACTCACCTTTTCTGTCTCTCTGGTTGTTTAGTAGGAGCTCCAGCAATGGCCGTCCTTCGGCCTCTCTGTCTCCGAGCCTTATCATCCCCGATCAGTTTACCTCCCCGGGATTTTGTGGGATTAACAGGTCATGGATTCAAACGTTATCTACAGCCCAAAGTGCTTTGGTATTTCAATAACTGTCAATGGCAATGTCAACGATACCAGGTTCTGTCTGGATGTTTTTCTGGGCCACGTGGGTGGGTCACCACCAACGGGAAAACACCTTTCCCTCTCCCTCCTCCTCACTAATTTATATTCTCTCTCTCATTTTTGCCTCTGCAGTTGGCATATGTCGTTTGCAGCTGTCCCATATCTTTCGAATACCCTCACTATGTCTTAATTATTTTTCGTATTATGTCTCCTGCCTTCTCAAGGTAGAATCCAGAAAATTAGCATCCTGAGGCTTGCTTTCAGCCAGGATAATGGCACGGGACCTTGGTCCCTATAGTTAGGTGAATTTGTTTGAGACTTGGAATCAGAAGAGAGCAAGACGAGGCTTTCGTCTGACAAGGGCAGATCCTTGTATAGAAAGTGCTGGAGCTGTTTGGTTCCTGGGGACAGTGGCGGTGGGCTTTCGCTCATCTCATCCTCATTACACATCTGCTGTGCAGTGATGGTTGTGATGTTTTGTTAGAGTCCCCACTGTGTGTTTGGATCGGTAGAGTCAGAGTCTTTGCTCTTTTCAGAGATGTTTTGAACTAATAGCCTTTAATATGTTCCTTTCACGCTTACTTGAGGCAGAGTAAATTCTGTTGTTTGCACCTGAGAACCCTCCCTGGAGCAGGAATTGTATCTGAAGTGGGTTCTAAAGGTTACAGACCCTTATACTGTATGTGGAAATGGCTTAGTACAGGTAGGAGGCGTCAGGAGGCGAGACTTCACCCCGTCAGCTGGCAAGAGGTTGACCTCACTTTTGTGTTGGCAAATCCATGCCAGCTGTGACCTGCTTGCCAAACCTCTGCCTATCCATCCTGGGGACACTGACCTCTGCCAGTGGGGGCTGCAGGGTTAACGGAAATGGCAGGAACAATTCTTTTCAAAAACAAAATCAAGGTCTCTTCCTTGTCTCAGACACTGGTTTGGTGTCTCCTGTGTGCCTCGACTCCTACTGATTCCCTACCCTCTGGATCTTTCCTTCTATCCCAAGCGGCCCATTAGGGGGATAATTCTTTATCGGTGCTAGTTGTGAGATCAGCAAAGATTTTACCTTTTTACACTTTTCACAAGTGCATATTATAGTCCTTGAAAATATGTTGACAGATAACGATTAATGAGGGAGATCTAAGTGACAGAGGAAGGGATAAAGGAGAGAGAGAGAGAGAGAGAGAGAGAGAGAGAGAGAGAGAGAGAGAGAGAAGAAGGTGGTAGAGACCGATAAGGGGCCCTGGCCACCAGAAATGCTCTCTAGTGAGTCAGCATGTGTGGTAACCAGCCTTTGCTGTGGCATCATGGCCCCACTTCTGGTATTGATGCCCTTTTAGTCCTTTTCCATATTGAATCAGGGCTGGCTTGTGTGACCAATGCAATGTGGTGGAGATAACCGTACGTGATTCCCAAGAGTAGGTCCTAAAATGCCCTGCAGCTTCTGGCTTGGCCTGTGGATCACCCTCTCTGAACGAAGCCCGCTGCAGGGTGGACGGGCACTCAGGCAGCTCTGTGAGCAGCCCCCATGAAGAGAAGCCAGCTCGCCAGCGCCAGCTCGCTGGAATGCGAGGGACCTCCTGGGCAGTGCGTGTTCTAGCCTCAGCCTGTCACTTCGATGACCGGGACTCCGGCTGACACCTGGTCACCGTCACCTAAGGGGTGAGGCAGAACCACCCCACCAAGCAGCTCCTGCCTTCTTGACGAGCACAGCTGGGCGAGAGAACAAGTGATGGTTGTTGTTGAAGCCATTACACATCAGGTCGTCACACAGCACTAGATACTTCCGACCGTGCTGCTGCTGTCTTTCCTTTGGCGAAGACGGTCTGGTGTCCGAGGCAGGGCCTGCGGTGGGGATGTGGGGACATCTGTCGTCTCCTGCTCGTGCCGTTGCTCCGTTCATTCCCGTCATTCTCCGCCTCGTAGAAATCCCTCTTGGGCTCTGCTAGATAATGGAATATTCTTTCTGGTTTTCAGCATTATTGCACCTTTAATTCTCCTGAGTCTATTTTCATAAATATTTCAATGGGAAGGTGCATGAGGATGAATCAAGGGCTGTTATCGTGCTGTTCTCTTAACCAGAAAATCAGAAATCTATAGCTGCCTCCTGTAGGTTTTGAAGATGCATTCCATCAGTTCACGATTATGAACACATATCTTCAAAATGTATTCTCTTACTTGTTCCGTCATTTATTTATTATTTACATGTGCCATTGTACTGTTTTATCATATGTTATAAAACCTACATAAAATATACATTTAGAAGATGTGCGATAAAAATAAATAGAAAGAGAAGGCCACATATTTTGTTTTCCTATCCAAATGGTTGCCTTGGGCACTGCTGGTAAATGTGCCTCTTCTTCCGCTCGAGACCACTGGTATCCAACACCGTTAGTTTTTTATGTTCTTGTATCCCCTGCATGGTATGTGAGGGCAGAGGTTGTGCCTTAATAATCCCTCCCAAGATTACAGGCTTGCATCTCCATTCACTTCCTAAAAGCAA
This sequence comes from Rhinolophus sinicus, assembly GCF_036562045.2. NCBI lineage: Eukaryota > Metazoa > Chordata > Mammalia > Chiroptera > Rhinolophidae > Rhinolophus > Rhinolophus sinicus. The sequence goes on along the minus strand of NC_133761.1, from coordinate 5,041,175 downwards.
AAGGAATAAATGAATGAATACATTTCTGAATGAAGGAATGTCGTCTGTGTTTCAGCACGATGCTAAATGCAAGGGAAACAAAGTGAGACACGTGCAGTAGAGGGAGCTGAAGCTTGGTCTCTAGCTCCCTGCCTACTCTCAGTGGTTAGGGTTTAAATCTGGGTGTGTTTGATTCCTAAACCATGTTCACCATTTAATTTCCACCAAAGTATGGAGCCTGTCTCTACCACCCTCACTGAGAATGGCCTCTGTACTAGACATGGCCTTGGAGGAAAGGTGATGGACTTATTTCTGGGACAAACTGTTCTTTTTTCCTGTTCCAGCCCACACACCAACATACACAAGCCCGAAACCACACCCCTGAACACAACAGTTTTCTCCTTTTCCTTCAAGCTGTCTTTCAGGCCTAGCTCTCTGGCAAATAGCCATCACCAGTGAAGCCCTGTCTGGTGAGTACAGATATGGGGGGAGAATTTTCCTGGTCCTTAACTGGCTTGCCTCACTAGGGCTCGGGCTGCCAGGATGTCTGCTTTCTTCCATTTCCTGAAGCTGAGGAGTTGTGACGGACACAATTATAACCAGCCTGTCCAGTCTGTTTGTTCAGCTGGGCATCTGTCTTCTGTGTCAGTTGACTTAGCTCTCCATCCCCAATTAGGCTTCGGGATGGCCTTGTGAGTTAGAACCCATGTCACCCGTGTCGCCATTTCCCTCCTCCAACCCCATTCTCCACTCCAGCCTGCTGTCCAGGTCTGGGGTTGAGGATGTAACTGGGAACCTAGAAGAAGACAGTGAAGGGGCAGCTTCTCTGTGCAAATGGATAGGGGTGTGTGTGTGTGTGTGTGTGTGTGTGTGTGTGTCTGTGTACGTACGTATGTACATGTACACACATAAGCATGCATTCGGGCTGTTATGGGAAGACAAACTTAGTTGGATTTAGAAGCTCTGAGTTTGATCTCTGATCTCTAGATCCTTTAGTCATTGCTGGACCTTGGCCACGACAGCTCAGCACAGCCAGTGGATAAGAGTTCTCGGATATACTTGGAAACACATCATTACAGTGTGTATCGTAGTGACTAGTTTTGGGGCTGCCGTGAACCTTTGAACACGGGGATGGGCTAGGCCAGGCTCCCAAATCTTAGTGGCTGAGAAACAACAGCATGTTCTTGTCATTAACGCTGCGTGCCCGTCACGGGTCATCTGGGATCTGCCTCACTCTGAGACACAGGCTGACAGAGAGGCCACCGTTTGCCCGTGGCCGTGGTGGAGCAAAGGAGGAAGAGCAGATGACTGTCACACACGCACAGCAAGATTGTTACCCACAAGTGCCACAGTCACCTGTATGCTTATTTCAGGGGCCAAAGCTGGTGACGTGCTCATGGCTGTTTTCCAGGAAGACAGGGAAGGAAATCTAATACCATTATGTGACCAGAAGGAGCGAGAACTATCACATACGATGTGAATGGTGCCAGTGATGGTTACCATATCCTTTCCTGTTTGGGGAGAATTTTCTAGTTTCTGAAGTCTGCTTTTTAAGCTAGAAGTCAGAAACACACTGTGGTGGGCCACCTAATGGCCACTCAGAGATGTGCGTGTCCTAACCCCAGAGGCATCCCTTCCCTACATGCAGAGGAATTGCTCTCTTAGCAGTTTGCAGGCAGTGTGGTGATGGTCCTACCAGAGATGCGAGCTGTGTCTCAGGCACATTCAGAGCAGGGGATGGTCTACGAGGGGGGTGACAGTCCTGCTCGGACGGCCCTGTGCTGCTCAGAGCCTACACAGAGTAGAGTGTCATAGGCCTGGCCCTAGAACGTGGAGGCTCGTTCCCCATGAACGGTGTGGAGAGATTGTGGGACCTGGAGTGGCTGAAGACTCTGAAGCACATTTGGCCTGGGGAAGCAGACTGGGGGGAGTGGTGACATGTCAGGTATCACTGTCACAAGATTTAATTCATTTCAGTAAACATCTCTTGAGCCCAGCAATCCTCCAGGACCTCTGCTGGGAACTGAGGTGTAGAAGTGCACGGACAAATATAGACCCTTCGTCGCGGGGCTTAGGGTCTGGCAGGGGAGATGAGGGCATTCAATAAACAGTTACACTCTCTCCTTCCAGCCTGGCAAAAACCATGCGGATGAGAGAAGTAGTGGTGGGGCGGTGGGGTATTCCTATGAGCTTTGGGACCTTGTCTGAAAGGATAAGCAATTCTTTTCCCGTCCTTTTGTGAATCATGAATTGCTGTGTTACATGGGAACTCTTGTTCCCAACTCATTTTGTTTCTTTAGGGGGAAATGAAATCCTTCCCAAGAGGGAAAGGTTTGGGAGGAGCACTGCTGGCATCGTTTTCCACGCCTACAACCCACTCGTTTCTCCCCAGGGAAGGAAAAGTGATTTGGATCCAATTAGTGAAGTTGGGGGAAGGAACTGAGTCACAACCAGAGTTTGTGATGGGTTGTAGGGCTTCTGAGGAGCCGGTTTGGGACCTGAGGGTCGAGGAAGTGACGTGACTTGGCCTCCTTGGTGTGTGGCAGACACAAGAAGGGCGTCCGCCTCTCCTGAATCCCTGTGTGAACAAAGGAGGGAAAGGCTGGCATCTGGGGACCAGTTAGCAGCTGTGGTAATGAGGGACCAGGCAGTCGGGGAGTTGTGGAGGGCTGAGTCCAGGCAAGGGGCGATGACCATCTGGGGGGCGATGGACAGGAATTCAGAGAAGATCCAGTGGGCGCCGGAGGGAGAAGCAGGCGACGGACAGGGCAGGTTCCCAGCCCAGCAGAGTGTGTGGTACAAAGCTGGCCTCTGTGGCCTGGAGAGGGAGCCATGAGCCCTCAGTTTGGGAATTGGAGGAGTCATGACTCAGGGCTTGGGTCTCCCTGAGCAGCTGTACAAACATCTCCCCAGGGGATTCTAGGGCAGAATTTACACTGTGGGGGGTCTTCAGGCTGAATCCAAGCTGTGATGTGTTTCATTTAACCCAAACAGTTTTTAAAGCTGTGAGTTAGCTGAAGGGAAAAAAAAAAAAAAGTGGGGGATTATGTGTAAAAATCTGGATTTCAATGATTTTTCTTTAAAACCAAACAGAATCAGGAATCCTTGGGCCCCCGTTCCTGATGGGCGGTGGTGTCTGGGAGCTGAGCAATGCTCACTCCCGTTAGCAGGATCTCCCCGTGTGCCACTGTCCCCACGGGGCCACCTGTCTCACAGAATCACTCAGCTTCCCTCCTGCTTACTTGCCTGGATCCAGGGGGCATCTGACTGTGCAGCCCCCGGCCCACTTGCAATGTTGGCTTTAACCGCTTCTGGGTGAGAGTTGCTTTTTTGAGAGTTTAATGTAAATTAAAGACTTCTCCAGAGAGATGCGTCTTGCATTTCAAACTTTTGCATAAAATTACAGGTGGTTTGAGACCTCCCTAAAGCTGTTTAAAACCTGGACCTCTGGTGAAAAGTCCCTGCTTTGAAGAAAAGGATCCCTCAGTTTCTTTGAAACTTCACTTGCAGGGGCACTTTCCAGTTTATGTCACAGCCCTTTTCCTTGGCAAGTGTGTGTGTGTGGTCATTTCCTCTGTCAGCTCCTCCTTCCCACCCTCCCTTATACCCCCTGGAGGTCGGCTGGACAGGGGTATCTACCCTCCTGTCAGAGGAAGAGTCGGGCCAGGGACCCTCAGTGCCGTGCAAAGCTGCCCAGTGGGAGGTGGAATGGCTGGTGCTCATCTCACCCCACAATTCCCGGTTCTGGTTTTGGTTCCAGTACCACTAGCTTCCATTTGCAGGTCAGTTCTAAATAGATCAAAGAAGATTTTATTTCCAGCATCGAGGTGACGTGGTGTCAGCAACACCACACAACACTTCATTGATGTTTTTAAGGGGGTGGGGAAGAGGAAATAAAATTGCTTCTGTGCCCAAAGCCACGTTCAGCGAACTGAATTCCACTAACTCTATGGGACGCTGTGCTTTTCCTGCGAGAATGGGTTTTCACGTTTGGAATCCAGGTGGCCTTCAGGTTGATGGCGTCTCTGATGAAGTCACTCAGTCCACAACCCAAGGAGCCAAGGAGGGTTAGGTAGGTGTCAGAGCTCCCCAGTCCCACCCCCCAGGGAAAACAGGTGAACAGGGACAGGGGAGTGGGGGGGGGAGCATTCCTAACAGCTTTGGGGGCTTTGTCTGCAAAGGGTAAGCGGTTGTTTTTCTATTTCACTGAATGTCAGGGCATGAAAGCCAGGAGGGAGAAGGCAGTGACACCCAGCCTTCCGACAAGAGGAAGTCACAGCCTGACCTTTGCAATCACGGAGAGAAGAGGCTGTCACACCCCGGGGTGCTTTCCCATGATATTATGGCCCGGGGATGCAGGGGTAGACAGCCACAGTGGATGGAGGCCTGTGCCCATAGAAAAGAGAAGGCAGAAGAACCCGGGTTGTTAGCCGAGCCTTAGACCCCAGGCCCAGTGCAGAGTGCTGGGAAGTGAAGGATGCTCGGACCCCATGAATAGCCCGAGAAGCTTCCATATCCTGCACTGCACGGAACAGCCAAGAGTTATGTGGGGCTTTACGTACTCAGCAGTCCATGAGCGACCTGTCCTTCAGCCTTTGAAATGAAACTCACTGTTACTGCAACCATTTGGTAGATGAGAAATTGGGGTGTGAAGAGGCTAAGCCACTTGCTTGAGGTCCCACAGTGGCACGTGGCTAAGCCTGGCAGTGTGGCACCGAGTTCTCTCTTTAACTTCTTTGCCTCATTGCCTCAGTGAGAAAACCTTGACATAAAGAGGCTCTAATTCCTAGAGGAAAGAGAGAGAGAGAGAGAACACAGGAAGAGGCTGTCTGTCTCAGTATCCAGCCCTGACAGGCTAGGGTCACCTGTCTGAGAAGGAGAACCACCGGAGAAAGAAGGGACAATTATGTCTGAGCTTAGCGCTTATCCCTTTGCACTCTCAGAAGGAAGAGAAACGAGAGATAATTCATGCCTCACCTTTAACCCTCCGAAACCCTATCCCTGGCCAGTTTGGCCCATTGGTCTGGAATCTGCCAACTAGATCAGCCTTTTGACCCTTTGGGAGGTGCTTAGGGCAGGAGCAGAGGGAGTCAGGACTATCCTACAGAGATGCTAGTCCTGCCCCTGCTTGCTCCCCCTCCCCCGAGGAATCCTGAGCATCCGAGCTGGGGTGGGGGAAGGGAATAGATCCCATTTTCTACATTTCCATTACACCTGGGTTATTGTGCCCGCGTTTCTTCCCCAGTGGCTCCAGCACGCGTCTGGAGAGCTCTGGGGAAGGCCAAGCTTCGCTTTTCCCAGATGAGGAATCTGAAATGGCTGCTTTTATTTGTGGGTTTGTTTGCGTCTTCCATGCTGGAATGTGAGCTCCAAGGGGGTGGTGACTCTATCTTCTACCGCTCTGTGCCCAGCGGCCACCACAGTGCCCTGTGGGATGAATGCACGAAGTAACTTGCCCCGTGTCAGGCACCATCATTTAAATCTAGGTCTGGATGATGGCCCTGAAGAGAGTAAGCTGGGTGTGCTCAGTTTGTGCGCTAATGACGTGAGAACGGACGTTCCACCAGGCTTGGGGAGGAGCCCCTGGCGTTTATTATTCATTCAACAACACGTGCATCCACTGGGCTCCGACCACGTACCCAGCCCTGTGTCTGGTGTCGGAACAATGCCAAAGAATAGGACAGACGCCCTCTACGCTTTCGAGAAGTTTCTGTTGCAGACATGGAGGTAAGATGAACACACTGAGGACGCTTATTCTACTTCCTGAGTCTGAGTCTTCCCGTGTAAAACGAGGAGTTTGATTTTACTGGACGTTGTCGTCTTACTGGACTGCAAGCCTCACGAGGGCAGGGTCACCCCCAGAGTAGCCTCTGAAACGGGCGTTTGGGCGCAGTTTATCGGCAGTGATCCCAGGGCACGCTGCGAGTGGGAAGGGACATAGTGAAGGGAGGAAAGCCACAGAAAGTGTACTGATGAGTGGTCACTGCTGAGGTGACTGGGAGTTTGTCACTGGGACTTCTGGGAGACTGAGTCACCTACACCCCAGAGCTGCCCCACTGCTGGTGGAGGAGGCTGGCGTCATCATCCCCCAACTCCATCCCTGGCTGGTCCAGGGCTGCTCCCAGAGCATTGGTTGCTTGGCATGTGCAGCCTGCCCCTTGGCCAGAGCGTACCCTCAGGTAGATAGGAGATGCAGGGAGAATGGCACAGATGGGAGTTGTCAGCAGGAGGCCCTCAGGTGGGCTGAGGGTCACGGGCAGGGAGCCAGGAGCACCTGTGTCTGCTGTAGGGACCCTCTTTGTTTCACCCACCTCTGTATCCCCACATCACAGGTGCTGGGTACATTTGTGTTGAATGAATGAATACATGAGTGCATGAGTGAATGAATGAAGTGAATTCTCCCTGCAGTTCTGACTGGGCTTTCTGGAAGGGTGAGAAGAAGGCATGAGAGTCAGGGAGACATCCTGAGCACCACAGAGAGACAGAAAAGAGCACAGGCTCTAGGGTAGATCTTTCGGGTGCCCTGGCCCTGTGTTGGGCCCCTGGTCCCACACAGAAGGGGCCTCCAGCGTTTCATGCTGATGGCAGCCTGGAGTTGGCACCACTTGCCTGCACTGTTGCTTGAATGCCGTCTGTCTGTTCTGCTCCTGGTGGCCCTGGGTCCTGACCCAGGTTTCTCTCTCCTGTCTGGCCTCACCCCGCCCTTCTGACTGCCAGGGAGGTTGGGGGTGGGGCTGGAGCTGGAGCTGGTGCGTGTGCTCTGGAGCCTTTAGACGTGGCCTCTCAGCCTGGCTTTCCTCTTGCTAGTTGAACGACCTTGGGGAAGGGCTGTCACACTGAGCCTCATCTGCAAAATGAAGATAATAACAGCACTCACCTCATTGCGTTGCTGTGAGGATTAAAGGAGCTAATACGTGGCCGGGGCTCAGAATGGGGCTGGCCCTCGGCTGGGGCCCTGCAAGTGTTTGCTGGCTCCCCGGCTAAACCAGCGCAGGAGTCTCTCCCTCAAGGTTGTCGAGAAAGCACTGGCTGTGGAAGGGTCACAGGTGCTCTGTGTGCTTCCTGGCACATCACAGATACTTGAGAGGACGTTTGTTTTTGTTATTGTTCACTTTAATCTTACAAGTTATCTCTGAGACCTGACCTGGGTTTCCCAGCCATCGCATTTCCGCCTCCTCCTTTCCCCTTCTCACCAGCCGCTCTCCACCTCGGGCTGACGGACCCTCCACTCTCAGCCCAGCCTCAGGCTTCTCTTCCGGGCACCGTTCTGTACAGTAGGCCCTGTGTGGACCAGTGAGGATGGAGGTCCAAGAGCATCTGGGGACATGAGTGGGGAAAGGGAAAGGAAGTATGGGTGGGAGGATGTGCCCCGATTGTGGGGTGACACTTCTCTGCTGTGTGACCTGAGCAAGTTACAACCTCTCTGAGCCCCGAGTTCGCTTTGAATCTGAAGAGGGCTCAACTGCCCCTCTTGCCCAGGGCTGTCGGGAGAATGAAGTGAACAGGACAAAGCAAGGTGTGGAGCCCAGTTTCTGTCGCCGTTTGCTCCCCCTCCCATGAGGAAGAAGGGGAGCAGACAGTGGGCCTTGGAGGCTGGGGTCAGCTGACTAGCAGAGGCGAGTCGTGTTTCAGAAAGACTGTTCTGGGAGCTGCTGCGCCTCACGGTGATCTCAGGAGTTATTAGATTTTACTGCTCTGCATGCGGTCCCTTCTTTGAAACCTGGATCTAATCATCGCTTGCTTGTTATTTTCTTGCAGGTTGTAATGGAGATCAACGTGCCTAATGAGTGACAAAGTGCTTTGTAAAACATAAGGCAAGATGCACATGTAAGGTTATTATTATCGTGTTGTTGCTTTTGATGTAAAGCTATCCATTTGTCTAGCAACCCTTTCCCTTTCTTTTCGGTAATATCACCTGCTTTTCCTTCAGACAGCCACCCTTCTTTGTTCTCAGTTCACGAGAGGTGCGTTAGGCTATCCCACTCTCCTGGTTTCAGGAGGAACCCAGGTCTAGCCAATTGCCAAATTCTATTTCTCCGGACTAGCAGTGGTTTAGGGATGGGTGTGGGTCCCATGTCACCTGATGAAATGTTATCCCTGTACTGGAATCGTCAGGAAGAGGGTTTTCTGCTGCGATTGCAAGCTGCCAGGATCTTGTAGGTTGGAGGTTTAAGGAGTCAGGTCGTGTGAGCTCTAGTGTCAAACTTGGGTTCTTATTCCAACTCTGCTATTTACTGACTGTGTGACTTTGGGCAAGTTACTTAACCTCTCGGTGCCTCAACTTTGTCATCTGTTAAAAGGGGTTAAAATAGCACCCAATTTATGGTATTGTTGGGAGTTATAAGCGACTGGATGTTTAGGAAACACTTGGAATCCTGTCAGGACCGAGTAAACACTTTAAACACTTAATGAACATTACTACTCTCAGTTGTTAGGTCAGCCTGGAACTGCCAGCAGGCACCATGAGAAGAGGTTCTGTCTGACTTGGAGCCAGGATGGTTCCGTGACCCGGGGAGACTGAGCCCTGATGGCATCATTTGAGCACCTGGATCCATCCATGCCTGAAGCCAAGCCATGCCTACATTTCCTAAGCCAGTTAGAGTTGAGTTTCTGTTACTTGGAACTAAGAGTCTCAACTATTGTAATTATTATTTCCACATAAGAAGATTGATTGTTACTAGCACATTAGAACTTTTTTGGTGATTCCCCTTTCTCTTCAGATTGAGTTCAAATTCCTTAGCTAAGCCCTGGGTTTCTATGACCTGGCCCATGTCTAACTCATTGCTCTCCTTTTTCTCTGTGTCCAGTTGTCGTCTGTTTTCCCACTTTCCAAACTTACAGAGCGCTAAGCCCATCCTGCTCCCTCCTCCTCCGTGACTTTGCACATGCGCTTCCACTCCTGAGAATGCCCTTCCCCACTGAGTCGCCTCTTCTTCAGGTGGTACTGCTTTGGGAAGCTCTCCTGAACCCTTCTGACACTGGATCAGGCTCCTGTCCTCCATCCTTGCAACAGGCGCTTGTCCAGCAGCAATCCTCACCCTCACCCCAAGGCTGACATTTCCTTGAGGGCAGCGCCCATTTAGACATGAATGGTCGACCTCTGTATTCCCAGAGCCTGGCACAGAGTCTGCTCCATAAAAGGTGCTCAATGCACACTCATGGAAGGGCTCAAAGACACCGTATGTGTGGGGAACAAGAGCTGAAAGACAGGTACAGAGTGACAGCTTTTTGCTAAGCTAAGAACCCCTGACGGGATTTGTTAAAAAATCACGCCTTTCGGGTGCCAAAGGAGGCAGCCCATTCAGAAGCTCCACAACTGAGGTTCCCGCCGGAAACGTGCTGATGGCTGGTTTGGCTGCGTCATTGACAGGGGAGCAAACTTGCACCTGACAGGTGCTTGATTTAATAAAACCCCCAGACTCATATCAGCCCCAACATGCCCGGGGAATAAAACAGCAGGTTAGAGATGTGAAAACTCCACTGTGTTGCAAGCCAAGATTTAAAAGGCCCTTGTAGCCCTTATTTATAGAGTTTGGGTTTCCCGTTAACCCTTGGGTGAGAATAGGATGGCTTGCTGATCCTAAATACAAATGAATTTTGTGCTGCCTCCTGGCGTGAAGTGCTTAATAAATGTCCCCATCTTTCTACGGGGAAATCTCTCTCCCCACTAATCGCTGTCAGCATCCATCAGGGTCACCTGGAGAGCTGCAGCCCCGCCAGAGGGCCCTTGGGGCTGAGCTCCATCCCTGGGAGACTGTCCTAGGGAGGCAGAAGGGCCGCAGGGGGCTGCACCTGCTGGGCGTTTCCACTGGGAGGCGCCAAGGAGCCACATCGCAGCCGCAGTCTGAAGGAGCAGCTCGCAGACCCTGCGGGGTTCTGGGGGTGGCTGAGCTGTGCAGCGTCAGATTCCATCAGTCTCTTAATCAGACCAGCCCATGTATCACTTTTAGGGCTCAAACCAGCACTAAAGGTGTGTCAAGGGGGTTCTACTGATTCGAAAAGAAAGGTTTGAAACACAGATCTAGTTCGGTCTTTATCTGTAGCAGGTGAATAGACACAGTCCGGGGATGGTGGGGGCTGGGCAGGGGGTGATGAGGCGGAAGATGCCATAAGGTCAAAGAGAAAATCACATTCAGATCTGAGACACGAACCCAGGTCTCCTGATTGCGCAGGGGCAACATTTCTGTGTTTTGTTTAAAAATAATTTTTCCACATCCCACGTCTACCTGTGTTACGCTTTAACTAAGGCTCAAGCACCCACCTTCCGTGTGTGGACCGTAGAGATGGCAAGTGAGGGGCAGTGGTGGGCATGCAGTCTCCAAAGGAGAGGGCAACGCACACGTGCCCAGCGTCGGTGAGAAACGTCACAGCCTTCTTCTCATTCATGTAGCAGATATTTACCGATTGCATATCACGTGCTGAGAGCACCGGGCACAACAACACACCGACCTTGATCTTAGGGAGTGGAGTGTATGTCGGGGGGGGGGGGGGGGGGGGGGGGTGAAGAAACAAATGAGCAAGCAAACCTGAAAGTACAGTAATGACAAGCTTTGCTTAATGCCAAGAAAGAAAGGAACGCTGCCTTGTGATGGAGCGTGGAGGAGGGTTGGCGTGGTGGATGAGGTGCTTTTACAGGGTGGTCACCGGAGGGCTTCCTGAGAAGGGACATTTGGTTGGGCCTCGAGAGTAAAGTGCCAGGCAGTTCAAAGCAGGGACAAGTATTGTGGGCAGAGGCCTCCAGGCATATCTGGTGCCAGCCAGAAAGGGCACATATAGGCCGCTGGCCTGCGTTTCTCCGCCTCTTCCTCTGGACAAGTCCCCGCAGCCGTCTCCCGCCACTCGCCCCAGGGCCACCCGTACTGGTACACGTGCAGCAGTTCTGAAACCTCCGTCTGGAACCTCATGCTCCCTTTTCACCACCTCCCACCCTTCCAGATTGTGGGCTTGCTGTCCCAGCTCCAGCACAGCATGGTTTCCAAGCTGTGTTGGGAATCTTCTCCATGTCTTCTTCTGCACTCTCTCCATTTCCTCCTGTTTCGATGATGGCTGGCCCAGCTTCTGTCAAAGGCCAACTTCCACTTGGGGTCTGGGTTACAGGGCTTTTACTCCTGTATCTGGGTGACTCTGTCAGAATAATGCCATGTTCTAACATCTCCCACCTTTGCCGTGTCTCCCCTAGCGTCTGTTGCTTTTCTCTGCTCTCCTTCGTGGGTCACTTCTTCAGTAGTGTCCTTTTACTTTCTCATCTCCCATTTCCTCTTCTGCTTCCTCCATCTGGGTGGAATCTGACCCACCATTCCACGGCTTTGTCAGGTCACCATCAACCTCCACGCTGGGGAGCGCAAGGTCTCTCCTCGGTCATCACCTTTATTTCTACACGGTCGGTTACTTTGGCTCCTTGAAACCACTTTTGGCTTCCCTCACACCGCATTCTGCCGCTCCCACTCCTCCCTCGCAGGCTGTTTCCACCCACTCTTCTCTGCTGGGTCCCCCTCCCCTGCTCTGGGTCTGAATGTTGGACCATGCCAGGGCCCAAGTCTAGGTCCCTTTTTCTTCTTTACCTACATGCTCTCCTTAGGTAACCCCATCCATTTTCGTGGCTTTAAATACCATCTTCATGATAATGACTTCCCAATTTATATCTCCAGCACTGACATCCTGAGGCTGCAGACTCATACATCCTGCAGCTTGACATCTCCACTTAGATGACTAATGGGCACCTCAACTTAATACATCAAAAAAGTCTTAATTTTCTCACTTTACCTCCAGAGTTGTCTCTGCCTCACTTTTCGCCATCTTGGTAAATGTCATCCTGTTCTTCCTGATTGTTCAAGCCTCAGTCACAGGAATCATCTTTAATTCATCTTGGCACCTCACCCCCATGTCCTGCCTACAAGTGAGACCTGTGGGCTCCGTCCTCAGGAGAGGTGCGGAATCTCTCCACCTCTCCCCATCTCCGCTGCTGCTACAAGGCCCCAACTTCCACCGTGAATCCCTTCAACGATTACAAGTTTTCCAACTGGTCTCTAGGTTGCCGTGTTGCCTTCTAGAATCTATTCTTTATACAGCAGACCGAGTGCTCTTTAAAAATATGTCAGATTTCATCACTCACCAACTTAAGCCCTCCGATAATTCCCAATGACATGTAAATGACTGGCTGTGCCTAAGAAGTCTTTACGTGAGCTGGGCCCTGCCTACCGCTGACTTCATCTCATATCGTGCTTGCCTTCTCTCGTGCTTTCTTCACTCTGGCCTTTGCTTTGCCTTCCTGCCTCCCTCCCTCCCTCCCCCATCTAAACATCAAGTCCGTTATCACCTGAGAACCTGTGTCAGTTTCCTATCGCTGTGTAACAAATTGCCACAAACTTCTGAGCATGTACAGTGGTTCTGTCAAGTGAGCTGCCTCTCTCCTTTCTTTCCCAATTTGTCACAGGGAATCAGCCATTTCAGGGCTCTGGGGTGGGGACCAAGGGACAGCTTAACAAAAGGGCCGGAGAAGGAACAGAAAAAGCCACCCAGAATGTTTTTCCTGCCCCAGCCTCTTCAGCAGAAATAACACTCGGTGACTAAGAAGCAGCCAGAAGTCGTAAGGTTGCAGAGGCCAAAAGGAAGTATAAATGTTACATAAAGATAATGGCACTGATCTGAAAGCTCCCCGGTGAGGGTCACTCTTACCCTGGAATTGTCACCAGGATCTGTTAGCGCCAGAGGCAGACAGTCGCTTTGGAGGGCCTGGCGGGAGGAGGGATGTCCTATCTGTGGGAATGCGCACACAAGGGTCAGCTCAGAAATGATGAAAGGGCTGAACTTCTGCAGCAAGTGGAACCACACACTAGCTGCTGGCGGAGGAGGCAGTGGTGTGGGCAAGAGATGGGGAGGGAGACGAGCCTTTGCCTGGGGCCCTCTGTGGTCAGGCAGGGTGCTCCCATGGCCACCCAAGTCTCAGCACCAGCCGTGCCTAAGAACTTCAGGTCCTTAATAGGGCAGCTCCATCTGCCTGGAAAACATCTCTTCTCCCCGACACTTGGATAAGCCCTACTAAGTCTTTCAGTCTTGACTCAGCTCGTATACTGTCCAGGAAGCTTTTTCTGGTTTTTCATCTTAGCCAGACTGGGGGAGGTGCCTCTGTATCCTCCCATATCCTCCAGAACTTTCTGCTTCCTAACTACAGTACAATGTGCTACTTACACTTTCTGAGCTCTTGGGGACTATGTCTTTCTTTTTTCCATCTCTGCTGCACCAACACCAAGCACATTGCCTGGCATTTAGCAAACGCTCAGTTTGTGCTACCGCGTTTCCCTGAAAATAAGACCTAGCTGGACCATCAGCTCTAGTGCGTCTTTTGGAGCAAAAATTAATGTAAGACTGTGTCTCATATAAGACCCAGTCTTATAGTAAAATAAGACCCAGTATTATATTATACTATACTATATTATATTACATTATATTATTATACTATATTATATTATACCCAGTCTTATCGTAAAGTAAGACCGGGTCTTATATTAATTTTTGCTCCAAAAGACGCATTAGAGCTGATGGTCCGGCGAGGTCTTATTTTCGGGGACACACGGTAAGTAATGACTCTCCAATGCGAATCTCATGGAGCTGCCGATGTACAGTAGCCTGTGAAATAAGCATTGTAATCCTCACATTTCAAATAAAGGGGTAACATGGAAGCAGCAGCATAACTGCCCAAGGACCCAATGCTAATGAACCGCAGAGCTTGGATTTGAATCATTAGATCGACAGTTTCGATTTACTGAGCACCTACTATGTGTCAGGCACTGCACTTGGTTCTTTGCATGCGTCCTCTCTTACCCTCCCTCATATCATGGAAGTCATAGATCATCCCCGTGGATAACGAAAACCTCATGATATGGATGGCAAATGGAAGAGGAAGGAGGCTTATTCCCATCCCAAGGTTGTATAGACAGCACAGTGGGGCGATGGGGTGGGATCCAGGTGTGTCTGACACAGAAACCCACGATCGTTTTGCTGTAATACGCTCGCTCCGGAGTTGTTAACGGGAGGCAAGGTGGATACAAAAGGGAACAGCAGGTGTGATTGATGAATCCAGCGCACGATGGTCGAATGTCCTCTAAGCTAATGTAAAACGTGAAGAGACAGCACATCGTAAAATCTTTCCTGACAGGAGCTTATAATAGAAGATCATTAAAAGGGAAGGATGTGTTCTCAAAGGGGAATGGATGGTCACCTCGAGAAAAGTTGAGATTCAAAGAAGCAAAACTGGTCAGTGAGTAGGGCCAACGGGCATGATGCTTTTGGGCACGGACTCCATTTTGTTGTTTCTTGCCAGCTTCCTCTGTTGGCATTTGGGCCGTGAGGGCAGACTCTGTATTGCTACATCCCCAGCATCCAGCACGTAAATGGCACATAGTAGGCACTCAGTAAGTCAGGGCTAGGATCACAAATGCATGACTGAACACAAACCGTATGGTCTCTAAAGAGGTGTCCTTTGGTCTGTCACCAAAATATTTCATTGGTTTTTCCAAGTGATGGTGACTTCTACATTTGCTGTTGTGTTTCATGCCCCATGCTGCTCATGTAGCTTTTTTTTTTTTTAAAGAGCTTTGCAGAGGTTTAATTGACATACAGTAAGCCTCACATATTGAAAGCACATAATTTGGTAAATTGTGGCATATGTATACGCTGTGAACGTATCAGCAAGTCAAGATAGTAAACATATTAATCACCCCTTGAATTTCCTCATGCCCCATTTTTCTCTCCTGCCCCTTCCTGCCATCTTGTTTCTGGCAACCACTGACTGACTTTCTGTCACTACATATTTGTACATTTCCTCACTTTTTATGGAAACAAATCATACAGTACGTACACACTTTTGCCTCATTTCTTTCAGGCATAGTTATTTTGAGATTCATCCATGTTGTTGAGTGTGTCAGTATTTCACTCCTGTTGGTTGCTGAGCAACCCTTGGTTGTATGAATATACCGCCATTTGTTTCTTCATTCAGCTGGTAATGGACATTTGGGTTGTTTCCAGTTTTGGTCTGTGCCTGGTGAAGCTGCTTTGAACATTCATATACAGGTTTTTGTGTGAACATACGCTTTCATTTCTTCTCTTGGTAAATACCTGGGAATGGAATGGCTGGGTTATATGCTGGGTACGTGTTTCACTTTTGAAGAAATTGCCAACTTTTTTCCAAAGTGGTGTACCACTTGCATTTCCAGTAGCAGCGTACAAAAATTCCAGGACCTCCACATCTTTACCAACCCTCGGTATGGTCAATTTGAAAAACTTTCTCCATTTGAATAGGTGTGTAGGGGCATCTCATTGTGGTACTAATTTGCATTTCCCTCACGCCTAATGATGTTGAGCCATCTGGTGACCACGAGGGTAGCTAGTCGGAGGGACATGCCGTCAGACCCAGGATGGTACTCTGGAAATATGGGGAGCCCTTGGGTCCCTGATAAGGTCACCGAGCTGTGACTTAACCAGTCCTGAAAAACCTATGTTGAGACTTTGGTTATGTGAATGGGTAACTCTTCCTCATTGCTAAAGTCACTCTGTGTCTGTTCCTTCAGTAGAAAGTCTTGTCACTCGTTCTGTAAGTTGACTCAGCCTCACTGCCCACAAGCCAGAAGGAGTGGAGGCGGCGCTGGCCGCCAGCCCTGGAGAGTCTCTCCAGTGAAATGGTTATGGTGACAAGAGCAATGCCTCAAGTCCCCATAGCCCTCTCTCTAGAGCCTTTGCACATGCATTATGCAATTGTATGTCTTCACTCTAAGCCCCTGATATCATGGCGTTACCTTTGTGTTATAGATGAGGAAACTGATAGTATCATTCAAATTAAAATGTAGTAGCTTTGAGATAACAGCTTCAAGTGTGACTCTAAAGGCGGTGCTGGTACAAGAATAAAAACTCTGATAGTGAAATCGGGTGTGAGCCCATGGGGAGATGAAATTGGAGGCAAATTAGGACTATCTGTGCATCTTTGAGAAAAATCATCAAGGGCCTTGTGTCCTATGCTGTACAGGTGGGCCTGGGCCAGGGATTATGGATATTCTCCTGGTTCCTTGTGGGCCCTGATGGAGAATGGTTTTTGTAATTGTTTTAGAATAGTGTGTAATTTCACAGAAAGCCTGAGGATCTGGAGCAGAAAAGAAGTCACCTGTGATTTGGGAAGAAGCGGTCTAAGTTGGACGCTCCCTTCTTTGTGAGAATGTTACCAGCACCCATGAATGGGGCTTGGGGGTAAGGAGGTCTCCAGGTCAGTTGCAGACCTTGAGGGGGGCACTGCTATGCAGGTGATTTGTTGAGGAAGTGCTCTCAGGAGAAGTCAGTGATAGGAGCAGGAGGCAAGCAGGACCAGGAAGGGAAGGAGCCAAGCAAAGGTGTGATTCCAGCCATGTCCTGAGGAACCGGAGGGCACGCCTGAGTCAGCCCTGCACCTCCCAGGACAGGAGCTGATGCATTCCCATTGTGTTGACCTCATTTGAGTTGAGTTTGTGTCATGTGTAACTGAAACTGTTCTAATCATTCAGAAATGATAGGAGAGGCGTGAGATGGCTCCATGGTGCCGGGAGCACAGAGGGCGAGGGATTGGACAGTCGGGGTGCTCATGGAGGGAGGGCGTGCCGTGGGAGGCCCAGATAACTCCAGGAACGGGGGCTGATGTCCAAACTTCCTGAGTCCTAGCCGGGGCTGTCTGGGAGAGCCGTTAGGCTATTGGAGCCTCATTTGTGAGATGGAGGCAATACTGAAACACTGGTAGTGTCTGAGGGTCAGCTGAGATAAACTGTGTGAACTTGCTTCAGACGCTCCGGGGAGCTGTGTCCACAAGCAGGCGCTCACACCGCAGGCTCCCGGCACCACCATTTCCTCTCTGTAATAGCTGTTGTTTTTCAGTTTGTTTTCTCCAATAGTAATAACGGTGATTACACTTTGCACATTGGAGTTTTACTCACCTCAGAGGGCGGTCATGTGCAGCATCTTGTTTTCTTCCACTGCGTTTTCCTTTGGGTCCAGATGGCTGCCCTGCCGCGAGGAAGTAACAGGAGACACGGAACGGACATTTAAAACCATCTATGCTCATCCAGGCTTCATGTACGCTTGACCTCGTTTCATTGTCTCAACACCCCTGTGAGGCTGGGGTTGCCGTTTCCATTTTTAGATGGGAAAGTGGCTTTTGGTGAGGCTAGTTGCCTTGGGTCACGCAGTTGGCTGGTGGTGGGGCCTGGATTCAAATCCAGACGGGAATGGTAGCGAAGTCGTACCTCCCAGCTGGGGTGGTGGTGTTGGCTCTGCCTTATGGCTTCATCAAGGGGCTCCCCTGCCCTGGGAGAGGGAGTGGAGCAGGAACGTGGTCGCCTTCACCCCTCTCCTCAAGCCCAGGACCCCCTGGGCTGGCCTCTGGTGCAGGCCTGGTCCTTCCTCCTTCTCGCCTCCACCTGGACGTCTCCGTGTCTCCTTCGAGGTAGTAGGAATGGCCCAGTCTCTGGGTAATTAAGGCTTCCTCTTCTCAGTTTGAACACCACAAAGCCTCCTCCTCTTCCTCCCTCCCACCTCTCAGAAAGGCTGCTCAAAAGCAGTTGAGCTGACAACTCAGAGAAGAAGGCATCTCAGGCAGCAGCAAGCTTCCTCTGGCAGCTCCCAAGGGACCGGGAGCAGCAGAGCTGTCTACACCTGTAAGAACATACTCTGCAGTGGCTTTCGTTAAAGGAAAGGGTTTAAACAAGCCCCCACGCATCCTCTTCTAAATGGAAGAAAATTATAAATGGATATACTTCCCTGGGGGGATATGTTGGTGTAGGCTTTCCTGCACTAGTTATATCAGTGCTGTTTTTCCAGACTGGGAAGCTGTCTCTCTCTCTCTCTGTATTTCTCTCTATATGTATATATTTCTCTTCCCCCCTCTCTCTCTCTCTCTGTATGTACCAGGGATACCAAAAAATGTATACACATGACCTGTATTCATCTTTTGTTATGGATCTATATTGAGTATTACAACTTTAATACAGTTTTTTCCTTTGTGTGTGTGTGTGTGCGTGTGTGTGGTTCCTCTGCAGGATTTTGTCTTCGGCCATTTTCTCATCTCAGAAAAGAGGAAAGAGTAGCATGTGCAAAGGCTCTGGGGTGCAGAAGACCCTGTCGTGTTTCATGACTCAGAGGAGGCCTGTGTGATAACAGCCTACTTGGTGAGAGGGCTTGTCTCAGCGGATACTGAAGAGGGAGGCAGCGGGCAGGTCCAGAGGTCCAGTGGTCTTACAGGTCACTGATGACTATGGCCTTCCTCTGATATGGTTGGAAGTCTTTGAAAAGCAAGACGCAGGGAAGCGACGCGACTGTCTTCGTATATTTAAAAGATCCTGGGTTCCTCTGAGGAAACTAGACAAAACGGGAGACCAAGGGGAGGCAGAGAGACCAGCTGGTATATATTTAAAGGAGGAAATGATAGTGTTTGCCGACGGACTAAATGCGGGGCCAGTCAGGGCAGTGCCTCTCCTGGGCCTTGTAACGTGGCCAGTCCGTCTGTTATCCTGTTAATTGCGCAAAGCAGTTTCCTCCTCTTTGTTAAGCGCAAGGCCAAGGCCCAAAAAATCTGTCTGGTAAAGATACAGCAAACCACGTTTAGATGGCGACAGCTCGTTACTTGCATAGACAGTGAAAGGAAGAACAGCCAAGACACCAGCTCCCAGATCTTTGTCCCACACCCCAAAAAGGAGAATACCACAGCTACGGGGGCCAGATGACAGCGCAACACAAGTGTGGGACCACTCATGCTGAGTGCAGCTGTGTGGTTCTGCAGCCTCTTATACCACCCCTCCGCCCTCGTGCACGCATGTGTGTGTGTGTGTGTGTGTGTGTGTGTGTGTGTGTGTAAAGCCTCATACCTGAACAAAACCGGAGAGATCGTGAGAAACTATCTCTTAACAGCCTCCCAGGGGAGATGGGGAGGGACGTGGAGATGAGTCTGTAGTAGCTCTTTATAAGCCTGCCGTCCTCTCATGTTCTGGGAGGATCGTGAGCTTTCTGCCAAGACTCGGATTAGCTGTGGTCTGAGGCTTTGTCTGCCTGGTTTGAGGGGGTATGTGTAAGGTCTCTAGGGTACCAGGGATGAGCCCGTATCTCTTAGTATCACTTTTTACAACTGGGATCCATACGATAGCACACACATGGCACTTACTGTGAACACTCATTATGCTCTAAGTACTTTACACATATTAACTCACATATTTAACCTTCATAACAACCCTATGAGTTAGGCATTATTTTTTTAGATTACTTTTTTAAACAGTTTTAATTGTGGTGAAAAACACGTAATACAAAATATGCCATCCTAACCATTTTTAAGTATTGAGCTCAGTTGTCTTAAGCATATCCACGCTGTTGTGCAGCAGAGCACCAGAACCTTTCCAGCTTGCAAAACAAACTCGATAGCCATTGACCAACAACTCCTCTTTCCTCCCTTCCCCCATCTCCTGGAAAACACTGTCTACTTCCGGTTTCTATGAGTTTGACTACTTTAGAAACCTCGTGTACGTGGAATCATACAGTATCTGTCCTTTTATGACTCACCTATTTGACTTTACACAATGTCCTGAAGGTTCATCCATGGGGTCGCAGGTGTCAGAATGTCCTTCCTTTTTAAGGCTGAATAATATGTTCCTGTGTGTATACCCCACTTTGTGTATTCACTCACCTGTCCGGAGGTGGGCGATATCTTTATCTCTGTTTTTCAGCTGAGGATCCTGAGCCACACAGAGGATAGGTAATCAGCCTGAGCTAGTAAGGGAGCTGGATTTGAACCCCGAGGACAGACATTATGTCCATTGTGTCCCCAATTTCCCCAGTGGTAGAAGAATGTGTGGCACATAAAAGAAACTCAGCAGATATCAAGGATTTAATTAAAAGACTAAGGCAAAAACGAATCAGATTTCGGGTTGATGGACATGGGGCATGGAGGAGTAGGGGGGTCAGGGGTAACTCTTTACCTTCTCGTTTGGTGAGGAGGGCGTTTTCAGTGCCACCAATTGAGATGAGGGGTTGGGAGGAAGAACACATCTCAGGGGGCAGGTAAGGAACTCACTTTTAGCCATTTTGACTTAAAGATGTCTGTGGACTGCCTGTGTGGAGAGGTTCAGCAAATTATGGAGTAAATAAAGGAAAAAGGAGGCACGTTTTCTTCCGTCAGGATGCTTACACAGGTATCGCGATATAATTACAATCCAGTGGTTGTAATAAAACTGGGAAGAGAAAAGGTGAAAGGGCAAGAACAAGTACAATGAGCCTCACACTTAGTATCATCCTTTATCGTCCTACCTCAGGGCTCTTTCACAGGTTTGGGGAGGAAGTGGAATCATTGATCAGACTCGGGGAAACTATCCTGGTCTTGACACTTAAGCAGTGGGGTGTCTGGAATTAAATCTATTCTGGTTAATAGTTCTTCCCCATTGTTCTCCCAATTAGGTGATATTTCAACTCTCTGTCAAGCCAGGTTTCCTTATTATTATTATTATTTTTAATAGAATCTCCCTATCATAACCTGCTTTCCTTAATTACCTTAAAATCTGTTCCCCTACCTCCTGGTTGATACCAATGTGATGTTGGTAGTTAGGTGTCCACTTAAGGTGGACATGAGGAAGGACCCAAGACACACAGATTCAAATGGTCCTTTATGGGAGCATAGGTAGGTGACAGTTGTCACAAGGGATTCAGAGCTCCAAAGAGAAGGAAGACCTTTGAGGACAAACACTTCTGAAACAAGGGTGAAGATTGCAGTGGGGCGTTTCTCATTTCTGACCTATTCTCCTCCATCCTTATCAAGGGAGGTGGGTTTTTATGATGGGAGATTTTGAAATTGAGAGGAGACTTGGAATATTTACAATGGGAGATTTTTGGTTGACATGGACTCTTCTTGTGAATAGACTTGAAGCACCGTATTTCTGTCCCTATGTTGGCTCTTTGCATCTGGGAAGATCACAAATTCTTCCATATTTCTACACGTCCAATGAATATTTATCTTCATGGGTCACCCCTGGCAATGCTAGGGACATCAGCTAATAAATGAGGATAACACTTCCAGTAACTCACATGGTTCTATTTTAGTCACACAGCAACCCTGTGGGGTAAACTGTTATTTATTTAATTTTATCGAAGAAAAAATTTTATGCTCAGAGTTGATGAGACTTCTCTAAGATTGTACACGTAAAAGAGGTAGAGTCAGACATTCCTAGATGTCTTGATTCCTGGTCCAAAGCTTGTTTCCACCACACCATAGTGCTTTGGGGTCTGCTCACTGACAGCACCACATCTCAGTGTAGGGCTTAAAAAACACAGGGATCCCTTCCCTATGTCCACACAAAAATCTACCTGAAACTAAGAGAAACCCAGTATGTAGGGAGGTCACATTAACTCTGCATGATGACTGAGAGAAAAAATGCATGCTTGCGTGATGACCCATTAGCCAGCTGGAAAGGTGGAGAAGAAAGAACGTTGGGAGGTAAGTCACAAGACCTGGACCCCAGGCTGTTTCTTTTGTGTTCTAACTGTATTTGTAAGGTAATCTCCCTGGGGCTGAGTGTCCTTGTCTGTCAATTAGGAAAGCACCCTGCCTGTGGTACAAAGCATGTGAAAAAACTGGGTAATCTTTCAGGCTCTGTACAACTCTAAAGCAGTGATGTGATTATTCTAGAGGCATTTCAACATGAGGCCTGATACATAATTGCTTCTCTCCACATGGGAAGTATGATGAAGCTCTTGCTCACTTCTTCCCCCCACTAGGGAATGAATGGCAGTTATCTAGGGGGCATTTGGTCTGGTTTTTAATCATGCACAGGTGTTGTAAGATGCTGGCAGAATAGAGCTTCTTTAGGTGTCCCTTCACAATCTCTGCATGTAGAGACAGAGATAAGATTATTTACACCCCATTCCATTATTCACAGCCTCTTGGAATGTAGTGTTAAATAATTCAGAGACCATACAAGCTTGGGGATTGATGGTGAAGCTGATAGTTTTTGCAAATACAGCAGGCAGCAGCTGCACGAAAGTCTGGATCCCAGTACAAATGCATGTGGGAACCATTGCGGGGCACCCGAACACATCAGGACCTTGGAGAGCAGCCTCCCCGCTGGTCTGAAAAGGACTGGAGATCACGGGGGCAGTGTGGGGGGGTGGGATTGAAGGGGTGGCGGGACCTTGCCTCTGGGCTTGAAACTGTGTACCCTCCATCCACCTCCTTAAAGGCCATTCACATTAGAATTCTCCACTGCACTGGCATATGTCCAGTCCCATACGAGGTTTTTGATGACTTTTTCAAGAGTGAATAATCTTCATTTCTTAGCTGCTTCTTGTAGAAACTACAACAGATACGGAACAAGCAGAGCCATCAGGAATTGTCCACTGATTAGCCAGGTGGCCTTATGGGGCATGGGGAACTATAGAGGGGGAAGAGGAGAGAACCTGAAAATTGAATCCAGAGAAGCAGAGAGGAGGAGGCCAGAGGGGAGAGGTTCAGGGAGGAAGTGCCCTGTGGCGTTTGAGGAGGAGAGTCCTGGGAAGTGACCACTGGGTGTGACAACAAAGGGGTTGTCCTCGCTCGTCTCCAGCGCTGCTGGGTGTGTGTTGGGGAGCGAGTGGTCAGGGCCAGCCTGTGGCTTCCTGGCGTTAAAGGAATTTGAGCATCATGACTGGGGGGAGGGGCGAAAGGGGGGAAGGGTGGAGACACAAGGGAACCGCCTGGAGGTACAAGCCCAAAGGAATTAGGCTGAGAGGGAAAAAGTAGGTTTTGTCATTAGCAGCAAGTGAGACTGAGGTGTGACAGAGGAGCTGGAAGGAGGTGGAAGTAGGAGGGACCCTCTGAGGCTGGTCAGCGGAGGGAGGGCCTTTAGAGGGTGTCTGCTACATCCCTGGGATGTGAGGATGAGCCAGAGAGAGAAGACGGAAGTGACTTGGACAGGTCGGGCCTGGGGGCATGGGCTGAGGGGCTGGTCTTAGACGGCAGGAGGGAAACCCCCTTTCTGAGGTGGGAAAGGAGGACTGAAGGGGGGGCAGGTGTGGGGATGAGGGAGGGGCGCGAAGGGCCTGCTGCTGACGAGGTGGGTGGGCCGAGCCTCTGGGACACTGGCAGGGTCTCAGAGAGCAGCTTCCCCAGAGAGGACCCGGTTCCTGGGTCAGGAAATGCGAGGCCGTGTGACGTCACTGAGAAGCTGGGCTCAGGCTTCCAGAGGGGCAGGCATGGAAGCTAATGCCCGTCCCCGGATTCACACGTTGCGGAGCTCCTACGGGACTGCAGGCACTTGACCTGATCTGTCCCGTTTACTCGAACACTGTGTGTAGAGACTGTATTCGCTTCCCCGTTTTGCAGACGAGGAAATGGAGACTCAGAGAGATTCATGAGTGTCACTGAGGTGCCACAGCTGGCAGTGACTGAGGTGGGATTATAATCCTGGTCTTTCATATTAAGAGGCCCGTGGTCGGGCCGTTCTGCCCGCAGTGGGAAGAGGGGGTGACTTCTTTCATCAGCACATCACCACTGTGATCGATTGTAAACTCCATTGCAGAATGTGCCCCAGCTCTGAACAGCAATAACCGTGACGGTTATAAGAGCCTTGGTCACGTCCACCTGCATGGCTTTCCACAGCTTGTCATTTCCTTGTTTCCTCCGATTCTGATCTTTACAACAGTAAGTACCGTGGGACGATCGGAGCAGATGTGTCGGAGGGTGAAAATTAAGTTGCCCAGAGAGGCCCAGAGCCACACAGGAATTTGGCTTCCTGGTTGTGGCTGGAAGTGGATTCCTCTTGTTTTTTTCTGCTGCCTCTTTGGCCTCATTCTGTTTCCTGCACATTACTGGGTTTGCGACACTTACAAGGGACTGATTAAAGGAGGAGCAGTGACTCAGTGACATGTGTGTCCCCATACCGACCACTGCATACCCAGGCCTGGCAGTTTGGTGCTGGTGGTGTCGTTTGCACTGTTGTTGTCATGGACACAAGACAGGAATGATTGTGGATTGAATACCTCCTACTTGCCAGATTTGGAACAGACATTAGCTCATTTAATTCTCAAAAACATACAAAAATGGAACCAAACTTGGGAGGTAGGTTTTGCTAATATAACCCATTTTACAGAAGAGAAAAGGCAGTATATCTAGTACTGTAATTGGTGACACCTGGTCTTGTCTGAATCTAAGGCCTACCCTCCTTCCATGGCCCCTTGATATCTTGATGACACTTATTCCAAAATGCTCTCAGACATTGGAGGTAGATGACCTGCTTTCAACAAACTAGGTGAGGATTAGATCTCCCGCCTGCCTCTAAGAATTGTACTGCTTCTGACTGAATGCTTATCAAATTGACGGCAGTGGTTGATTTCATTGCTTTTCTTTGCGGCTAGATTGTGGATTCAGTGAGACAGGGACTAAGTTCGTTTTGCTGAACATGGATTCTGTGTGTCTTGGTGCTTAGAGGCGCTCAGCTCAGTAAGTGTGTGTTGAATGGATAAACCCCATTTTATAGCTGGGGGACCTCCGTCCCTGAGGTGTTAATAAAACGCAAAGTTGGGATTCAAATACATTGGTCACTTCAGAGTTGGTCCACTCCCCAGTCTTTACGAGATTTAGGGGTGGGTTGGTGTTGATATTTGTAAAGAGGGAGGAGGAGGTGAAGGTTGGAAATAAATAATTAAATTTAAATGTCCTGGGGAGGCTTTTGTGTCCGCACGTGTCTGAGTGTCGCTGTAATAAGTTGGCACAAAGGAGAGTTTCCACCGGTGCTGCTGGGCTGGCTGATAAGCAGCCCCCAGGCCTGTGTGCTGGGAGGAGGGGACACCACTGATTGGAAACGTCACGGGGACTGCTGCTCTCTGAGGCCTCTTAGCCTAAACTCCTGCTCTACATAGTGACTTGAGGCTGCGCGGGGCTCGCAGGGAACTGCTCAGCTGCGGCTGCGTGGTGGAGTAGGAATAGCGGGAACATTGGAGGTGAGGCTCCAACTCCCGGTTCCGACCTGCCTCCATTTTCTGTGCCTTTTCTGGGGAGCCAGGAGCTCTTTGAGCCTGTTTTCTCAGCCCCAGCCGCAACTGGCCCTGGCTTCCATGGGCCCCAGCCCTTCCCAGGAGGCTACAGGGCATACATTCGCTGAGATGCAGTGAGGGCAGTTTGTCCTCATAACTTTGGGCCTTGGGGTCCCCATGGTCTCCCTGGGGATTTGATCCCTGCTTCCGCAGCACGTGGTGTAGACGTCCGGATTCACACGCATTGCCTCATCCTGGGATGAGCTGGTTTGGTGTTGGCTTCTTCACACCTCGGGTCTGAGCTCAGAAGACCCGTGAGGACCTTGAGGGCTCACTAGTCAGCCCTGCTCAACTCATGACCCAGGGCAGGGCCTGGCACGTGGATCGTCCGGAATTCATGTTGCCTCACCTGGAAGGTCTGGTGTTTCACAGGAGACAAGAAGTCATTGTGAAATTTGAAAAGGATCGGATCATCTCTTGCAGGCCTTAATGCGTAAATATAACTGGGCTTTCAAGAGAGATTTAAATTACTTGCTTTCTCCAATTAAAAAAAAAAACTTTTAATAATGGAAGAAAACCCACCAATGGGTCGTGTGAATGTATGTAATAGTTTTCCTGCAAGAATTTGTTTTCTGTCTTATTAATAGAAACTCTCCCACACATTGCAAAAGGAACCTTTTTCTCCCCTTTGCGGGGAAGGACAGTTAAGAAACGACTTGTGCTTTATTTTTTCATGGGTTTGGAATAGATAATTTCTTTAAGCTGAATTTTGGACTGCTGATAATCCAGTTAGGGTCTTGGCGTAATTGTTTCTGCATCACCCAATGCCTGTCATTCTCCATGGTTCTGATTTCTGAAGCTGGTTCTCTTGGCAACAGCGTATCTGTCCGTGAGAGAAAGGAGCACAGCCATTTTGGGGGCATTCTTTGCAGATTAGAAAAAGGTAACACCTCAGAAAATAGACAGAAGGTTGTGGGCATTAATGCAATAATGATTGAGACTTATGAATATGTAGATACATCAGTGTCTGAAACAATGAAATCTACGAACCTGTGCTGTGAGCCCAGAATTTCTGTCCCCCCACAGTCCAAAGACCAGGAAGCAAATCGTCTCTTCTGAGCCCTGAGCCCTGGCCAAAGGCCTCTGCCAGGGTGGAAGGTGGGGGGCCTGAGTTTTGCTGCTGGCTATGTTGCATACACAATCTCCCTTTTCCAGTCCACTCCAGAGAATCAGAGGAGAAGCAGCGAGGTATTATGGGAGAGAGAGCTGGAACTAGCTGACAGACCACTTGGATTCTGGCTCTGGTGGTGACAAGCCACTCCATTCACCTTACAGACCCTCAGTGTCCTCGTCAGGGACGGGAGGGAGAGGCGTTAGAATCAAAGGTCGTGAACCATGGGTTAAAGGCCAGATCCAGCCATCAGAAGTGTCTGTTTGGCCAAAAAGTACCTAAAACAATTTGAGTGAATTGTCAACATTTAAAACTTAGAATCGGTTTCATAAAACATGAACTGTCTGCCTTTAGTTGGTAATGGGAGAAATCTAGAAGTCCTAGGCCCACTTTTCAGCACAAAGCTGGAACTCAACAGTTCTGTCAGTGAGTCCTTTGTTCTCCACAGACCTCAGCACTCCCTACTGTATCACACTGAGTGTTTCACTCATTTCTGTTAACTGCCTAGCCCCTATGGGCATTTGCATTTAGGACTCGGGCGAGGGGGTCTTGGACTTCCCATCTAAATTTGACAGTACCTGGCTAGGATGCATGGGGGCAATACTACTTTGTCCTCCTTTGAATGTCAGTTTTAATTTTATGGATGCAGAAATCGATCATGTCTGTGGTCGTGAGGGTTAAAAGCGGTGGCGCCAAGTGGTAGGATTGCGGGGCTCCTGACACCTCATCTGACAGTCGGTTGTCTCTAAGAGTCAGGGTTCCCACTTCATGCACAAGACCTCGTGGGTCCTGTGTGTGCCTATGCCCAGGCAATCCCGTGATCTAGACGGTCAGAAGGAGAACCAAACGACCTTTAGAAACCACTTGAAATGAGCCCGAGTTGTCACTTAGCAAAGAAAGCATTGCAGAGATGAACCCGCTGATTCAGATTGACTTGGAACCTGAAAAAAACCCCAACCACTTTGGTTATGTAAAAAAAAAAAAAAGTAATTCCTTAAATTTTGAGCACCTGTCAGTTTTTGTAGTGCTTTCACTACTCATTATAAAAGTGGAAAGAAGTAAGACGTATTGAGGTGGTCAGGGTAGAATAGTATTTAGCAGTTCCATTTCCTGAATTTGTGAATTAGGTCTGAATTTTGACTCTGCTGCTTCCCAGCTTGGTAACGTTGCCGTCTTGGTCTGTAACAAAGGGATGATAAAAGGCGACTCCAACTTCCTGTTCCGTGTGTAGTGATACGTGACGCATGCGTGACATGCTTTGTACAGCGAGTGGCTCATGGAGACATGACCACATGCCTGTACTTGCTGGGTATTTTCCAGACATCCACTCAGTGGGTACTGTTATTCCCATTCCCACTGGTGGAGTTGAGTCTTGGTGTCAATAAGACGTTGATTGACATTTACATGGCTAAGAAATATTGGCATTCTGCGTAATTTCAAACCACATCATATTTTTCACTACGTCCCAAGCATTCTCCTCATTCTGGCCTTTGTGCTCCTTCCTTTGCTAAATTCTTAACCAACCCAGAGCTGGGCTTCAGTGTCCCTCCTGTAAAATGCAAGGATCAGACCACATGAACTCGAGGGCCACTTCCAACCCTGCAATTCTATGATTTAACTGATGAATGAGGAAGCAAAGGATAGCATTAAAATAATAGAAATACAAGCCTTACCTCCATTTAATTGCAGTGCTTCAACAGGATCAGATCATTAAGATAATTAGCTGCAGTGTACAGTTTTTCCCCATGTATTGCATTTTCATTTTCTCTCTCTGTCCCCCTTTGAAAGTTCATTTGTGCAGGGCAAGCAGGGGGGCCTGATCAGAAACCCTCCTGTTCCGTGGCCCCAGTTTTGATTCAGGAGTAGCGCTGACAAACCGTTATTGATAAAGATAAGCCCCGGATTACAGGAACAAAAGCCCAACTCCTGGCATTAGCACTCAGCTGGCAGGAGACAAAAGGGGAGTGACTGGAAAACGGAATTTGAACACACCCTGATTTTTAAAGTTAGTCACAAGATCTTTTCTTCTTTCTCTCTGGGGAGATTATTACAGGGGAGCAGCAGACAGGCTCTGTGGCTTCCTTTTTCTTTGTTGGATGGTGACAAAACCAAGGTTACATGATCCCAATTTTGGTGGTAACATCTGCAGCGTCGTAGTCAGGAGTCGATTGGACATACTTCTCTTTACTACATCAGTCGCCCCATCAGAACCAATCAGGGAGTTGACCTTGGCCAGTCAAGTTCATGGAGCTTTGTCACTGCGTGTTTGATCTGGTGTTTATTGGCCTGGACGTGTCCAGTGAACATGTGCTGCAGTTGTCTTTGATCTTCACGCTCGACTCCATGGACAGCGGTGTTTGATGATGGAATAGTGGTTGCTGAGCTTCTTCCTGCTGGCCGTGGTGGCTTTTAGATTCGGGCTGCCTTGAGAGCCGTGGTGTCTTACCTGCTGGAATGTGGATGATTGAGGGGATTTGGTTATTGAGTGGACGCCTTTCAGCCCCTTCTTGCCCTTCAGAGCCTTTCCTTTGGCCTCAGTTTTAGGAGAGGCAATGGCTTCTTTCCTCACTTTCAGCACCATCTCGGTGAAAACATCATTTTCTTTTTGAAAATAACTTTCTCCCTGAATACAAGTAAATAAAATTAAAATTAAAACACTATTTGTGGTAGAAATTTTAGAAAATACTGACAGTTATTTAAAACGTTGTAAGCATATCACCAGATATAACCACTGATGCGTATGTTTGCGTGTATGTATTTCCTTCTGATTTTTTCTATAATGAATATATATATATATATATATATATATATATATATATATATATATATATATATATATCCCGATGGATATGCAGACTTGTATCTGGATTTTCATATGTGAACATTTCTCCACTGTCATTGTATATTCTTAAAAATGATGTTGATGGCTGCATCCTTCATGCATGGATCTGCTATGATGTACTTAGTCTTTTGTCCCACATTTAGCTTGTTTGTAGTTTTACCGTAATAGATGATGCTACTCTGAGTATCCTTGTACATTTATCTTGGCTCACATCTCCGACTGAGCTGGCAGGCATTTCTCCAGGCTTCTGAAGGGTGGGAGTGAGTGTCCCATTTGCTCAAACCCAAAGCCTGACAAGCTCCTGACTCTGTTCTCTCCCTGATATTCTGTCCTCAGGAGAAACCTCAAGCTGTTTGGCAGGTGTTTGCAGATGTGCATGATGTGGTCCCTTCCAAAACATCCAGAGCCTTCCCCGCATCTAGTTTATAATTCTGCCAGTTTAAATTGCCTATCGCATCTTCCTGTCCCATGCTGTTTCACACCTCCCTGCCTTAGCTTAGTGTTTCCAAAACTCTAGGCATTCAAATATCACCTTCATAATTTTACCATTTTCACATACCACCTCTACCACTATTTAGTTAATATTTATTTTTAAGATTTACTGTTACTTAAAAAGCAGAACTACAATAGGTGTGAAATCATGGGTTTGATGTATTGGACACATATGTATGTGTATATTTTGTTTTCTAATTCACATGAAAATAAATTCATAACTATTGAAATAAAAATAAAGGTTCCTCCTAAACCACCTGAAATTATCTTCCACGGTGGCACGTATTCCCTGCTTTGGGAAACACTGCATGAGCTCCATCTCCCTGGTGTATTATTCCCTCCTCTCTGATAGACTAACCCCCATACATCTCTTGAGTCCAAGGAAGTCTGCCCCGACACTAAGCTAAACCCCTCCTTCCTTGGGGTCCTGAGGTCCATTGTGCTTTTTTCATCTTAGCACTTAGCACACAGAATTGTAACTGTCTATTCCCTTATCCGCTTTACTCCCAAATAAGCTTTTATTGAACTCCTATATGTGCCAGGCTCCACGTGAGGATGTAGTGATGGAGGAAAATGGCTACTGTACTTGAGGAGCTCAAAGCCTAGTGTTGTTTCTGCTTTGGCCGTGGGGAACCAGGGAAAGGCTAACAATTTGTTCAAGTTCATAGGCTGGATTGAAAGCTGTGTCAGGGAAGGTTTCCATGTGGAGGTGACTCTGAGCTGAATTTACAAAAAAAGAAAGGTTTAGAAAATATCCACAAAAATGATGTGAGATGTAGGAAAAAACATCCAAAGGACAAACTAAATCCAACCACATCAATTATTCCGTTAAACATTTCAATTAGAAGGCAAATTTGTAAGATTGGGAAAAAAGAAAAAAAAAAGAAAAAACGAAAACAGATCCAAGTATGTGCTGTCTAGAAAATAAACACTTCAGACCCAAAGACACAAGTAGGTTGAATGTAAAAAGATTGAAAAAAAAAAAAAAAAAAAGATATGCCATCCAAACAATAACTGCAGGAGAGTTGGAATGGCTTATACTAACATCGGAAAAAAATTGACTTTAAAGTAAAAAATGTTACTAGAGACAAAGAGGAACATTTTAATGATGAAAAGGTCAATTCATTAGGAAGCTATAAAAATTATGAACAAATACACCTAACAACAGAATTCCAAACCTGAAACGATTGGAAGGAGAAATAGACAATTCAGCAATAATCATCGAGGACTTTAGTATCCCTTTCAATAACTAATAGAAAATCTAATAAACAGAAAATCAGCAATACTGTCAACTAACCTGACCTAGCTGACTTCTACAAAACACTCCATACAACAACAGCAAGATACACACACTTTGTAAGTGCACGTGGAACATTATCCATTTCCCATATGTTTGGCATAAGACAACTATCAATACATTTAAATAAAATAGAATTAAACACAATGCAGTAGAATTAAATAAATGCAGTAGAAATAAGTTTCAAATCAACCCCTTAAGGAAATTTGGGAAATCAGCCTTCACAAGGATTTGCAGCTTTAATTCACTTCGTATCGGTCGTCCAACAACATTTGAAGCCAAGAAATTAGTTTAAAATGGCTCTGGGTTAGTAGAACTTCCAAGAGTGTGGTATAAAGGCATGTGCATTATTTCTGGAGGAACTCACGTTTAACCCAGGCTTCCAATAATTCCCACTGATAAATTTCCAAGAAGTGGGAGCTGATGTTCAAACTTGCAAAACCCGCAAGGAATGAGCCACCTGGAGTGAGAGCCAAGTAGAAGAAGCAAGACTGAAGTGAATGAGCTCCTTGTGTCTTTCCATCCACTCCCTCTTCTCCTGGGCTTGGTCCTTCTCTCGATTCCCCAAGAGCCAGAAGCTCTTCCTGAAAACCGTCCATGATGAAGTGTCTTCTTCCATCTGAGGAGTAGCTCCGCCAAAGCTTTGCTCAGACGGGCATGCTAGGCAGGGTCCGACTCCCACCATTTCAAGTTTATCTCGTACAGTTCTTGTCACAATCAATAGTGGTTGAATTAAATAAGTCAACTAACGGTGAGAATTCCATGCACTGTAATGGGATTTGAGGGAAGCTGGCTCAGGATGTGGAGAGAGTTATTGATCTCCCTGAAATCACATCACTCAGACAACTATACATTCTATCATTCCTAAACGGGGAGCTGGGGCTTACATGACAGTGAGATTGACTCAGAATTGACTGATTGACGGACTGATTGATTCTTTCATCCAACATACACATTTTTAATACCCCCTGTGGTGACAGACACTTTTCTGGGTTCTGGCGACACAGAGGTAAACAGAATATAATAAGTCCAAGGATCTCATTATCTAGTTGGGGGGAAGACTTGAAGAATGTATAAATAAATGTGTAAGTAAATGTGTGCGCTGATGAAGGGCTGTACAAAACGCTCTGTGTGCAGAGGGGCAGGGTGACAGGCTCTGCCTCTGACAATCAGGGTGAGCTTTGCGGAGGTGGTCATACTTGCTTACAGCCTTTTATAGTGACAGTGAGTTTGCCAGGCGGAGAAAGGAGTGAGGGTGGCGGAGGAAAAGGAAATCCTCAGGGTGGGCAACAGCACTTGTAGAATATGGGGATGGGAGAAGATGTGGCATTTGGGTACCGCTGAGAATTTCTCTGCAGCAGGGTGAACATTGGGAATGAATTCAGATGGTCCATTGGGACCAAGGGCTGCATATATCCAGTTCAGGGGTTCTCAGTGCCATTGTGCCCAGAACCATCCCGAGGAACCACGTCACTGGCTGGCACCTGGTGTCCTGACATAGAAATTCTGCAGAGGGGATTCAAGTTCAGAGTCAGGCCTGGAGGCTCAGACAGCAAGGTCAGCGACCTGTCCATGGTCACGCCGAAAGCGGCAGAGGCAGATCTTCCACTCTGGTCCCCTGGGTGATTGTTAGGGACACTGAGGTCCAGGCCAGTTGGTCCCAGCTGCCTGCTAGACTCCACACACTGTCACACATGCTGAGTTTCTTGGAGAGGCCGTGTCTTCCCCGGTCTGCCTCAGGGTAAGGGCTTGAAATTGGCTTCCTCCCAGCCTCATCTCTTCCTTAGATAATGACAAATCCCTTTTGCTTGCTCTCCATTATTTCATTGTAAACTAGAAAGTAATAAAGCGGGGCTGCAACTGGACTAATTAAATCAGCCATTACTAATCCCATCGATCCAGGGAAAGAGAGTCGCAGAGGGCTGCATGGGAGAGAGGCTTTTGATTCAGAATAAGCCGAATACATTTCCTTCACAATGTGGGGATTGAAGGGCAAAAAAGAAACGGCCCAGGATCTGGGATCTGAACTGTTGGGGGAGGGGCTCTGTGCCATGGATGGAGCAGAGACCCCACCTCTCCCACCTCTCATGGGATGGAGCTGGGCACAAAAGCACCTTGTTTCCTTCTCAGGATAAAAGGCAGGATGCCAGAGGAGAGGCTGTTGGAGTGAGAATATCAGTCTTTGTTCTGGGGAATGAAAGATGAGGGCTGGTCAGTACTAAAGGTGGTGGAAATCAATACACGCATAAATAAATAAGTATTTCAAAAGAGACCTGCAGAAACCCAGCAGGTGTGCTTTTATAGACCGCCTCACTGACGCTGGTCAACACGGAGTTTCCAAATACCTTTTCTGTCCGTCCTTTTTCTGTGGAAGGCCACTTTTGTCAGTCCTGTGGAGGCGCCCGGTTCCTCCCCAGCTGTGTCGTCAGTGTCACTTCCTGGCACCCCTTTGTGAACTGCTTTCCATTCCTTGAAGACACTAGAGTGATCCCCACCCCCTTGCCTTTACTGGTGCTACACCCTGGCCCCTTCCTCCAGTTTCTCCAAGTGTGATCTGTGCACCATTGCCTGGAAACAACCTGGGGACGTTGCTGGTTGTGCAGAAGCCAGATCTCAGCACGTTCCTGCTGAATCAGCTCAGGAGTCAGGCTTTTAGCAAACACGGTGGGCGATTTGGAGCAACACTGGGCTTTGGAACCACTGGCCGCCCTGTACGCTCTGTGTAGAAACACCTATTCATCTGTCTCTTCACAGCTTTAGCGTTTTGAAATATGGACAGGACTCACCACTGCTGTCCATTTAGAAACGGCCAAAAGCATTTTTATTTGATTCCAGCATATTGTAAACTTCTGCAGAAAGAAGACAATGAATTGTAAGGTCCACTTCAAAAGCCTCAAAAATCTCAACCACTGATAGATTTTATAGTGCTTGGAGAACAAACACCTAAAGAGGAAGAAAAAAGAATTTGTTTTAAACTGTGTGAGCTGGAGTTCTGTTGTGCCCAAAATGAATAACAGAAGAGTTTATGAGCTAGCACTGCCTCTTACCTTAGCGATATTTTATGACTTTCCAAAGTAAGCTAACGTGTATTTTACAAGCTTTGACAGTCATACAGATATGAAGATTTACAAGATAAGTGGGTAAAGACTGACTCTGTAATCAAATAATTTGACCATAAAAGAGTCCTTGCCTTTCGGGTGGATATCGGTCAGGTTTTCTGATTGCCCAGCACCCTCTCTGTGCCGGGGGTTATTCTGCCATCTGAGTTTCCTGTCACCGAGGTTGAAACCAGGAATCTCAAATTCACAGCCTCCCTTGCAGCTAGGATTCAGACCATCTGTGCTTTTAACAAGTTGTGCTGATCATTAGCTCCTGCACGAGAGAGAGCCACGGAACTCACACTCCTGCCGTGACGCGTTTTGCTGCAGAAGGTGGTGGCAGAAGCACCCAGGCTTAGAAGGGTCTTGGGAGCAGGTCAGTTTCCTGGTGTAGAAGCCCCTTGCACCGGACGCCATCAATTCCCGGCAGTGCACAAACTGGTACATCTCATATTTTCCAGTGCCAGTATCCTTACCCGGGCTGTTAAGGACGTTGCTTCTGGAAGCTGAAGCTTGTCTGGCTCCCTGCTCTCCCTGCCCGACGCTGAGCTGCCCCTCTGTCCACTCTACTTTGTCTAATATCACCCTTAATACGATGATCAAACTCAGGAAATTCACATCGCTACAGTTCTGTCGCCCCAATCTACAGACCTTAATCAGACTGTACCGCTTGAACCACTAATGTTCTTTAGCACAAAAGGAAGCAACATTACCTTCTGGTCCAGGGTCCAGTCTAGGAACATGCATCACACTTAGTTGTCGTGTATCTTTCGTCTCCTTCAATCTGGAATGGTTCCTCAGCATTGTGTTCTACCATGACTCGTCTCTTGTTGAGAGTGCTGACAGGTGTTCGGTTTTGTAGAAGGTGCCTCCGTTTGGGTTTCCTCACAATTATAGTCTCGCCTTGCATTATCCATGGGAACACCACAGACGTGCTGTTGTGTTCTCGGGGCCTCGTGTCAGGACGCACGTGACAGCGATTAGTCCCATTACTCATGCTGTTTCTTGGTTGACTTGTTAAGGTGGGGATGGCCAGGTGTCTCCACTGTAAAGATCCTATTTTCCCTTCCTGATTAGTATGCATCGCCAGTCCTGTAAGCCGCTTCTTCCTTGCTGCATCAGTCAGACCCAGCTCTGTGTCTTGCATCTAAGAGCTCAGCAACATCTCTCTTTACCATGAAAGTGAAAGGAAAGCCATGGAGGACATTTTCTACGTTGGATCAATAGCAGAACATGCTGAAATCCTGCTTTCAATCAATCAACATGGAGGGCAGAAGCTTTGTTTGCTTACATTTCCTTATCCGCGTATCCTAAAATATTTGACAGCACAGCCTCTGGATAACAAGCACTCTTTAATCTGAGTGAGTCGCCTCATAGGTGCCCTATACCTAAATGCTGATTCTTTTCTTGCAGGAAGGCTCCCCTTTATGATGACTCTTCTGCTGTCTCAAGGAGGGGCTTACGTTAGCCACAGCCACGGAGCAGTGCGTCCTCCAAGAGGCTTCCTGCCCATCTGCGGTGTGTTGACCACCCCTTCTCTGTGCTCCTTCTCTGCTACAGGTGTGATGCCTCAGGGTACCTGGACGTTTGCCTGTGGACCTCTCCGAGTAGACTGTCACCCTGTGGCGTCAGGGAATTTGCCGTATCACTTCTGCATGCTCATCACCTGGCACAGCATCTCCCTTGGGCGGAGAGACGAGTGGCTGCTGGTGGAAGCAAAGAATCTGTGGAAGAAGGTAGGACGGCAGCACGTTGCGGTGGCCCATTAAGGTTAGTCCTTGGGAAGTGTTCAGAAGCCTGGTTCCGCCAGCGCTGTTCTGCCTTCTCTCACTGCGCACCTCTTTGTATTTACGCATAAATGTTATGGAGATTTACTCAGGGAAGTGGCATGCTGTGTCTAGGTTATAGGCCGCGTCTCTTTGGCCGCACTGGAGGAAGGGTGGGAAGGGGCAAGACTCAGGCAGGGAGCCCATTGTGTGGATTCTTCTCTAGTCCAGGTAAGAGATGGAGGACAGAGGGAATGAGGGATATTTTAGAAGGTAATAAAAATGCTACTGCTCGTCAGTGGCCACCTCTGTTCCAGGCTCTTGTGTACACTGTTTCTGTTCTTCATAACAGCCCTGAACCCTGTTTAGCACTGCCTTTCCTCGTGAGGAAATGGAAGCTGCTAGGTTTGTCTACAAACCCAGAGCTAGTGAGGGGCATCTGGCTCTAAAGCCCATGCACATCCCGTCAGCCTCACTCTGACCTGGACACTCACCTTATGGCCCCAATTGTGCCTCTGAAAACTCTGACATGGCCGCACAGGATAGACATAGCCTTGTGGTTGGGACTCTCTGCTCCCCATCTGTCCTGGTCAGGGGCAGGCGTTGCATATGTGGCCAATCTAAAGTTGAGTGGTGACTGCAAATCCATTGTACCCTGGGAGCTGGGATGAAATCCAGGCTTCTTGCACCCTACGAGTATGCAGGCGTAAACAAAAGAAAGGTGAGAGATTAGACAGAGCTCGTGTATTTTATCATCCACCCTGGGGACCTGGGACAGGCACACTCGCGGTGCTCTATTCAGTCTCACCGTGAGTCTTTGCCTGCTGGGCCTAGAGGCTAGCCGGGCACCCAGGGGCACGGTTCAGGGAGACACCTGCTCGCACTAAGGGTTGTGGGCCTGGTGGACCTCACCCAGTCCAGGCCCTGCCAGACTGTCATGGTAGGCTGTGCAGGGAGGTTAGGAATGGACATTCTGTGTGGCCCTTGCTAGTGGATTCTGTAAGTGTCCCCCAAGTCTTTCTCATTTTCCACTGGGTTACTTCTCCTTCCAATATTAATTAATATTTCAGGAAACCTTGATGTTTGACGCTAAACCTTGTGATTTTGACTATGTGACCAGATCTCTGAAGATCCATGTCATACGATCATTTGTAACTTTGGGGAGGCAAACTTTGAATTTCATGGGCTGCGAGACCGGCTTGCCTGAGCAAACGCTTGGCTGGTGAGCGAGGCAGGTGGCCTCATCCCGGCTCACCTCGGCCGTGTGACACCTACGCATACCGTGCAATAATGAAGAACGGCTGCCGCCAGTTCCCAAATGTGTGTTGTGGGCCAGACACTGTGGGACATGCTCCACGGGCATGAGCTCACTGATTCCTCCCAAAAGCCTTGTGAAATGGGGTCTCATTTTACAGAGAAAAGGAAGCTTGGCCTGTAGTGTCAGCGGCAGCCATGGCAGAGTCAGGATTCACACCCAGCTCCGTTCCCCAGCAAAGCCTGTGCTTCACATTGCTGCAGAGATCACGGTGCTGTTTCTTTCCAGGCTCAGGAAGGGTCACCCTTAAGTTGACTGCCATTGGGCTGTCACAGCATCCTTTATTCAACAAATATTGCCTGAGCTCCTTCCGTGTGCCAGGCTCTGTTCCTTGAATGGTGTTATTACCTAAGTGAACACAAAGGGACACACAACCCTGCTCATAGGGCTTCTTTTCAAGTGGGTAGGACAGGTAGTAAATTACGTAACAACAGACATAGTCTTTGTTGGATGGTGACAAGTGCTATGGAGAAAAACAAAGCAGAAACAGGGCATGGAGTGTAGGGCAGGGCTGGTGGGGGCAGTGGTTCAGTTTTAAGTAAGGGGGACAGGGACCCCCACACATACACACAGAGGACAAAGGCGTACTGGTAAGGGAATGTGCTGTGCACTGGGTAGAATGTTCCAGAAAGAGGAATGGCAATGTGTTGTCCCTGACACAGGCAGTGCCTGGACTGTTCAAGGACAGCCGTAAGGCCAGTGTGGCTGGGGTGTGAGACTGAGAAGAGGGTGTCGGGAGAGGAGGCCAGACATTCCACGGGGATGAACCGCAAGAGGCCAGCGGCTGTTCTGTGACTTTAGCTTCTACTGTGAGGGAGATGGGACCTCGGGGAGATTTGCAGCAGACCAGTGACTTGCTATGACCAGTGATTTGAGTCCACATGGAGAATTGACTAAAGGGGAGCAAAGACAGGAAGAAATGGGTCCAGGTGGGAAGCCATTGCATTGCAGGCATCTGCTGGAGAGATGATGATGGCCTGGACCCATGGTTTGGTGGGGGTGATGACCAGTGGTCAGACTGGATGTAATTTGAAGGCACAGCCATCAGAATTTGCTGACCAGTTGGATGCAGTTTCAAGGTTAAGTTCATTTCAGTGACAGAATTTATGTAAATCACTTTTGAATGTCCTTCATGCTATCTTAAAAGGCTCACTTAAGGTCTAACAGGGGCTCCTTCGGTATTTTGGTTATACTTTACGACATTTGGAGGAGGAAACAACTTACCACCGCCATTGTGGAGATTAGCCAAGATCTTGGCTGGTAACCTCACAGGTGTCTAAAGTACACGTGACTCTTACCTGGTCTTGGACTTGGGTCAGGGACAGGGACCAAGAAGATGCTGCGAGGATCTAAGAAACTGAAGCAGTAGCTCATCTCCGAGGAGGTGAGAAGCCAGCAACTGTACTGGCAACAAGCTGAGGTGGTGACAGCCGCCTTCTGTGCTGGGAAAAGCGGGAACCTGTTGTTCCAAGAAGATGGTGCCTGTGGAGGAGGCGGGGAGCCCATCTTGGCAGCACAGACCCGCACATGTCTTGAAGTTTTAAAGCAGCAGATTTAAGAAGAGTCGTATGTCTCAGAACAGTAAGAGCAGGGCTGGGGAGCCCAGACTCAGCTCTGCCAGCCAAGCTGGCTAGAAGGAAACGCCTCTGCAAGGGCACCGTGGTTACCTGTTTGTGCAGTGTCCTCTGTGGACACCCACTATCTGCTATGGCATTTCCAGGTATCCCATCCCTGGCCGTAGGGAAAAGTTCTCTAGATTTAGAGTTAGAAATCCTCATTTCAAATCCCTTCTCTGCCACCTCCTAGCTTTGGGAATTTGAACAAATAATCCCTTTAAATTCTGCTTTTTCACCTGTACACAGGGCACATAGAATATATCACTGATCACCTGTATTTGGTGCCCCTTCCTGAAAAGGGATTACACTTGTGACCATGTGATTTTCTTTGACCCATGAAATGTATGCAAAAGTGCATTTGACCCTTCTGGGTCTTTGAACCTTTAAAGTTCTCTGGGTTGCTTGTTACCATGGCATAACCTAGCCTATACTGACTGACGCAAATGGAAACAATAATCTCTTTTCATGCGTATAGCACAGAATCGTCTTGAGGACTGGACATAATTCTTCCCCGTCTCTCTGGAACATCCCAGGCTAACTCTTATTTACACCCTAGGTGTCCGCTGAAATGTTGCTTTCTCAAAGGGGTTCCTTCCTGAACCCCTCAATTAATTAGTGCCAGGCACAGAGGGAGTGCTCAAAAACAAATGCATATGACCCACAGAGTACCCGGCCCAGTCATGGCAGCCTACTTTTCTCTTTTCACCACCAAATCTTTCTTTATAATAGTTCTCCTCTTCACTCAGGGGCTCCAATATTGTAGGAAAGATTTCTGTCTGCCAAACAAACTGCGTTTATTACAAAGCAATTCATCTGACCACTTCTTATTACTCAAAGACACACGTAGCTACTGATACGAGTTTCAATCAATAGGAGATAATCACCATGACCACAGCAATGGACACAGTTCCAGCCCCAAGTGAAACAAATGCAGGTTGGCATTTGTACAGCTTTACAGAATCCTCGACCAACAGTTGCTTTAACCAAAAGGATGTATAATGTTTATTTAATAAGAGGTCCTGAGGGAGGCATTTTTGGGGTTGGTCAGTCAGTTCAACAATGCTATCAAGGACTCTGGCTCTTTCTATCTTTTGCCTCTACCATCCTTCGCCTGCTCTTCATGCTGTTGCCCCCTGACTTTCCCAAGATGTCTGCAGCTGCTCCAGGGATCGTGAATACAATTGAGGCAGAGTAAAGGGGCAGAGCTAGTTAGCTTTTCTCTCCTGTCTGTTGCTTTCACCAAGAAATCGAAAGCTTCCTGACTATACGTTTCCTTCATTAGAACTGGAATAGGTGGCCACCTGTAGCTGCAAGGGATTCTGGGAAAATGAGTATCTGGAAAAGGATCCTGGGAGTCATCCTGGGTCATGACCTGGGCCTGGCACACGGCCATCCTGGGTATAGTGTGGGTCCATTAGCAAGAGACCAAGTGGGGAGAACAGCTTCTGGGTAAGCAATAAAGAGTGTGTGCTGTGTCTGCTGTAGGTAATGAGAGCTCAGGGCCAAATGACATCTTCTGCATCCAGTTAGTCAAACCCACTTGTCTAACAGATGAAGAATACACACTGAGGGGAACTGTCCAAGGTCTCATCATGATTTAGGGGCAGATCAGGGTTAAAATACAAGTCCTCAAGATCTCACTCTTTGAAAGAAAGAATCTAAACCCATAACCCAGGCAAGTTGCCCAGGATAAGCCAAGGGTCTGACCCTGAGTGTCTCTAGGGGGGAATAGCACAAGGCAGGTGACCTGGCTTTCCACTGTAGTTCTGTTTCTATCTCTGCCTTTGGGTGAATTATGTAATCCATTTAAGGTTTAGTTTTGTTTTAGCCGTCTTTATTGAATTTGATTTTCTGGGTCTCAGATGAGGAAACTGAGACCCAGAGAACTGAAATGATTTGCCTAAGTTAGGCAGCTTGTGAGTGGCAGGGCAAGGACTAGAGAAACTCAGGAAATCTGATATCCTTTCGGTGTTTTCTCTCTGACAGCAGTGTTGGGAAGAGTTTCAAGGACGACCTGAGTAAGGGGTTGGGGCCAGCCACCCTCTTTGTTGTTTAGAGGTGACAATTCATTGTGTGAGGGGAAATCATTGTGTGAGAGGAACAGTTTTAGCTGTTCAGACATGGACTTATAAAACTTGTTTCTCAAGTTGTGTTTATAAGGTGACCATGGATAAGTGAAGAAATCTGGACATCATGAAATATTGCAGGAAATACCCGTGTTAATCTATGCATCAATGAATTAATTACCCACTGCTGCAGTAACGGGGAATGGTCAGACCAGGACCATTTTGATTTTTAATAAGAATAGAGAATGCCAGCTCTGGCAGTGATTCTGTCCCCTGTATAATCATTGCAATCTCCAGGAGATTTTTAAAAAAATGCAGATTCCAGGGCTTCATCCCTTGGAAAGCACAAACAGGACCTACAAAAGTGTATCTTCACAGAGTTTTCTCAGGAGATTCTGATAATCAGCCTAGTATTTCAGTCATCTAGTGGATAGGCAGGGATCTCTTGAAACAGCCCTTGGACATTTTTGTATTGTGGCTTCTTTGCTTTGCTCTCAGACAAAATGTGTGTTAGCACCAAACAGGTGGCTGTAACTCAGGGATGACCAGATGGTTCAAACTGCTAAACTTCTCACTGTTACCCATGGGACTAGTTTGCATTTGCCTTAAAATATATAATTTGAAAAACAATATATGGTTCCTTATTAAGGCAGCTAAAAGTAAGCATTGAGTACTGTTACTATTCTAGTCAAATAGCAGATGCTATCAAAACAACATTTACAAGATACTGAGGCTGACCCCATGAAATGTAACCCATCCTCACTTTAGATCCGTGGTTCTCAGCAGAGATGGGGGTACAGTTAATCATGCTTTGGGTTGTCACGGTTGAGTGGGGTGGTGGTGCTGGCCTCTAGTGGGTAGACACCAGGGAGGTGCTATACATCCTGCAGGGCACACAACTGGCCCCCAACAAAGAAGTATCGGGTCGCAACGTTGATAGTGCTAAGACTGAGGAATCTTGCTTAAGAGGCTCTAATTCAGGCTTCAGTATAGTTCCCTCATTGCCCGTCCTTCAGCTTGGCGTTTGTGTGTGTGTGCACACGTGTGTGTGCGTGCACGCGTGTGTGTGCGTGCATAAGCACACGTGTGTGAGATGGGAGTGAAAACATCCGTTACTCTAGGACATCCTTGCATGAGTCCATGTGTGAGTCTTTAGGCCTTGCTGGGGCAGACTTTTGGGCACTCCATTTGTATGTGGCCATGGCAGCCACCAGGTAACCAGTTGACTCCTCTTTGGGTGCTGCAGAGACCTCCCGGACTGCTGTCATCCCTCAGGTGTGGTCCTTGAACTGCCCTTTCCCAAGGTGAACCACCAGCTGCATCTGACTACTCTCATTATTCTGCTAAGAGACCTCACTCCCGCCCCCTCCTCTCTTGCCTGTGTCAGCATCTACTTGTAGTTTCTTGTCAGTCAGTCTTTACCGGAAAATACTTTGTTTTTGAAGGGCTTGGAAGAAACCCTTCAAATTTGAAAAATGCAACCAAACACAGAAGGTGTTTAAGGCATATACACTAGGAAGTGCATATTCCAGAAGCACATGGCAGAGTTGAAAAAGTTCTGCCCAGGGAGCCAGGGATCCCAGGTTAGAGGTCACCATTCACCAGCAACTTGCTGTGTGGCCTTGGGCAAGTTACTTCCCTTCTCTGGTCCTCATCTTACCCTCTGTGCAATAGATGCCTAGTTGAGAAGAGTCGTCAGGTCCCTTCTTAGACTGACATTGAAAACTCTGAAGTTGGCAGAAGTCCCCCT
This sequence comes from Rhinolophus sinicus, assembly GCF_036562045.2. Taxonomy (NCBI): domain Eukaryota; kingdom Metazoa; phylum Chordata; class Mammalia; order Chiroptera; family Rhinolophidae; genus Rhinolophus; species Rhinolophus sinicus. The sequence goes on along the minus strand of NC_133761.1, from coordinate 4,998,787 downwards.
GACAAGGACCCACGGACAAACCAGACAGAGTACATCCTGTCAGCCGCAACCTGCACTCGTGTTTCTTCATAAATGCTAAGAGAAATGTTCAGGCTTATCATTCTGGCAGAATCCTACACCCACACCGATGGATGTCAATTTTGGCATTTATTAGAGTGCCAGTAAATCTTAAAAACAATAAATATCTCATTACTCTCCTGATGAGGTGTCTTTAAGTGCTATTTCAAAATGCCTGTTGTCGCTGTGCTGGATTTATATCAGGAACTCATTTTAATCTTACAATCTTTCATCTTTTGCAAGCACCTTGTTGGACGCTAATCAGATGCCTGTAAGTCCCTTAGAGAAACCGGTGAGGAGGCTGAAGGGGGCACCCCAGGGAAAGCACTGTCCTTCATCCTGATGGGTTTAGAAGCTGATTTCCTGACCTGTGACTGTCAGTGGAAATGATACAAACTCTGGATTAATATCCCACTTCTCACTGCTTCACAGGCTGGCGGGGTCATCTTGGTCAAACTAATACAACTTCTCCGAGCCTTAGTCTTCTCACCTGTAAAATGGGGATGGTGGTTTCTTGGCAGCGTTCAGGTTAAGAGTAAATGAGTTGACACATATGCAGCACCTCTTCCAATGACTGGAATAGAGTAGAGGCTGAGAAAGCACTGACCTATTAACAGGGTCGTTACCCTGAAGAAAGAATTGAGAGCTCCTACTCAGAAAACCCTGGAGGCCAATGTCAGGAGCTGTAAATCAAGTCCTCTTCTGTTTTAGTACTGAATTAACAACCAGGCTGGGGGGAAAATGGAACAATTAAATATTTAAACCAAACATTTAATTTTTAAACATGAACATTCTTTTTATAACTTGGACTGCTCTTCAAGGCCTGTGGAAATTTCCCCGAGCCTCTGTTATCGGCCATCTTCGTGGTATATGCTAAAGAACTCTGCTAACCTTGCGTGCTTCTGAGCTTGGCAGGCGATGATACATTGGTTTTATTCAGAAGAAGGCACATTTGTGTCATAATAATGATATTACTGGCAAGTTTCTGTAAAGAAAGAGGAGTAAATCCCTGTATAATAAAAATGCAACTAAATCTGAAAGGAAGGAAATTATTTCATGGAACGCCTTTGATTCACGCTCTCCTTCAGACACCATGCAGGCTTTTTATACGTTATCTCTTTTAAATAGCACAAAAAACCTCAGCGAGGTTCTCACTGTAATTATCTTTTTGTCCATAAGAAACTGAGGTTTAGGAAGGCTAATTAAGTAATCCGGGGTCATGCATTTGATAGTGGACATTTCTGCTTTGCCACTCTAGCATCCATACGCTCTTCTTCCTGCAGGGACCTCTGAGGTTTGCTTGGAGAGCCACTGTCCCTGCCCCCTGCTTGTTGTTGCTGTTGCTGCTGGAATTAAATCCACCTGTAGCTCCTGTGTACCCAGGCTCATGGCGGCGTCTCTTACGGTGGCCGCCGTGGTTGGTTCAGGAGTAGACATGGGAACCAATAGATGCCAAATAGATGCAGCAAGATGTGGCTGGGATCCTGGAAGGGGGTGGTAATGCTACTCTTGGCCGTCTTGCCACCAGGAAGGGAGAGCCTGGTGAGGAAAAAGCTGGTAGAAGCTGAGAGAAAGAGCTAGTCTAGTTGAGTCTCTGGGTGCATCACTCCTCGTTAAGTAAAGAGGTTTCTCTCCTCCTGATGGCTTCTTATTTATTCATGTATTACTTTCACCTAATTAGTTAATGCAGCAAACTCCCATGGAATACCGATTATGTTTTGGGTGTTCTGCTAGCGCCCTGTGTGTCAAATGGCCCCGGTCTCGCCAGTCTCTGACTGTGAAATGCCCTGTACTCTCCATTTATAGCGGAGTTATTGCACGAGCTCCTCATCCTTCCTCGTGGGGCTGGGATCTCAGCCGAGGACCCACAAGCCTCTCGTCAGGACGCAGTTCTCCTCGAGGCTAAGCAGCACAGGTCCCCCTCCTGGCCTCAGTGAGGGAGGGGACATCTCTTTCCCGGGTGCCCCCCTTGAAATGCCACACAGCATTCCCACGGCTGCCACAGGTGACTATTCTTGGAGTCCTAAACCCTACCTTCTGGTCTCCTATTGCTGCCGTTTCCCAACTAGCTCCTGGCCACCCCGACAAGGCAGGGGAAAGCTCCCCAAACCTCCAACCAACCTCTCCTCAGGACCTCCACATATCCCTGAGTCACAGAGGCCACCCCAAGTGACTCCTGGACCCTTGACAATGCTAAGGGGTGTTTTCCTGAGGACAATGGGTCGGTAACTACTTACACTTGCACATTTGTGCAGATCCTTCCAGAACAAGGGGGCATTTTGCCCAGACAAACTCAACGCTCCAGCTTAGAAGGCAGAAATCACTTCTAAATTTTAATATTGGTCTTGATAGCTTCAGCACAAAAGTCAAAAGAAAAACTAAACTAAACCAAGTGATAACAAGAGCAACAGCAGCTATAACCCTCTAGTCCAGTTCCCAACTGTGGAGTGACACACATTTATCTCTGAGGATGTGACTTCTTTCCCTCCCACGATTTTGCACCTACTTATAAGCTCCCCCTCCCATGGAGTCTCAGACACCCAAGCCCAAAGCGGCCTTCTGTGTGAGTGTAATTATTGAAGTGGGCCGTACTCACTTTCTTGTTATAGATCAGAGTTTATTGTAGAAAGCCTTTGACGTCTGCCTCCCCCTGGAGCTCTGGCATGTCTCTGCTGGCCTTTCTCACACTGGACCTTGGTTTTCTGCTTAGCTTTTCTCCCCTACTCACCCCTGAGAGTCTTCAGGCAAGGGCCTCCCTTGTTGGCTTTGGGGATCCTCCAGAGGGCTGAGCAGGACTAGCTACTCTGAATTTAGCGGGCAGAGTCCTGGATTTCTGTTCCAGCACTCCTAGTCTTGTGCTGTGTGGCCTTGGGCAAACCACTCACCTCTGGGAACCTCAGTTTCCTCATTAATAACACCAGGATGACATCATGTGGTAGAAGGCAAAATGGTCGCCATTGGTCACACTCCTCCATATTCATGTGCTTTGAAATGTGACTTTGCCACTTTTTCCTTCAACATGGGACTCTGTTTCCCCCGCCCTCTGAGTAGGGGCAAGATTTTGACTTGCTTTTGCTACTAGAATGCAGTGGAAGTGACAGTATGTCAGCTGGGAGCTTAAAGTTCAGGCAGACTTTCAGGTTTGTGCTGGCTCTTTTGGACGCCCCGTCCAGGGTGAGATTAAGCCCTGGGGACCCTGCTGGAGATTGAGAGCCCTTGGGGAGCAGAGCTGCGTTATCCCAGAGGCAGCTGTCCTAGGCCAGCCAGCTCCCCGCTGATTCTGCAGACCGTGAGTGAACAAGGGAGCCAAATCATGCCCCGAGAGCCACTAAGCTAAGCCCAGTCCCAACCGCCTACTGCAGGATCTGGAGCTCAAAAAATAGTTGTTGTTTTAGGGCAGTAAATTTTGAGTTGGTTTGTTATGCAGCAAAAGCAACTCTACTCACTCACACGTGATCGTAAGTAGTAAATGAGATAATAGGTGTGAACGATTCATAAACTAAAGCGTCGTCTTCACTGTGACTCCCTCGTCACTCTCAAGCATCCATCGCCACGTCGGTAGACTCACATTTCTCCTTCCCTTAATACCAGACAGCATCTCTGGACTGAAGGACACGTGGCCACAGGACCAGTGACGTCATCACCTCCTCCTCTGCTGCCCGGAACTGATTTCTCCGGCTAATGGAGTTTTAGGCCTTCTGTGGAATTCAGATTATAGAATTGCTGAATCTTTAATATCTGCTTTGTTGGACTAATTTCTCCCAAATTCTTGCCTGTTCTTAGACCCTGATAACTAATACAATGAAAGAATCCAGCAAGGATACTCCAAAAGCTTTGGTTCAAGTTTGCAAGTTAGGCTGACACTCAGCAGCTCTGGGACCTTGGACTAGCTCTGAAATGCAGTCTCCTTAGAGTCAAACAGGGTGTGATGCTTCTTACCCACCCCTCACAGGGGTGCCCTGGGAATCATGTGACGATCATGTACGGAGAAGCACTTCTTCAACTCGAAAACCCTGTACAAATTTACGGCGTTACTTGCCCTTTCTGTGAGTATTAATGAGCACTACTGTGTCCAGGCACTAATTCTAGAACCTTGGGGAGTTTCAGTGAATGAGGCAGAACAACCCCTGCCCTTACGTGATCACGCTACATCATTTGGGGTTGCCCAGCCTTTCTGTGACCCATGACCTAGAGGCTAGAGGTGTTTCTTCTACCATTTATCTTTGTCTTAGCATGGATTTCTTAGGAAACAGAGCCTGAGGTGAAATGTATGTGTTAAGGCTCTGGTGGGGGGTAAGACCTCAGAGAAGCCAGTCTGGTAAAGGAGACAGGGGAGGGAACAACCGTAAAGTGTGATACAGATCTGCCTGCAGCTTCATGACAAACACAGTCATCTGCTGGGTAATGCAGGACATCACTGAAGAGGCCACCTGGAGACACGGGGTCTTGGAGCGTCTGTTCAGGAGAGAAAGGGAAAGGCGTTTAATGCCTGCTCCTTCCTACCTCCCATCTCTCAGTGTTCAAATGTCATCCAATGGGATGTGACCCTTCCATCCTCTCAGGTGTGTTACCTGGCCCTCTTGGCAGCCCCCTGGAAAGCAAGGCCCATCATAGCAGTGGCAGCATCGAGTGGGCGTGAGCCAACGGCACACCCCGCCAGCCTGCCTCTGGTGGGCTCGGCTGGCTGAGTCAGGGAGTATGGAAACTGCTGTCAAGCACCGCGCCCCTTAGTGTTGGCAGGGAAACCCTGCACCTGAGGCGTGGGGCTGGTGATGTAAGGCATGAGGTGGGGCCCGGTGGGTCGGGCCACTTGGCATGGGCGGCACGGCTGCAGAGGGCTGGGTTGCTCGAGCACGGGGAGTGTGTTCACAGCTGGTGGCTGCTGTAAAGCTGGTGAGCAGCACTCAGCCTCTTTTGACTGAAGACGGGATCTTCGCTTTCATTCTCCAAGAATGTGATTGGTGCCAGGTAGTCTTCCTAGCGGCAAACCAAGGCCAGGCCAATGTGGGAAGGGGCATGACGAAGAGTCAGGATGCCTTGACGCACCCATTTGGGTAGAATTCCGCAAAGCTTGGTGGAGCAGGAACAAGAACAGCCACAAGCAAGAGGCCCCCAGGCCTCCTCTCCCGTGACCTTGCTGTGTGACCTCCAACACATTCCTTAACCTCTCTGTGCCCTGGATGCCTCAAGTGTGAAGTGAGAGTGGTGTCTAGGCAGAGCCCTTTTCCACTGTCCTTCTGGAGCTCTAGGGGTGTATGCAGACGCCAAGGCATAACTAGCGAAGGTCGAGCAAGTTCATCCTGCGAGCATCGTTACACTCCGTGTTAAACACAGCCTTGCAGCCTTCCATCAGGGCTGACCACCTGCAAATAGTTCGCACATCCGTGGTGGAAGGAATGACACCCATCTCTGCAGTCGTCCGCAGTGACTCTGTGGAGGAAGCCGAGGGTGAAATTTCACTGCTGTCAACATTCTCGGTTGGCATCTATAATGACCAAGAGAAGCCTGAAGCTTCCTCCCACTGTATGTTTAAAGGTGACCCTCTATTTATTTATGAGGCAGTGGAGTTCTTTACCTTTTGAACTTTTTGATGGGTTGAGCCTGCCGCCATGTGACTCCAAAACCATTTGAGTAATTATTTTTCCCAGAGAACTAATATCACCGATTCATGATTATGGTGCACTTGCTCTGTGTCAGGCATGCATTTCTACCCCTCTCACCTTCACAATGACCCTATGAGGTGGGTCCTGTTTGCCTTCACCTAGTAGATGAGGAACCTGAAATTCATGGAGATCAAGGAATTTGCCCAGGGGCATCCAGCTACCGAGTGACCAAACTGTGTAACTCCTAATCTGGAGTTCAAGCTTTTGACATGATTCTGTCTCTTCCTCAAAACCCCGAATACAGGGCTACCCATCGGATGAGTGGTCACATGGCTGAGCCAAACCAGTATGTGAAATAAAGGGAGGGAACCGGTCATTGTCCCTCCAACATAACAAGGGTAAATCAGGACTGTCCCTGGCCAGCAGAGACATCTGGTCACCCCAGAACCCAGGGAAGGAGAGTAAAAGCTGGGGTCCACCTTATCCCTCCTCCTTATTCCCCAGCTGGGGTTAGTTTTAGGCCACCACGGTCTGTCACTGAAAACATAGTAACTAATGGAAAGGTGAACATTCCTTATAAACTGTAAAAATCTATTCAAATTCAGTTAATACATGCCCGTTTCTTAGCCCTGATAATATGCTGGGCGTGGCGATGGCACTTTACCTGGGTGATTTCCTTTGATCCTCACAAGCCCCTTGCTGCCACGTCTTCTACCAGCATTTGACAGATAAAGAACTGAGGCTGGGACACGTGCCAGTGGACTGGAAGGGGACGGCAGCGCAGTTGGAGACACACGGTTTCCTGTGTCAGCCTCTGGTGCGTGCTGTCCTTATTATTAAAGGGGACCATTGTGCCACAAATGAAGCAGAGTCCTTGGGAGAGAGTTGGTGGTCGTGCCTCTGCTCCCCGTCCCAGGCCTCAGTTTCCCAGGGCCCCTCTTCTCCGACAAGACAGTGGTGTTCGCGGTAAGTGAGGAGCCTCTTCCCACCAATGTGCTAGTGAGCTTTTCCTGCCTTTCCTGGGAAACGCCACGCTGTAACCCTGACAGACAGCTGCCAGTACCTACCATGTTTCCCCGAAAGTAAGACCTAGCCAGACAATCAGCTCTCATGCGTCTTTTGAAGCAAAAATTAACACAAGACCCAGTCTTATTTTACTATAAGACTGGGTCTTATCTAACATAATATGAAATAAGACTGGGTCTTATATTAATTTTTGCTCCAAAAGACGCATGAGAGCTTATTGTCCAGCTACGTCTTATTTTTGGGGAAACACGGTAGAACGCCCTGATATTGGCTGGGAGGTTTTCAGGAAAGGGGGAGCAGCACTGTCCTTCAAGCGCTCGATGTGTGGGAGGCAGCCACGGATTTTAGGAACAGTCGGAGGCTCTGAGTGGAGGGGCTGGCTGCAGTTCTGGTCCCGTCTTTGGTCTCACAGATCCCTTTTCCTCCTTGGCCTCGGGACCTGATAACGTGCCTTTACACAGCGTCTGGGCAAGAGCTGTAATGTGTTCATAGCCTTTGACGCCGTAACTCTTCTGAGAATTTACCCCCAGGAGCTAATCCTAAATGCAGAAGTGGTTTTGTGCAGAGAGGAGGAGAAGGCAACAGAGTCAAGGAGAGCGGAGGACCCAGGGATCCCAGTGAGAGGGTCCTGATGTGCGGAGAGAGAATGGGCTCGGCTCACATGGACACGGGTGTGAATTTCCCTTGGCCACTGATGATCCCTGGGACACCTTGCGCAGGTCACTGAACCTCACTGAGACTGTTTACTGCATGTATAAAATGGACATAGTGACGCTTTCCTCCTGGGGTTGTTGAAAGGATTATACATGGGATTATTGATGGATCAGTACCGATCTTCGCAGAGTGTTTGAGGTATTCTATCAATTTATACAGTAGAAGAGAAAAGGAAAACATAAGAAAAAGGAGAGACACGGTTGAGAGTGTGTGTAAGTGTGAAAGCCTGGGGATCCCAAGTAATCATTACAGTTGGGCCGTGAATGGGCATATTTGCCCCCTGCTGGCCAATGCAGATGAGGCAGCACCATCAATGATGTGGTTCCTTTCATCCTTCATTTCAGAGGGGACATAGCAGAGAAGTGAGCCTCGTCTCTTGCCAGAGGGAGACTTGGATACGGAGCTGCGTTCATTTCTGAGTTGAGCTCCCCTTGATGGAGCCCCATTCGGTGTGAGGCTCTAAGCTGTTCAGCTGTTACTCATACCAACCCTTTGAAGGGACACTGTTATCATTCCCGTCATGTAAATAGATAATGGAGCCTCGAAGAGAATAACACATTCCAAGACACATGCCGTGGATGACAGAAATGTGGTTTCAGTGAAGGTGGAGAGGGAGCATTACGGATGGCATGTCTTTTGAGTTTCTAACCTACCCCCTGGAAAGAAAAGAACCACACAGGCACAATCCATTACTCCAGTGACCTATGAATAATCCTTCCACGGATTACAGCAATGATTCCTGTCCTCCATATCCAGGCCCTGGGAATACAGCAGCGAATAAAAGAGACCAAGCGCCTGCTCTCTGTGGAACGCACCTTCTATCGCAGAGGCTCATCTCGGGAATGGGTTTCAGTAAAAGCCATTCTTGTCTATTGTTACTTTGAAAATATCGCATCGTTCCCTCCATTCCTGCGCTGGCTCTGTGAATCCTGTAATAGTTATTTTCCATTGAGCACCTACTCAGTGCCAGAAAGTCTAGTAGGTACTTTACATATGTTACCCCATTTCAATACCACAGTGACCCTATAAGGAAGATAAATTATGCCTTTTTAAATGATGAGCAAACTAAGGCCTAGAGAGGTTGAATATCTGTCTAAGGTCACACAGCATCACTAGTGGAGCTGTGAGTGGAATTTGGATCAGGCTGAAAGTGAAGACCATGCCTCTTGTGTATGCTGTGGCATCTTCACCCAGGGCCTGGCCATGGCTCTGCTGCTCACGGCTTGATAATCTTGGATAAATAGCCTGTCATCTTGGGACTTCAATTGTCCCTTCTATAAAATGGTAGAACTAGAGAAGAAGACGAAACAAGTCCTTCTAAGTCACATGTCCTCTGATGGTGCGGCTCTGAGTTGGGCAGAGGTGGGAGATTCAAGAAGTGCCCGAAGCTTCTGAAGAGGCTTGTCTGGCCAGAGAAGTGGAGAAACCTCTTTATTTTAATGCCAACCGGGGCCACTCACTCCCGGAAAGTGAAGGAAATTACAGTCCCCACCACGAAGAGGCCTAAGACCCACTGAATGCATGGGGGTTGCTGCTCTTCTGCCAAGATCAGCCTATGTTTAGAATTCAAAGTCGGCTACCTGACAGCCAGGTAGAGGCAGAAGAGCCATCACCCAGGTAACCATGAAGCTGGCTTTGTTGTCACTAACTCCTAGATCCTTTAAAAAAAAAAAAAAAAAAAAAAAAAAATATATATATATATATATATATATATATATATATATATATATATTTCAATTGCAGTTGACATACAATATTATATTAGTTTCAGGTGTACAACATAATGATTAGACATTTATATAACTTATGAGGTGATCACCCCCATAAATCTAGTACCCATCTGACACCATACATAGTTATTACAATATTACTGACTATATTTCTTATGCTGTACCCTACATCTCCATGAAAATTTTGTAACTTCCATTTGTACTTCTTAATCCCTTCCCCCTTATCACCCAACCCCCCTCCCCTCTGGCAATCCTCAAAATGTTCTCTGTATCTATGAGTCTCTTTCTGCTTGGTTTGTTCATTTATGTTTTCCTTTAGATTCCACATATAAGTGAAATTATATGGCATTTGTCTTTCTCTGTCTGAATTACTCCACTCAGCTAAATACCCTTTAGGTCCATCCATGCTGTTGCAGATGGCAAGATTTCATTCTTTTTTATGGCTGGGGACCCGTCTTAAATTACTCAACTTTTGGGTTTGTTGTGACCTTACAGGAACCATGCATGTAATTACAACTAATTAGGGAGGTGCCTCCACATCTGAAGAACTAATCCTGGAAAGTAGCAAAATGAAGTTGCTCCCACTTCTTCAGCAACCTTGAAGATGCTTTGGATAATGAGGGGGAAGCACAGATATTTTTTTATCCATCTGCAGACTTCAGGAAGTTTGCATTAAGATTGTTTTATGGGCTTCATCAAAGCTGTTTTTGTTTTCCTTAAAGTAGTAATGTGGTATCCTAAAAAGGACTCTGATTTTGACATTAGGCAGATCTGGAATTGAATCCTGGCTGTCATCACCATCTGTTTGTGACAGCATTATAGTGAAGGTGACAATAGCTGCTATGCTGTAGGTTGATTGAATAATGGCCCCGATTCTCTACCTCTCACAATGTGATCTTGCTTCTATCCAGAGATGGACTTTATTCCCTCATCCCATGAGTATGGCTGGCCTTGTGACACGCTTTGGTCCGTAGAATGTGGCAGAATTGACAATGGTTAATCCCAGCCTGGGCATCAAGAGGCAGTGCATGCTCGCACTGTGGCTTTGGGACCCCTGTCACTGCCGTGAGAAGCAGCCTGGGTACCTGCTGAAGTGAGAGCCACTGCATGGCGAGTGGAATTCTCCCGGTGCAATGCGGTCTCGAGCATCCAGCCCACAGCTGAGCCCTGATGAAGTCAGTTGGCCTCAGATGAATGAACGAGCCCAGGTGAGAGCAAATAAGCCTGCTCAAGATAAGCCAGATGTCCACGTGGCCCATTCATTCGTGAGATACAATCAATGGCTGTGGTTTCAAGCCACTGTCTAGTCTGTTTGGGCTGTGACACCAAGGTACCACAGACTGGGTAGGTTATAAACAACAGACATTTATTTCTCATGGTTCTGGAGGCTGGAAGTCCAAGATCAGGGTGCCAGCATGGTTGGGTTCTGTGAAAACCTCTTCCTGGTTTGCAGATGGCCATCTTTTTACAGTGTCCTCACACAGCACAGAGAGAGAGAGAGAGAGAGAGAGAGAGAGAGAGAGAGAGGGAGGGAGGGAGGGAGGGAGGGAGGGGGGGAGGGAGGGAGGGAGAGAGAGAGGGAGAGAGAGAGGGGGAGAGAGGGGAGAGAGAGGGGGGAGAGAGAGGGGGGAGAGAGAGGGGGGAGAGAGAGGGGGGAGAGAGAGAGAGAGAATGCTCTGGTGTTACTTTCTATAAGGACACTAATGCAATCATGAGGGTCCCACCTTTGTGACCTAATACAGTCCTATTGGGGAGGGGTCAGGGTTTTGATATATGAATTTGAGGGGAACACAATTCAGTCCATAGCCATTACTAAGCGTGGGAGTGGTTCGTTTCATACGGTGGCTAATAATAGATACATGCAATTGAAATAAACTCCCAAATCTCCGTAGTGTCACACAAGTGAACACGTATTTCTTGCTCAAATGGAGCAATTGGTACAGCCCCCTGTGCCATGTGGTCAGAGGCCCAAGCTGCAGAGGTCCCAGGCTGCCCTGAGTGCTTAGGTCAGAAGATGGGCGAGAGAGAGGAGTGGAGGATTGCGTGGGAGTTTCTAAGGGCAGCACACGTTCGCTCTGCTCACTTCTTTGACGCAACCATATTGCCCGATTTGGACAACACATTACCTGATTTTTACAATCATCTTACCTACTTTTCACAGCACCGGTAATAAGTGGGTGTTGTCTCCGCTTTATAGACCAGGAGATGAGGCAAAGGGAGCTTAAAATGACCACCTGAGGGTCTGCAGCCACCAGCTGGACCACTAATCCACCTGATTTCAAAGCCTTGCACCTCTGTACCTCTCTAACCGTAACCTGACTAGAGTTTGGTCCCTACTCTGTACATCTAAAGGAAGAAGGAAGAAAAGCACTCGTTTCCTCCTGCCTCCCTCCTACGAGCAGGGAAGGAGGACTGCTCTGACTTCTGTTCACAGGACTGGAGACCTCTGAATCTGCAATGCTTTCTACAAAGAGTATTTGGGAAGATGTTGTTATTAACCCCTGTTCGTTTCTGATGAAGTTAGAAGGGAGCTCGGTGACGACCTGCGCTTCTGATCAGATAGAGTGCCAGCCTGCACCGTGAGACTTCCGAGAGCTCCAGCCTCCAGGCCCAGCACGGCCATGTGGGTCTTCCTACCTTGGGCAGAAAGATAATATTGGTGCCGGCAGCACACAGCTGGTTGTCACAGGGCCAGGACTCAACCCCAGGGCTGCCTGACCTGAGACCTTGCTCTTTTCACTCCCTTGCACTTGACTTCCCCAAGCCTGTGCCCTGAGGAATGGGGTTTGTCCCTTCCAGTGGCTGCCCTGGGACTTCAGAGTCGTCTTGGTTTGCTGTCTCCAGTCTCCTTAACTGTCTGCCTGAGCAAGGGATGTGTGTTGGGAAACACATCTCGGGGAAGTTGTCATTGATTTTTAGAGCGACGCTGGGAATGACGTGTAAAACGGCCTGAAAGTTGGAGAAATCTGGGTCACCTTAGTAATAGAGAGGGGCCCAGGTGATTTGCTGTGAGAATCTTAACTCCCAAATGTTTAATGTATTCAGACGTGTAGCCAGGGAAGGGCAAACAGCCTGTTCTGCTTCCTCTTCTCCCGTTTTCTTATTTCCCTTCTTTCTGAACCTTCTTCTCAGAGAGCAGTCGCTTCTACCACTGTCAGGCGGGGCTGGAGGTGAGCGTGGGCGGAATAAATGAGAAAATTTCTCTCTAGGTGTTGTCCTAAATTAGACTCCCCCGTAGCTCTCACCCCTTTGTAACCACTCTCCCGCATTGTTTGTAGGAGGAGGGAAGCTTGCAGAAACTTACTGCTCCCCTCTGCAGATACAGCCACTAGGAAAGGGTTGCTCAGAGTTAGGGCGGCTTTCTAATTTTTTCATCCAAACGGGGATTCTTGAAAATGGAGGAGGGCACTGTTACTAATTATAATAGGACACAGGTGTGCACGAGGACTGTCCTAGACAAAGCAGATCATGTGGTCACTGCAGCCACCCATCATTGTGGGCTTCCGTGGGCTACCCTGTCAACAAGCAGGAACATGCTTTCCAACTTGAAATTAGCTCTCTTGGGATGGACCGGAAAAGGCCCAGGATTTTGAGTTAGTCCTAATGCCTACTTAGATATGAGGCAAGTCATGTATCCCTTATGAACCTCAGTTTCTTCATCTGTGAAATGGGGGTTATGAAAATTCCCCACATTGAGGGCTATTGCCAAGATGAGAGAGGAGCTGAGACAAGGTTTTGTAAATATAGTTACTCTCCAGATATTGTCCCAGAAGTCCTCTCTGATGAATTTTATCGTTCTTTTTACTGTCCTAAATTCCTTCAGCATTTCTGTCTGGACTCAAGTCAAGGACTTGAATACATACTGTCTCATATTTTTCTCTGCTCAACTCTCATATTTTTGGCTTCAGTAATAACCATGTGATCACTTCTATCTAAAGTTTACACATCATCTGAAACCTTCTAATTGTTAATACTCCTTGCAACTTATAGCTGTGTGATTTTCAAGAAGTTGCTTTACCTCTCTGTGCGTCCGTTTCTTCACAGTGGAGAGAACAGTGATAGCGACCTCCCAGGGTCACAGTGAGGGTTCCGAGGCCTAATGCATGGACAGTGCTTAGCCCTGCGCCTGCCACCGGCGTCACACTCTAGACCTAGTTTTGGTGCGTGCTGTGAAACGATGTTCTCGTCCAGGAGGTGCAAACCGCGTGGATTCCGACGCCGCCCAGCGAGCCGCCAGGTGTCTCCTGGGGTTCCCAAGTTGAGAAGGATCATTGTACACCATGCCCGTGCACCATCTAACCCGTTAGTTACTTGCATTCACCCTGGGGAGCAGGTAATTTCTTACCAGGAAATGTGCTGCCGGAACCAAGGGGCAGCGGGATCTCTGTGAAGTCTGTTGCCTCTTCCCAAGCCTGCCATCTTTGTGAGGCACCAAGTTTTCCAAGAGGGAAAGCTGCGTTGGTGAAGGATGCGACTTTGGAGGAGGACGGGGTGGGACCTCCCAGGAGTGCTTTGGTCACCAGCACTTTGAGGGGGTGCTCTGATTATTTGGAGGCCAGGGCTCAGCAGAGGGAGCCCATTTGACGGGTTAATTACCCTTGAAAGAGTAAGAAGGTCAGAGGAGGGCATGGCTGACAAAGTCCATTGAGCCTGCTGGATGGAGGCCAAATCCGATTTGCACTGACCTCGTTCTCCTCTGGAGGTGACAGTGGCTGCTTAGGGAGTGGACACCAAGCAAGCTTTCTGATGCCTCGGGGGAGGCTGGTCTAGGGAAGACGGCCCTGAGCTGGGAGCCGGAGACCTGGTCCTAACCCTCCTTTTCCTCCGCTCTGTGTGGGACGGGGCGCAAGTGCAGTCCTAGCTCTTGATCTTAGCCTTCTCCCTTAAACCAGTTCTCCTCAGATTGGGCCCTTCCTGATCCAACACTCCTTGGCTGTTAATTTCGGGGAGGCAGAAGCAGCTCCTTATCAACCATAGGTTTGGGATTTATTGCTTAGAAATCTGGCAAGAAACAAGATTGACCATATGTTGAAAACTGCTGAAGCTGGGTGATGGCTGTATGGGGGTTCATTACACCTTTTGCTTTATTTTTACATGTGTGTTACATTTTCTATAATAAAGTTTTAAGGATATGCTAAAGCCTTTTAAAATTAAAAGCAAGAATGATCAGATCTAATTCATTTGGGAATGGCCAGCATTTCTCATGCACCAACTCTGGTAAAATGGGGCACACATTGTGGAAAGCTAACTCCATAAAAACTATCTCGACCACCCACTTTCACACGGCTTGGGAGGCTCTCCACACCCACTCCTTTGAGAGGGAGTGTAGCATCGTAGAAAAAGTACTGATTTTGTTCTTTTAGACAGGCCAGGATTTGATTCTTGAGCTTCTGATTTTACCTGTAAAATGGCAGTAATTGTACTAACTTACTGAGTGTGATCCTGAAAGAGCCTAAAAGCAGCCTGATATGGTGTCAGAAAAGCATTGCTTTTGGTATCAAGGAAATACGGGTGTAAATCCTAGATCCGAGGCTGACTGCCTCATCTGTACAACATGGAAGGGAATGCACTTCTGAGAGCATTAAATGGAAAGCGTTATATTATCGGATTGATAGTAGGTGCTCGTCTTGGCTCCCCGTCTCCCTAACTACAACGGGAAGCTCTGATGGTTCCAATTTTCTTTTGTATCGTGTGACTCATGCCATTAATCATATTTCGGTCTGAACCTGTTGACATATGGAATTCTTCTTACCCATGACATCTTCAAGTACTTTAAAAAAGCGATCATGTTTTGTGAACCTTCTATTTCTTCCAGCATACTCTCCCCCAACCCTTGTCTTCACTTTCCACAGTGAAATCTCAGTGACTTTATACCAATTTCCATGTGTCTAAGTGTGGTAGATGGTAAAGCTGGTCCCCCCAAATGCCCCCTCCCTGTGTCTTCACATTTACATGACTTTTGTTTTTAGTCCCTCCCATTAAGAAGTGAGGTCTTTCTCCACCCTTTAAATCTGGAGTGTTCTACATGATTTGCTTGGCCAATGGGACAATAGCACCTTGAGGCTTGAGAAGCGTCTGCTCATTGGAACTTGCTCTCTTGGGTTACCTGTCACCCACATTTGTGCAGTCGCGGGCCGTGGGCCCTGACAGCCCCATGGAGCTCAGTTGAACCACTGTAGCCAAACCCTTGCTGAAGAGAGAGTCCAGCCAAGACCACAAAAACCATCCAGGTACCATGACCCAAACTGCTGACTCACAGAATTACAAGCTAAGTAAATGGTGGTTGATTGAAGCCACTAAGTTTTGGGGTGGTTTGTTTTGCATAAAATCCGATGCATCAGGCTTTGAGATTTTCATTCTCCTCTGCCTCCTTGGGTATGCCCATTCTGCCCCCAGTTATTTTTTGGCACTTTGGAACCAACCAATTTCTTGGAACTGTCTAGATTACTGGGTGTATGGCACAAGCAGCTCATTCTGTCTGTTTCTGACTTTCTCATAAAATTCCAACCATATGGTATACAAGTACACATCAATGTCCAAAAAGTCTTTAGAGTCTCTTTGGAAGCTTAAAAAAAATCCCTCCCAAAACTTTTGCAAGGAAATCGTGCTTGGCCAAGGGGAAGGGAAGTTGAACAGCTTGAGTTCTGTTCAGTTCTTCCTGCAAATGACAAATAATCCTATACTTAGGAGGGTTTCTTCTCTAGGTTTGAATTAATAAGGTGGCCTCTGCATGGCATTCAATGAGGGAATCTGCATAGAATTTTATAGCTGGAAGAAGCCTCAGATTTTCCTTGGTCCAGCTCTACCTTTTGATATACACGGAGAAACTAAGATTATGGTAGTAGATTGTTGGAAATGACGATGTAGTAGGAAGACCCCAGATTCTGTCAATCAAAGATTAGCACGTACCATGTCATATTTGAGTTTCTATGGACACAGCTTCCTGCTTTCTGGAATAAAAGATGCAAGTGTGTATGTAAGGGTCTGGGAAGGAAGGCACGGAGGGAAGGAATGTGGAATTGTTGGCATCCTGTTGGTCATTCAGGAAGCCACTGGGCCCAACCATGAGCTGTCTGAGAGCAGGGATGTGGTTCATTTCTCACTGCATCTTCAGGCCTGATACGGTACTTGGCACAGTGTAGACACTGAGAGTGTTGAAGGAAGGTATAAGTTATGGGTCCAATTCCAATGGTCAGAATCTTGTACAAGTCTTGGCAGTCCTTACACCACTGGTTCCTTTCCATTCTTTGTGCCGTAGGCCCGTTAGAGGCCAGGCCGGGACTCATTTCAAACACACGTAGGCCACGGATGAAGAGAAGAACAAGAACTGATTCTTGCCTTGGAGGAGCTCATGGTCCACTAGGGAAGCCAGACACACAGACAGATGATGAAAAGGGACCCTTGACTGAGGTGTTACATCTGAACCCTGGAGAGGAAGCGTCTTCCTCTCAGTTGAACGAGTAGTCAGTGAAGAGCTGTTCCGCCTTCTTCCTGTGTGTGCTGTCACCCATCCTGTCACTGAGACTTCAGTGAGGTCTGAGATTTTGGACCTGACAGAGAAGGCTAGCGAGGCATGGAGAGGACAATGGACGAAACCAGAGATGGTCCTAATGCCATCATTGTCCTTAAGTCCCTGTGCCCACAGTGGGTCATGATGTCATTTCTAAGTTTATTTAGAGAAGTTCTGGTTTTCTGAGACAAACCAGCCTGTGTTTAAGGCCGGACTTTGGCACCGTGCTCTGCCTGTGTCTTCTGAACCTTGGTTCCTTTTCTACAGTGGATGTTGATGGTTGGCTTATCAGTGCTTTAGAAATGTGGTTAATACACCACCACCTATACGTTTTAAAATTCAAACTCCTGGGCGGTACCTGAGACTTCGTTTTTTTAAAAATGTTCCTCAGAACACAGTAAAGTTTAAAACTATTTCTTGTCATGGTAATGGTTTACTTGGCTAAAGGAAGGAGGATAAAGATGGGTTAGGCAAGAATGTTTGTTTACGAAGGGAAAGACATCTGGAGGAAGAGGGACAAGCTAATGGAAACAGTACCCGTTATATCATGATAAACTGTGATGGGATGGGGTATATCACCAAATTATGAACACGGGAGGCATATGGTGATAGCTATGCTTTGGAAAGAGCACAAGGATGGAAGGATGCATGGCAGAGAAGATGAGAAAACATGTGTATGAACTGCTCTGCATTTCCCAGCCTTCTGTGAAATGAGGGGCCATATAATGGGGTCCAGGCCAAACGGATGAGGGCAGAGATTTGTAAGCCAAGAGGCCAAGAGATCAAATCGGTTACTCCCAAAATGTCCTCTATCTCTCCCTCTGCTAGCAGCCCCAGAAGGGTCATTGCTGCTCGGTGCTGGTGTGGCAGTGTAAGATGTAAGAGAATGTATGGGAGCCCGTGCCTATAATGGGTCCTAACACATACTAGATGGTCTGACCTCCATTTCCTTCATTCACATTTTTCTTCATCATTTCTTCCTCTCCCGGCATCACCTTTTGCCTTTTCCTGCCTAACAGGGCAACGCAGAGCAGCTAAGCCTCTTGGGACCTGTGGGATGGCAACCACGCCCAGCTTTCGCCAGCCCTTCCGTCCTTCAGCTTCCTTCTTACACATGGTTCCACTATTAAACGTTCATGGGACCACCTTGTATGTGCCATCGCTTTCCTGCCAAGGCCCTGACCAATGTGTACCTTCATTATTTGTAGGGAGACATTTCAGGACAGGTGACACGTGTGCCATTTCATGCCTGGATTCTCCCTCTACCTCAGGGTCTTGCTTTCCTGTCGCTCAGTCTGTCATCTTTTCAGGGTCATCTTAACAGCACTGCAGTATTTTATATTACGTAGTTGTAAGGACGCCACTTTTAGAGAATATGCTACTCACCTCACTAATTACTGGACCCCGGCAGTTATTCATGGCTGCGTTTTCACGGTCAGGCAGGCTCTGTGGTGTGAGTGGGTGGGCTGAGCTGAAAGGATCAGTGGCCACTGGACAGAGAAAACATACATTTTGATAGTTTCAGTGTTGAGACAGGGCTGAAGCTGGAGCAAAGGAAACTGGGGGCAGCCTAAGTCAGGGGTGAAGCTTTCACTTTCAAACCTCCAGGGGGTCTCCTGTTTCAACTGCAAAATGCACATTTAAAAGACCAAGACTGCCAGGGCGGGGGCGGTGGGGTTGGTGTGAGGACAGGAGGATGCCGGGGAAGCTGTCAGTCTGGCTCAGCCGCCTTCCCCCATGAGCCCTGTGGGCCTTAGCCCTCGCCCTGGGACAGGTGGCACTTCTCCCTTTGACACATGAGCTCATTATCTGCTCAGCAGCCCCCACACCCTTTAGTTGGAGGAGGCTCTGTGAGCCTCCCTGGTGGGAGGGCACAGAGCAGGCAGGGCCCCCGGCCTAATCCTCCTGGGACCCATGGAGAACTTGGGCTTTCTCTTTTCTCCTCTGTGGAGAGACTTGTGCAACAAGGGAAGGCAGAAGGAGCAGGAGAGTGGGAGGGAAAGAGCTTGGCTTAAGTACCTGGGCTTCTGCGTAATGCGTGTCAGACAGGAAAGGGACCCGGGAGAGCCCATGCCTCTCTAGACCTGTTCATGGCGTGTGAGTAACAGCGACAGCCTCACCTCCTGCTCCTTGCCCCTGTTCAAGTCCTGCTCGGCTCGTCTGCAGGTCCATTCCCTCCCCTCCTTCCTGTCCGCTCTGCCCCTGGAGTTCTCTCGGCCCGACCCTGCCTGTCCATTGTACCGCCGTGTCCTGGCTCAGGCCCACGTCCTCTCCCCCGGGACCCTGGCAGCCTCCTCACCCCACTCCTTACCAGTTGTGCCCCCCAGTTCAGCCAGAGCCCTCTGTCTTACACGCAGATGACCCCACGTGACAGCTGTTCTCCTGGCTCACACACCTGCCTAGTGAAGTATCTGTCCTCGTGTCTGTGCCCTCACACGGGGAGCTCCCATTCAGCTGTGTAGTCCAGTACCTGGCATAGTTAAACCAGAGCTTCTTAACTGGGGCAGCTGTGTCCCCCAGGGACCCTGGGCGATGCCTCAGAATAGTTTTGGCGTTAGAACTTGGTACGCGGGTGACTGACACCTCGTGAGCAGAGGCCAGGGATGTGTCTGATGTCCTGCAGTGCACAGGACAGCCCCCTCCCCATTTGTAAGCAGGGGTTATGTGGCCCACATGTCAGGAGTGCCAAAGCCCTGCTTAACCCCGTGGCACTTACTCAGGTATGTTTGCCAAGCGAGTACATTAGGTAGAACACGATGGAGCATTGGGTGCTGACCATCTGCCACATGCCTTACTGGTGTTCGCCTGTCTTCTGTTGCATCTTCCCTTCCACCCACAAGGTTTGACTCACTATGAGGCTGTGGGTGTATCTCCCTTACATCTCGGCACCCTGGCACCTAGCACCGTGCTGGCATGTAGACACGCTTAAGAAATGTCGGAAGGGAGTAAATCCCAGAGAGGTCATCTGACCTGACGGTGGCCCAGCTGGGACTCTGACGCATCCATGTTCTTTCCATGACTCTATGCCAGACAAGAACTGCCTATCATTTCCAGTGGCTTTTAGACTCTCAGGTTCACCGACCTTGGGAAATGCAGGGGAAGCGAGTTTTCTCTGGCCCCCTTTGGAGATGGGGAAGTTGAAACACAGGGCTCTGGTTCCAGGAAGTCCGTGGTGAGTCCAGCATCCCAGTCTTTTCAGAGGAAGTACCGGGTGCGTGGGTGAGGGGCCTGGGATTGGGCTCTATTTCTTTTGATGCTGACATCTGAATAGCATTTCCCTGGTCTGCCAGAGCCTCGTGGCCTGGGTCATGTCAGGGTCCACGGGGCTTTATCCAGGTCACTGAGGTTTTCTTGCCACTTCCAGCCTCAGAAGTGAATTAGAAAGACCCGTGAATTTGAGTCGGAAGATCTGTGGACAGAGGATCTGGCCAAAGTCCTCAAACTTTCTCATCCCATTTTCCTCATTGGTTCAGAGGGCAATGTTGTGAGTGACCAAGGAGATAAGCCTGTGAAAACGCTCATTCGTCTGGAGTTCTGCTCCGATGTTTGGGCCATTGGAACAGATGGATACTGATAGGTTTATTTTTGCATCACGAAGTGTTTCTTGGTTATGCTAAGTGAAGTAAGCCAGATGCAAAAGGACCAACCCTGTATGGTTTCATTTAGATGAAGTTCACAGAGACAGAAAGCTGAACAGTAGTTACCAGGGCTGAGGAGGACATGGGGCTGAGGAATTAGTGTTTAATGGGTCCATCGTTTCTGTTTGGGGTGAAGAAGTTCTGAAAATAGAAAGTGGTGACTGTTACACGACATTGTGAACATACTTAGTGACACCGAATCGTACACTTAAACATGGTTTAAATGGTCAATTTTTTGTTACTATGTTATGCTATTACATTACCGCGATAAAACACAAATCAAAAATCGATTCTCGGTTTTTCAAAAGGATTCGTGTACTTGGTCTTATCAGATACAGTTCTTCATCCCACTTCTCACTGTATAAATGAGGGTGTCCAGGTGATGAGAAGCCATTGGCTCGAGGACCCACACGTGCTCAGTTGAACCGCGAGGAAAACAGGACCCAGGTGTGTGAATTCCAGCCCGATGCTTTCCCCCTTTTCCGTGCCATGCCGCCTTAGCTATGGCAGCCTGCTAGTGTCAGAGAAGCTGCCTGCAAAGGTGTCGGGACACCCTTTTCACCACGCAGGAAATGGGGACAAAAGTAACGCATATTCACAAAGGTCAGAAATCAAGCAGATGGAAGGTACTGGGGCGCCAGTGCACTGGCTGCACGAAGCACCGTGCACCTGTTTTGTTCCATGCAGCTGAGTCCACACAGGGCTGTTTGGATCAGACGAGTGATGTCCGGATAGGCAGCAGCAATCGCAGATCCAGTCTGTCCACCTGCTGTTGGCTTGGCACGCGAGTGTTGGTTGAGTGAACGCGTAAATAAGCAGACACAATTGAATGGGAGGAGTTGGAGTCACACCCGGCATCGTCTCAGGTTTGCTGTTTACTACCTGAGTCGTGGGCTCAAGATGCTTATACTTTCTAAGGCTTAGTTTCTTCATCCGTAAAATGGGGATCATAGTAATGGTTAACTCACAGGCTTGCCATAAGGAGTAACCATAGGATGTGACAAGCTTAAAATAACTCACTGATTAATATATCATCACTAGGCAATAATGATATACTAAGCATGGATCTTACACTCAAGAATCATCTCTGTTCAACGTAGTTCCCAAAACCCAGGTCTTCAAGGGGCTTCTGGTGTATTTGGGGCAATGCGATATCCAGAAGTGGAGTAAGTGGAGGGCGACCCAAGACCTTCTCTGACCACAGCTGTGGGAGCCAGTGTGGAGAGCAGTGTGGCGTGGTGATTCCGGGCGTGTCTGTCCTAACTGTGAGCTGCCGCCCTCAGTTGTCACGCAGGCCTGGTGCTCCTCTTCCTGCTTAGGCCGCCCTTCGAAATCGGTGCGATTTCCGTGGGAGATAAATCTGTGAAAGGGTTTTATGAACTGCAAGGTGCTGTGTGGTATGAGTGGTGGTCATGTCGGGCCCTGAGTTAGGGGTTGGGCCACAAATCAGTGTCCCTGTGCCCTGGTGTCCCATGACCACCATGGGAAAGGGGGGGTCCTCTATCCCGGGGCTCGGGGTCCAAGTGCGCTCCTTTCCCCGTGAGTCCCTGGAATAGCAACATTTCTGAACTTCTCAGGGGAAAGGCTCTCCCTGCTTGCAAGACAAGTCTATAATTAAAATTTCTGATTTTAAAAAACAGCCTGACTCGAGTTTGAAATGGTGGCAGTGTGGGGAGTCACGCCTTGGTTTCTTTCCCAGAAAGTCCTTAGCTTGGTACAGCACACCTTTGATGACTGACTGTACAGTAGCATTTGTTCTTGACTTGATTTCAGAGACCTCATTAATGCGTTCAGAATATTAATTAGTTCTATTTTTAGCCATGGAACATGAACCCGAAGCTGAAACTTTTCTGGCTCTTTCCCACACCGAATGACTTTGTTTCCACCAGCCATCGTCCGCTTCGGTCATAGTAACACAGCAAAGTGATAACACGGAGGAGGGAGGCCTACCGCCGGGGGAGGGCCGACTGTGTGTGCTGTTTCTGAAACTCAAATAAACCCTGGAAGGTTGTCATTATTGTCACCGGTTCAATTCAGGCAGAGTCACTGGACCAGAAGAGCCAGAAGAAAACTCGGAAGTTTCGGAAGCCATCGTTTGTAACTTTGCCTTGCTCACCAGACTGAGTTCTCGGAGGGAATGTGCCGCACGTGACATAACTGCACTTTCCAGAGCTGAACACAGACTGCGCCTGGTCAGAAGTTGGTCAGTTCATCTGTCCTGAATGACTGAATGAACAGGAACATGGACAAATGCATGAGTGAAATCTTCCTTTCCAGAGTGAGAAATTGGGATTGGCGTGGGCGAGGGAAGGAGATGGGAGTAAGAGACAGGAGAGGGAAGATGGGACAGAGCCGCGTGGTGCTCGGATGTCTCCAGAAGTGGGAAGAAGGCAGGCACTCGGCAGTGAGCTTCTGCCTCTCCAGGCCTCAGTTTCCCTATCTACCCAGCAGTGGGGGGCAGAGGAGGGTCACCCAGATGACCTCCAAGGTCCCTTCTGCTCCACAGTAGTGGATTTCAGGAGAACCCAGCTCCTTTGTTGTCCACCCCTGCCACTTCCCTTCTGTGACAAATGGGACCAGGAAGAGTGACAGCTCCGCTGGCAGGTGGAGCCCCGCAGGTCGCAGCCGGCTTCACCTGTCCCCAAAGGCCGCCTTGTCGGGTTATTCTGGGCCGGTGTCATGGCACCAGGCTCCCTTTCTTCTCCCTGTATCAGGCTTTTATGAAAGTCCCTAAGGAGCCCTGTGCACGTATGCATTTGAGAAATCTGCTCTAATAGGGGCTCGTCGAGCATAAATTACCCCCAAGGAGCAGAGCTGGACTCATCCCTGCTGTGACTGCGCATTAGCCAAAGAATCTCTCGGCCTATTTTAGGCAGCTGAACCCAGACTGTCTGGGGTGCTTTTCTACTTTGTGTCTGTGGCCAGCCATTCATTTGGATCAGCCCATGTTGTGCCGGGCCGCACAAAGGGTGCAGGTGTGTCCAACACAGCCCGCCTCTCAGGCTAGTCTGTCGCCGTCCACAGGGTTCAGTCAGGTCGCTTCACTTCCCTGCGTTCTGGCTTGGTGGTGATCCGTTAGAGCCGTCTCAGGAGACGAATGCATCAGGCACGCTGAGAGCTCCCAGGATATTTGACTCGAACCACAAAAGGCCCGAAGTACCGGGGCGTCATCTACCTGGCGGCAGCCTCACTCTCAACTATCTGAGCTCACTGGCCCCTCAGGTGGACTATTTCTGAGCATGAGATTTGTGCCATTTCCCAGAGTTTCCTGGAGGCCTTAAGCCACCATCCCGTGCCCACCCCAGGAGCTGCTGGAGTCGCCCGCTGGGTAGCCCTTTAATAACGCACCATGTACTGGCTGCCTCCCCTCCCCCAATCATTCCCACACTCCTTCCTGTACCTCTGTTTCTTGCATTTCCCAAGAAACGAGTTGCCCTCAAACCCCTGTTTCAGGTTCTGCCTGTGGGAGAATCCAAACAAAGACACCTTACAATCCCACCCCACAGGCGTTACAGCTGCAGCCCACATGCAGCCCTGCACCAGCGGCGTCTTGAGTTGGTTTGAAGGCTGGTCTGTGCGAGAGACAACATGGCAGGAGGAAGACCCAAGGCCACGGGCTCTGCCTCTGTGCACCGTCGCCGTCTCACTGGGCCCTTGGACGTCCAGCTTAGCTTCCTTAGGCCGCAGTATTTACACTGGGGCACCCTCCTGCAGAGGTCCCCCCGTTTGGGCAAGTCCTGAGCAATAGAGAGGGGTGCCCAGTGAGCCTTTGGTGGGGTGTGACAGACCCTTCTACTCTTAGGGGGTGGCTGTGGGACAGCCCATCCCAGGGGACCAGGCTCTGGGTCAGTGGGTGCTGAGAAGAGACTCCAGAGGGTCAGCCAGACAGAGGTGGGCGGATCTGGGGAGACATCCAGCCGCCCCCTTTGCCCCCCCACCCCCAGTCCTGACTGGGATGCCTGCAGCTGCAGGCACAGTGGGATGTCAGCCTGCAGACGGTAGGGGAGGGAGAAGAGGCGAGCCAGACAGCAGGCCACAGGGCGGACTGGGAAGCAGGGCACAAAATGCTTCCCTGGGGGCTGGTAGGGGAGGGCAATCTGAGAAATAGCCAAACACCTGCAGGAGGAGGAATTTGACAAGTGAGCGAACACATCTATCTGTAACTACTCAGCACAACAGCGTCCCTGAACAAGAATGGGGAGTTTCACGGAGAGAGTTGAGTTCTAGCTACAGCGGGAGGATGAGGAGCCACCCACACACAGACCAGGGAAGAGTGGGGAGCAGAGGGAACAAGGCCACGGCCCCATGGAGAAGAGGCCATGGCTGTCTTTCCCGCCCTGTCGTTGCCTACTGAGGCAGAGAAAGCAGTGGGTGCCTCCCAATCCCCTCTGTGTCCTCTAAGTGACCCATCACCCCAAGCCCAGACATTCTCTGCAACACACAGCAGGAGGGGAGGGGGAAGGAGGGAAAGAAGGAAAGAAAGAGGGAGGGGGAAGGAAGAAAGGAAGGAAGAAGAGAAGGAAGGGAGGGAGGGAGGGAGGGAGGGAGGACAGCAACCTTTCCTGGGCACTTACTTTGTATCTGCTGCTTGGAGATAACGTTGTTTCTGTCACCAGCATTCACCAGGCTCCTGGGCCCAGGTGGGAATTGGCGAGTTTGTTCACTAAGCCAGCAAAGCTGGGATGCTGGAGTGGCAGAGCCAGTGGGTGTTGGAGCCAAACCTGCCTTTGGTTCCATGTCTTCACACTCCATGGCACTTCCTCTAGAAAGTGTAAGGAGGACAGACACAAAGGCTTGGCACCTCCTGTGTGATAATACCGTGCAGCTCATTGGCAGCTTGTCATCGTGGGCTTTGTCACACATCCTACCTGTCTCTTCACAGGGTCCCGGGGTTCTTACCCACAGCCTGCTCTTCTGTTACTATCTCCTCTCACCTCTGTTAGCTGTTTCCTCTTCGGTCCTGAAGAGTCAGAAAGGGTGGAGGGGAAGAAGATGTGTACGGAATGTCACAGAGAGAGAGTAGTAAGTGTCTCCTTTTGGGAGCCCACTATGAACCCCTTTTATTTCTTCTCACTGAAGCCTCAAAGAAGCCGGATGGAAGTTATTGAACCCCCTGTGTTAGCTTTGGCTCTCTGCATGCAAGGAGTAGAAATTAAGTCAAACTGATTTAAACCTTAGACGTTGTGGGAGGTTGATTATTAAGATGAGAGAGTGTCTCAGGCAACTCAAGAGCAAGAATTCCAAACTTGAGAGAGGTTCTCAATCCTGCAAACTGGGGCCGCGTCTGTTCCTGTTTGAGTACCTCTGCGTACCTGCACCACACTGAAACAAAACAAAGAAACGAACAAAAAAATGGTAGCAGCATGGCTGCTGTGAGTTTACATGTCCTGCATTCAGTCACTCAACAGACCTTTCTCCCTGTTTCAATTCAAAATTGGTCCCAGGAAAAGGGAGCAATCAGCGGCAGCTGGAGGGAGGTATTGTAACAAAAATATGACTGCTTTCAACCCCCTGTTGGGTGGGGGGACACAGTGATTCCCGGAGAGTGGGCCAGGCGGAAAGGGCAACACGTGTCAGTCACACCCCGTTATACAGGTGAAGAAACTGGGCCCCAGGCAGGTCAAGTTCCTAATGTCATGCAGGGGGTAGGTCTGTGAGCAGGACGGGGATTTGAACATGTGATTGTCTGATGCTCTGTATTTTCTTCGTGTCATCCCAGTGTTTCTCACAGTGTGGGACACGTGCCAGAGGTGGTATTTAAGATGGTTTTTGGTGCTCACAAATGGACATTTAAAATTTATTGGCAATTGGAAGAATAGTAACCGCCAAATAAAATCCATGATATAGAATCTCTTTTAAAGAAAGTTTGTAAACAGTAAAAAAGTGAGCCAATTAATATATAAAGTAAAAATTAGTATAGGTGGCGTAATATGTAGATATGACAAGAATTGTAAAGGTTGTTTGCAAAGGACCGGAGTTCGACAAATATCGCCAGGGGTGTTATTATTGTGCCACCAAGTGATTTTTTTTTTTTACCCCAAGTTCAAGGATCTTCCCATTTTATTCTTTTTTATTTTATTTTACTTTTATTAGTTTCAGGTACACAAGACAAAGTAATACTTAGACGTTCATCATTTATATCCCCCACACTGTGTGAACCCCCCTCCCCCATCCACTACCCCTCTGACATCACACACAGCCATTACATTTCCACTGTCTCTATTCCTAATGCTGTACTCCGCATCTCATATATATATATATATATATATATATATATATATATATATATATATATGAGATATATATAAACTTGTAGTTGACATTCATTACTGTTCAGCTTCAGCTTCAGGTGTACAGCACAGTGATCAGGCATCTATATCTTCCCTGAGGTGGTCTCCCTAATGAGACAAGTGTCCATCGGATACCCTACAAAGTCTTTACAACATTATTGATTACATTCCCCAAATTAATTTTCAGAACCCCATGGCCATCTTGTGGTTACCGACTGTTTTCTAATCCCCTCACCTTCCCCCTTATCCCCACCCTCCGCCCATCTAGAAACCCTCAGTTTTTCCTCTGTCTCCAAAACTGTTTCTGATTAGTTCATTCACTTATTCTTTTCTTTAGATTCCACATATAAGTGAGATCATATGGTATTTATCTTTCTCTGTCTGACTTATTTCACTTAACATAATGTTCTCTAGGTCCATCCATGTTGTTGCAAATGGTAAGATTTCTTTCTTCTTTATGGCTGTGTAATACTCCATTGTATAAAGGTACCACAGTTTCTTAATCCAGTCATCTACCGATGGGCATTTCAGTTGTTTCCATGTCTTGGCTATTGTGTCAAAATGGCTTAAAGACTTAAATGTAAGATCTGAAAACATAAAATTCCTAGAAAAAAATATAAGAAGAAACTTCACAGATATTACCCGGAGTAAGATTTTTACTGATATATCCCCTCATGCGAGGGAAGAGAAAAAATAAACATGTGGGATTATATCAAACTAAGAAGTTTTTTCACAGCAAAGGAAACCATCTACAAAACAAAAAGGGATCCTACTGAATGGGAAAAGATATTTGCCAATGATATATCTGATAAAGGATTAATGTCACAAATTTATAAAAAACTCACTTAACTCCAAAAAAACAAACAACCCAATTAAAAAATGGGCAGAAGACATGAAGAGACATTTTTCTAAAAAGGACATACAGATGGCAAACAGACATATGAAGATATGCTCAACCTCACTAACCGTCAGAGAAATGCAAATAAAAACCACAATGAGATACCACCTCACCCCACTCAAAATGGCTATCATCAATAAATCGACAAACAACAAATGCTGGCGCGGATGTGGAGAAAAGGGAACGCTTGTGCACTGTTGGTGGGATTGCAGATTGGTGCAGCCACTATGGAAAACAGTATGGAGGTATCTCAAAAATCTGAAAATGGAACTACCTTATGATCCTGCAATTCCACTCCTAGGTATCTATCCGGAGAAATCCAAAACTAATTAAAAAATGTTTATGCACGCCTATACACAGTACCCATTTTATTCTTTAGTTCCCTGTCTTCACGAGTTTCATCTTCTCTCCTCAGTAGAAACAGAGTGTAGGGACTAGTTATCATTTCCACTCGTGTTTCTAAAGCAAAACAACAGAAATCTGTTGTGCATCCTTCCTCCGTTCATCTGTCACATACAGCAGACCCTTGCAGGATAATTCTTTATGTGGACTCCATTCTTCATGGGAAAAGTTTGGCTTGAGTCACCAGCTGGGGTGCAGGCAGATACATCCCCTTAGTTTTGCAAATAATTTAAGCATGAGATTCCCCCAAACTTCTCAGATCACTTATAGATGCCTTTAGAAGTCTCCAGAGTTAAGCCTGGGGGTGGGGGGGTTGCACGATCCCGTGAGATCAGGTTTGCCTGTGAACTCCAGGCAGAGGGAGGTCTGGTAAGTCAGAGCTCCAGCTGC
Organism: Rhinolophus sinicus; assembly: GCF_036562045.2. Taxonomy (NCBI): domain Eukaryota; kingdom Metazoa; phylum Chordata; class Mammalia; order Chiroptera; family Rhinolophidae; genus Rhinolophus; species Rhinolophus sinicus. The sequence continues at coordinate 4,970,529 of NC_133761.1, read as the reverse complement.
TGCTTCTGTCGTTGCCAGAAGGTGCTGTCAATGGGAGCTCACACCCCACTTCTGATGGCTGCCTGGCTGGTCCAGATCTCCACAGGAGTCATTGGGGTGTGCTCCCCAGGGGAGCTAGAATGATGGCAGGGTCTGGAGTGGCCTCCCTGCTTAGCCACACTCTGGGCCAGACAAGTACCTGTCCTCTTCCCCTCTGGGCTCTGCTCATGACATCAGTCCAGTCCTTTCTGCCTTCATGCTCACAGTGGGTACCTTTTCTTGGGTCCTTGAGGTCCTTACCTGTCAGAAGACACTGGCTGGGACTGTGCCATTTCAAGCCAACAGGTTTCTTTAACTTTTCATTTTTACATAGGATGGAAATTTTCCGTGTATTCTTCCAAGAAACCTTCTGGCTCCTTCTGCAAAATGGCCTCATCCATCCAAGAGCTCTGTAAACTCCAAATGCTTAAAAGGGCAACACATGTCCCTAGTTCATCCCATTGAAAATCTATTCATTGAATCCAAACTCGATGGTTGATCAATTCACTGAAAGATCATCTCCTGATTAAACAAATACTAGTCTTAACGATTTGTCAGTCTGTAGTTGCTGCTGCTGGTGGTGGGGGCATGTGGTCCAAACGCTTGTGGTACTTTGTTATGGCAGCCTTAGGAAACTAACACACAGCTCCCTTTTTTTTAATGTTCTTCAGAAGCTTCTATTTAAAAAAACATATTATTGTTATCGAAGTATTATGCATAGTTTTGAAAGTCCTTGATGTAGCCCACATTCCTTAGAATTCTCTAGAAGCAGAGCCTATGAAAAGCATTCTTACGCCAGTCATTTACTGAGAAAGTGGTCTCTGGGAAGAAACTGCCAGCAAGTGAGGGAGGAGGATGGGGCAGGGGGTTCCAGCTGACATCTGGCCTCAGCCTGAGCCCAGGGCGAGGTCTGACATGCCCCAGACCTGCTTCTCCTGGAGACCAGCGTCTCTGGATCAGTTGGTCCTTGGCTGGGGTCTACCCCTGGGTGCTGGGGGGACGTGGCATCCTCTCCCAGGTATTGCCCGCTGAAGGCGAACCTCTCTAGGAGGATGCAGCTGTGAGCTGATAACTGCCGGTAATGAGGGTCTGGGGAGAACACCGCCAGCGTCTGTTACGGTGCACTTGTCCTCTGCCTGCATCTCGGCTTTCCACCGCACATTTACTTCATCCGTGCAGTTTTCCAGCATTCTGATTGGTCATGGTTCCTGGGGACACTTCGATGGGGAGGGTCAGTGGGATGCCCAGCAGCCCCCTGTCTTGCAGACGGACCAAGGACATAGCTATTACTCGTCACCCACCTCCTCGCCCATCGTAGATCCCCTGTCACTTAGGAGCCTTCTGCTGGGCTAAGGTGCAAATGATCTCCCTTAGGATTTTGAATTAATTGCTCCATTCCCTTAGCTCCCTGCGTTCCCATGGAGAGACCCAGTGCCATTCAGATTCCCATTGCTTTTTGTGTAATTTCTTTTGTTCTGAAATTTCACAGTGGTGTGTTTTAGTGTGGGACTTTGGACTTTTGAAATTCTTTTTTTACTTATTACTCAGAGAGAACTTAGGTACTTCCATTCTAGGAAATGTTCTTGCCTTTTTTTCTGTGATAATTTCCTCCCTTCTATTTCCTCTGATCTCTCTGAAAACTCTTATTAGTAGGATGTTCAACTTTCTGGATTGATCACCTAATTTTCTTGTCTTTCCTTTTCTATTTTCCATTGCTTATCATTGTATTCGACTTTCTGGGAAATTTTCTTGACTTTAGTGTCAAGCACTTATTTTGAATTTAAAAAAAAATTGAGTCATCATATTTTTAATTTTCAAGAACTCTCACTTGTTCTCAGAATGTATTTTCTCATGATTGCATTTTTTCTTGTTTTATGGATTATAATATCCCACATTATTTTTCTGAGGCTATTAATTATATTTTCTTTGAAGTTTTTATGCTCTCTGCATTAATTCTGTTGCCTCTGTATTCTTTGCTCTTTGTTTAGACAGCTTTAGTAACTCTCAAGTGTCTGTTCATATTAATGAGTAATGAGTCAGATGCTTAACACCAGATACCAGCCCCGAATGCCCTTCTGGGCTGCACTCCTGGGCAGTGGAAGCCAGATGACATTTTCATGAGAGATTTGCAGGTCTTTCCTGGTGCCTTTTTCTACAGAAAGATCCTCAAATCACGGGGCTGTGAACAACCCCCCCCCCCAACCTCACTCACATATATAGACTTTTACTTTTAACATGTTTTCAGCAATTATAGACTCAATATTCAACTCGGTACTTCAGGAGTATAAACCTCTGTGTCCTGGAAGGTAGGACAGGGGTTAGAATGGGGACGTGGGGACTCTAAATTGCTGTAATTCCAACTTTTCAACCACTTCTGTGTTCAGCAGCCCACTCCTCCCCCCTTATCCCCCACCATTTTTGATACCAGGTTCTGAGTTTCTAAGCCTTTCTCTGTTCCTGGAGGGGGAAAAAGTGGGTTCATTCCTGCCTAGGTAGCTGCTTAGGGTTGAAATGTTCTCTCTGCTAAGTCATTTGCTTTCCTCCTTCTGTGGTCCATTTTCCCATAGGGTGGTGAGATGTCTCTTCGTTTCATTGAAGATAAAGTGCAGTGCTTTTTTTCTAGTTATTCTTGTTATTGGGGGGTAGTTTTAGAAGGAGAAGGTAGCACACCTATATTTATTGTGCCATCTTAAACCGAGAGGTCTTCTCTTGAAGCTTTTAGAGACTTGTCTTTCTTGTGGTGTTTGAAAATGTGATATAACCTGTGAGTAAAATATTAGGCCTCATCACTATGCCTCTTTTCTTCCTTATTTCCGCAGCTCTTTATATTTTCAGCTGTTATGCTTGAAGAATTCCAAATTGCCAATTAAAGATCCTTTGAGAGGTGTCACTTCCTTTAAATGACTTCCTTTAAAAAGAGTGCTCAGATGTTCTATCTGAAGGGAAGGTATGAGGTTATTAAGGCAGGTAACACACCTGGCCGACAGTGCTCCGCTCACAGAAGGTGTGGCTGGGGAGAAGGGGAAACTATTTGGGGCCCAGTTTTTCAGCGAATTCCCCTGCTCCAGGCTCCTATGTTGGTGAGTCTGGTTCCATCTCCCTGTCAGTCTTATCTATACTCTCAAGTCCCGGACTTCTCCAGAGTTTTGTGGTACAGGATGTATCTTTGGACAAGCTATTTAGCATCTCTCTGCCTCAGTTTTTTTTTTTTTAATCTGTAAAATGGAAATCATAATGAGACTTTCTTTGTAGGATTTTGCCACCGTTAAATGAGACGTTCCAGGTGAAGAAACTAAAACTTGACATGTAGATAGCTGACTCATAATAACCTTCCAAAAATGTCATTCATTATTATTTTAATAGACTATTAAGACGGGGAGAAGATAAAAGCTCATTTCAGTCCTCTGTCCTTAGCGGAAGTCTGATGAACTTTCCTGAGATTTACATACTTCATGCAGTTGCTTGAGGAATAAGTGAGCTAACATGTGGAAAACACATAGCACGTGGCAGGCACGTACTTGTTATTACTAGTAGACAATCAGTGGGTGTTCGTTGAACGAATGTTGAAGAAAGGCTGTTATAGCCGGAAGCAGTCCCAAGCCTGGATGCTAGATAACCTGCATTTAGTCCTGACTAAGTCTATAAACCTTTCTGAGCCTCAGTTTCTTCATCTGAGGCAAGAAATAATAATGGCTGTTTCTGAATAACGTTATAATGATGATTTTATGGTAAGTAGCATGCAAACTGTAAGTGCTTCATAAATAACAAGGTATATGTGGGTGTGCTTGCCCACACATGAGCCTGTGAGTTAGGCATTCCAAAAGATAAGATGAGAAGGGGAAACACCCACATAACGGTGTCTCAGAGATGCCAGGAAGTTCCACCAATTCTTCAAAACGTTGCATTTCCAGATGTGGTAACAGACTTCTGTGCTACAGTCTCTAGACTTAGAGTTTGCTGCTTTCCCATTGGCTGTGGCTGTCAGTGAGTCCCATCAACCAGGCAAGGGCTGCCCATCTGATCAGAGTGGAGGACGAGTTACTTCCTGCCAAGTTGCTTCTTTCACTGAAATATACTGGCCATGAATTTGATGAAAAGGAAGAGACAGGAGGCTGTCTATATTTGAGTCTTTGCGTGGAGACCAGGGATTTCAAGTCAATGCCTCTGAACCAAAAAGAATTCAGATTTTGAGGGTATTCTCAAAAGATGGGTTTTATTTTGTAATTTTTCTCAATTGGCACTAAGCAATGTTCAGAGATGACCAGCGAGGGAATAAGAGAATGAGCTGGAAATCTACTCTCCAAGAAGCTCCCACCAAAGTCCCTTGAAATGGCTGCTTATATTAACTTCTGAGAGCCGCCCCCTGCCCCCTCCCCCCCCACCCCCGCCAAAGTGCCTGCGTCTGCCCTCCCTCCTGCAGAAGGCCCTATGCACTGCTTTCTCCTTGGAACCTGTTTACAGGGAAGCTAATTATTTTTCCTCGTGCAAAAGCCCACTTTTGACTTTGCAAGCTGTGCTCAGCCTCCTGGGGGAGAACGGGTCGGAATTTCAGCGCTCCCGACTGTACATTGGATGGCCTAAAAATACTCATAAATTGGCCTTCACCTTCCTAACCAGGCGGGGCTATAATCGAAAGGCAAACTCTTCTGAGAATTCGGACGGACTATTACTTCCCACGGATGGCATCATCTATAAATAGCAGTGCCTTCCAGGTAGTGAGCCGCTGGCTGGCAGAGCCCTGTGCTTCTATTATTCCAGAGAAGATTGAATGCCACTGGAAGATGATGGAAGTGAGAAGGCTAGTCTGAGACTCGAGCCTTGGAGAAAGTCACAGGGAGCGTCCCTGGAGCCTTTTCTCAGAACCATCCCCCCCACCAACCCCCAGCTCCCAGCTGGGCCCTGGGGAGACAAATACACATAAAACAAGTTTGAGCTTTTCGGGATCTAATAGTAGAGAACAGTACTGCCCAACCAAAGGGCAATGCAAGTGACATATGTAATTTCAAATTTTATAGCAGCCATATTAAAAAAAAAAAAAGCAAAAACAAATAGGCAAAATTCATTTTAATGATGTAGGCTACTAATGTATGTCCATTATATTCAAAATATTATCACTTCACCATGCAGTCAGTATAAAAGGATGAGCTAGTTTGCATTCCTGTTACACTCCGTCTTTGAAGGCCGTGTGTGCACACATTGAGCACATCTGCAGGGCCACTAACTTTTCATTGAAATGACTCAATTTATACCTGAATTTCATCATGTTTACAGTAGGAAAAGTGGTTCACAACAACTCAGGTTGTTTCAAATATTCTTATGGCACCTCTCCTCACCATAAATTAAATGCACATAAGCCTTTGTCTCAGGATCCGCTTGGGGGGGAACCCAGGCCAGGACATGTAGCTGAGGAAATCCCAGTGTGTTCTCAAACAGACCGTCGAAGACAGATTGCCCTTACTTTGGTGTGGACTCAATGACACATGGATGGAAATGACCAGAATATAGTGTTCATGCATTCATTCATTTATTCAACAAGTATTTATTGAGCAGTTACTATGTACCATTTGCCATTCTAAATTCTGGGAATAGAAGGGTGAATAAGGAAGGACCCTTCTTTCATAGAAATTACGTCTCAGCCTAAGAGCTGTCTGTAAATGGTATGGACTTCCTCAGGAGGAAGGGTTTCTGTCCTGGGCATCCTACAGGTAATTCAGGCATATGCAGGGTCTCTGATGCTGGGAGTTCCTCATACCTGTTTTAAGTAACCCTAGGAGTCGGTTAAGTGGATGTCTGGGAAGCCGTCCCCAGTGAGAATCCTTTATTTTAAAATATCTCCATTCCTTTGCCAGGTTTCCAGAAATATTGCCATTGTTTTATTCCTCCTAACCATCTGGAAGGGTTGGGGTCACCAGGGGCTCTTCTCAGGGGCACATGTTTCCAGGAAGCGTTGTTATTGGTGCAGGTAGGGGACACCGCCTTGTGTCAATCCCCAGCATGTCGAGTTAGGGAATGCTCCCGGTGGAAGCCCACTCACGAGTCCCAAGCCAGACTCGGGGCCTAGGCTGGGAATTCACAAGGAGCATGGCAGCCCCCACACCCCCGTCCCTTTAAGCGGGGTCAGGTTAGTGGCGTTATGCCTGGAACTTGCTCCTCTGACACTTCCAACGACTCCCTGAGCACAATCGGCTGTATGTTCAAAATGCCTAGACTGGGCCTGTTTGTTATACTAACCTCTGACGGAGAGGCATGCAGTCTCTTCTGGATTAAGGGGCAGGGCAAGGTAAGGCTTCAGGAGAGGGGTGACATGTGAGCAGACCTTTGATGGTTGAATAAGCATTGGTCAAGGAAAGGAGGTGGCAAGATGTTCTAAGCAGAGAAGGATGAAGGAGGTGGTACTGAGAACTGGCAGAGAACACGGAGTGTGGGTGTCACCTGTAAGTTCAGTGGTGTTAGAATGTAAAGTAAAGGATAAGACAGAAATAGCGGGAGATCAGCCTGGCAGAGGAGGGAGGGGAAGGGTCGTGAGGGCCCCATGTGTTGAATTTGGGGGATAGGGCTTCCAGCTGCTGGTTGACCTCTATGGAGTCTAAGTGAGCTGGCAGCTCCCAGGTCTGGTAAGAGTCTGTTGGCCTGTATCCTTATACAGAACCATGTCCATGGGCACCAGTGGAGTGAGAATGCCCCTGGATTCAAGGTGCTCCCTGCCACTCCTCCCATCCCAGGATTGATAATAGTCCCAGGAAATTTCAAAGACCCATCAGTTCCAGATTCAAGGGCAGGAAGCAGCCGTATAAGGCCATTCACTGTTCACAATGGAAAATTATGAGTCATCATATCTGAGTCTCAGATAGAAGTGACTTACCCTAGTCCATGCAGCACAGGGCCCCAGGTCTCCCCGTTCTCAGCCGTGTAGTCTTTTTGCTTCGCTCTTTGTATCCCTGGAGCCACTGAGCTTCTCTTTGACTCCTCAGGCCTTTGGGCTTAACTCTGAAGAAAAAAGATGAAGCACGTCTGTTGTCCTGTAGACCCGGAGTGAAGGACATGCTACGTCTTTCCTACTGTGTGTCTCTGTCCTTCTGCCACCGCTGATGGACTATGTGGCCTCACCTTATTTGCAGTCAGCCGCCTGAGAAAGGGCAGCATCCAGCAGGGTGTCACTCAGCTTCTCTCTGTGTTACTGTCAACCGTCCAGTGAGAGCCAGTCCAATGACAAACTGCCCTCCTTCATTCTTCCTTACGTTAGACAAAGACAGACAGACAGAAAAGGAACACATCTAGGGCCACCGGGAAAACGTCTCCCTCATGCCTCACTTTGACCTTCAGTCGTTTATCAGGACCTCTGAAGACCCATGAAAAGAGGAAAGGCCTCTGGGATGAATTACACATTTCATGAAACCCCAATGTAGGTGAGGGCTTGAGGCGTCCTTGGAATTGAAGCGGACAAAGAGGAGTAAGGCAGAGAGCTGCTCACTGTGGGGAGTCAGGTGGCCTTGTCACGCTGGGGTAGGACAGGTGACGGACAAAGGTTTCTGATAATGTACATCAGTCACATCTCAGTCCTGAGGAAGCAGCTGATTCTGTGATAAGCACTCAGTATTTTTTTCAGATCTTAGGCTCAAATATCTCTCATCTTTTCTACTCTTCCTTCCTTTCCCCCTCTTTCTCTCCTTTCCTTGTATCCATCCATCCATCCATCCATCCATCCATCCATCCATCCATCCATCCATCCATTTCCTGCCATTAAATATTCACTGCCCCTGTGCTGCATGCCAGGAATTTCTGTTTATCCACCGAGACAGGCAGCAGAGCATGGCCAAGGTTAGAGTCTGGGGACCAGTTGCACCTGAGTTAGAATTCTGCCCCCCTCATTTGCAACACGGAACGTTGGACAAGTTAACTGTTTGAGCAATGAACAAGACTGAGCAAGCCCATCTGACTCTGCGTCCGTCCCTCTTTGCCTTTGTCCCAGACTTTGGAAAAGGTCTGAGGAACTTTAGGTGGCATCCTCTTCTTGCCTGCCTCGCAAGGCCAGCTGGTCGGGGACAAGGCCAACTGGGGGGAGCAGATGAGGGAGAGGAGAGGGAGGAGAATGGTCAGGTAGCCTGGGTGTGCTGCTTCTCAGAGGTGGGGGACGTTGGGCCCAGGAGCTCACTGCGGAGGTCCTGAAATGGCAAGGCTTTCTGATACCACCCCCAAAACATGATGCAGTTTAGGAAGGCCCACAGATGGAGTCCCACTCATGCAAAGAAGAGAAAGGCCAAGGGACTGGTGAGACAGCTGGGCTGCCTCAGAACTGCCATCTCCACCCCGGCTCTCACGTGCGCTTCAGTCGCTCCAGAGCCTGCCTGCAGATAGGAGGGCACGACGGAAGCCCCTTTTGATTTCCTTCCCTTTGGCTGACTGCGTATATCCTCAGAAGTGAAGTTAGAGCTTTTATTTGTTAAGAGTATGAGGCACTTTACATACTCTGATTGCATTTGTTTTCATCTGTGCCATAACCCTGAGGTGGGAATTATTATTTGCATTTTAGTGATAAGGAAATTGGGGCGAATAGAAACTCAGTAAGTCTCCCAACGTCACCCAGTTAACTAGGTTTGAATCCAGGTCTGTCTTACTCCAAAGCCTGCGCTCTGTCTTTCATTTCATTTGTTCATTCACTTATTCGCTCATACACATAAGAAAGACAGATGGATGCCCTGCTTACAGGAAGCTTTCTTTATAACACAGGAGGTACACAGACCGCAGAGAAGAACCAGATACACATGTGTGTATCGTTTTATATAGTGATGCATTTTATGAAGATAAAAAGTGGCTGGGGTGAGGGTGGGGGATATTTGAGACTGGATAATTCAGGAAAGCCTCGCTAAGGAGTTGGTATTGGAGTGACATGTAAGTGAGAAGTAGTAGTCAGCCCCTGGGAAGATCCCAGGGCAGAGATCTTTCGTCCCATCCAGACCCGAAAGCCACATTCATATTAGAGACTTCAAGGCTCTCTTTTCGGTCTGATTCCCTAGCTCTCATATAATCATGGAAACTTAGAAGGCAGGGTGGGGAGTAGCCTCCGCTGTCATTTCATCCCATAAAATAACAGATTTCTGTGCAAGGCTTTGCAGCTAACAATTTTCAGATGATATTCAGAAAGGCCTTGTGACATAGGAAAGAATGTATTTTTGCCCCAAATTTTCAGCTTACAACACAGGAACAGAGAGATTGTCCTGTGTGCTAACTGTTGCCTCTTTTAGGGCCGTTCTTTGGTCTGAAAATTTCTTACCCATTGGGCAGTTTTCTTGTTTATTGTGCCTGGAACGTAGTAGGAACTCAGGGGCTGCTTGCTAATCGGAACCCCCAAGTGTTCCACAGCTGCCTGGTTGCCCAGGACGCTGTGTGGCCTCCCTCCTCTCCACAGAAAGCGTGAGTCTATTTTCTGAGGAGTGAACTGTGCTTTAGCCCCGTCCTTCTCCGCTCTCCTTCACCAGTTACCTGATCCATGCTCAAGTCTGCCAGAATGTGAAGTGCGAGTGCTTAAGCTGAACAATTCATGGATTTATACGAGGCCAGACAATTAAACTCTCAAACTCATTCTAGAAAAAGTGCTACATCAAGTGCTACATCACTCACTGCTGAATATCACTATGGTCACCTTCCAAGCACTCCCCTTGGGAAGCTGTGCACTGACACCAGCGCCTAGTCTACCCTTCAAAGCAATTTTGGAACTCTTTTTTTTCTGGAATGGCCATCAGAGCTGTCGTCGTATTATCCTTGATGTCCTGAATGTCATCAACATGTCTTCCTTTCAGTATTTCCTTTATCCTCAGGAAAAGAAAGAAGTCACTAGGGGCCAGGTCAGGCAAATAGGGAGGGTGTTCCAATACAGTTATTTGTTTACTGGCTAAAAACTCCCTTACAGACAGTGCCCTGTGAGCATTGTTGTGATGCAAGAGCCGTGAATTCTTGGCAAAAAGTTCAGGTCGTCTAACTTTTTCACTCAGCTTTTTCAGCACTTCCAAATAGCAAACTTGGTTAACTGTTTGTCCAGTTGGTACAAATTCACAGTGAATAATCCCTTTGATACCAAAAAAGGTTAGCAACGTCGTTGCAACATGTTCGCGAGCTGAATTGTCAGACTTGGTATATTCCAAGTCCCCCCACCCAAATTATTTGAGGTGGTTTAAAATGAAAGTTTCTGTCACAATAATAATATTAAATTAGGGACTCATGGGCAAGACAAGGGACAAAGACTCCTGCCGATCCTAAGGAGCGATGTCTTTGGTTTTTCCCCCTCCCTGTGCTGGGAGTGTTGTGAACACTGGTCCACTGGACAACGTACCCTTTTACGTATCCAAGGACGCCGTTTCACAGCTTCTTCCTCTTATTTCCCGAGCCATCAGTTTTCCATTTTCAACTGGATCACTACCATTGGCCTGAAAATATGCTGTAATTTTGCCTCCATAAACCTAAATTCTCCTCCAGCTCCTGGCCCTTCTTTCTTTTAAAACAAATAAAACTCTTGCTAAGTGTGTACACATTTATAATTCGCCTTTTATCATGACATAATGTCCCTTTTTATCCCCAATATTTTTTCTTGCTTTGACGTTGATATTTGTCAGATATTTATCTGATGTTTGTCTGGTACTAATATGGCCACTCGAGCTTTCTTTTGTGTTGTATGGTATATATTTTTTATCCTTTTACTTTAATATATGTATTCATTTTTAAAAAGTTTCCTGTACATAACATATAGTTCGGTCCTGCATTTATTTATTTAATAAGATTGTTATTAAAACATAAGTAACATACAATATTATATCAGTTTCAAGTAAGCACCATAATTATTCAACACTTATATACCTAAAGAAGTGATCACCATGGTAAGTCCAGCAACCATCTGACACCGTACCACGCTGTCACAATATTATTGACTATATTCCCTGTGCTGTACATTATATCCCCATGACTTGTTTTATACCTGGAGATTTGAACTTCTTATTCCCCTTCACCTTTTCTCCCCCTTTTTAATTTTTCAATTACCATTCAATATTGTTTTATCTTATTTTCAGGTGTAGAGCATAGTGGTTAGACGTTTATATAATTTAAGAAATGATCCTCCTGACTGGTACCCACCTGGCACTGTACGTAGTTATTGCCATATCACTGACTATATTCCCTGTGCTTTACTTTACATCCCCATGACTATTTTTTAACTACCAATTTGTACTTCTTAATGCCTTCACCTTTTTTACTCTGCCCCCAAACTCTCTCCCATCTATCGCCCTGATAAATCTAGTATCCATCTGACACCATACATAGTTGTTATTGTATTATTGACTATATTTCTTGAGCAATACCCTATAGTCCCACGACTACTGTGTAACAACCAATTTGTGCTTCTTAATCCCTTCCACATTTTCACCCATTCCCAAACCCCCTCCCGTCTGGCAGCCATCAAAATGTTCTCTGTATCTATGAGTTTGTTTCTGTTTTGTTTGTTTATTTGTTCTTTAGATTCCACACATAAGCAAAATCACATTGCATCGGTCTTTCTCTGTCTGACATAACTCTGTTCAGCACAATACCTTCCAGGTCCAGCCATGCTGCCACACATGGCCAGAACCCATTCCCTTCCATAGCTGAGAAGTAGTCCATTGTATATATGTGTCACCTCCTCTTTATCCATTCATCTATTGGCAAACACCCAGGCTGCCTTCACATCTTGGCCATTGTAAACAATGCCGCAATGAACATATGGATGCACATGTCTCTTAGAGTAGCGTTTTGGGTTTCTTTGGATAAAAACCCAGAAGTGGGATTACTGGGTCCTTTGTCTCGTTAGAGCCTGTGTTTTAAAGTCTGTTTTGTCTGGTATATGTATTGCTATTGCAACTTTTGTTTGTTTCCATTTTCATGAAATATCTTTTTCCCATCCTTTTTACTTTCAGTTTATGTGTGTCTCTCAATATGAAGTGAGTCTCTTATAAGAGTTGGGTCCTGCTTTTAGGACCAACCTGGCAATATCTTTTAGTTTGTGTGTTCAGACTATGTTTAATGTAATTATTGATATGGTAGCATTTTAATCTAATAATTGTTTTCTATTCTATTTATTCTTTGTTCTATTTTTCTATCTTTTTGTTTGGATGAATTGAGAATTTTTGTGTTTCCATTTTTCCCCAGCAATTGGCTTATTATTTAAGCTTATTTCAATATATTTTAGTCATTGCCCTAATATTTAAAACATACATCTTTAATTTATCACAATGTACCTTCAAATAATATTGCATGTCTTTACATATAGTGTCAAAATCTTAAAACAATATATTTACAATTTCTCCCTCTCCTATTTTGTACTGATTTTTTCATATATTTAACTTTTATGTGTACTATAAAAACACAGTACATTGCTACTAATTTTGCTTTGGACAATCAGTCATCTTTTAGAGCTATTAAAATTGGGAAAACAATTTTATTTGCCTTCATTTCTTTGTATATATCCAAATTTATGTCTGGTACCATATTTTTTCTGTATGATGAATTTCCTGTAACATTTCTTATAGTACAAATTTCTTGGTAATGAAATATTTTACCTTTTATTTTTTATGAAGAAGTTTTTATTTCACTTTTGCTTTTGAAAACATTTTTGCTAGGTATAGAATTCTGGGTTAACAGTGTTTTTTTTTTTTTTCCATTCAGTACTTTAAAGGTACTACCTACCCATTGTCTTCTGGCTTTCACAGATTCTGGTGAGAAGTCACTATATTTCATATTTGCTTCTTTATGTAATTTATCTTTCTCTTTCTCTTTGGTTTCCATCAGTGTGAATATGATGTGTGTGTGTGTGTGTGTGTGTGTGTGTGTGTGTGTGTGTGTTTAAGGTATCTTTTGGGACTTCTATGCATTTGTTAGATCTGTGATTTGATGTTTTTCAATATTTTGGGAAAATTGTTGGTGATTATCTCTTTAAATATTTTAAATATTGTGTTCTCTCACTCTTCTACTTCAATTTGGATCTAGTCAGGAGTTGTTGCTATGGTTACCGTCAGGGCACAAGTGGTCTCAAATTCTTCTAGTGTCCCTTTGTACTTCTGTGGCATCTGAGATGCTAGAAGGTTTTTCTCAATGTTTCTGCTGTATCCTCAGATGTTGGACTTCTCTGAATGCTTACCCAAGGAAGACATGTCTTCCTATGCTCTTGTCTTTTCCACAGTGCTACATTTGTTACTCGGTGTTTATCAGGCTGTTGGTAGGTGGTGGTGGGCTCTCCTCTTGTCTAGGTCTGCTCTTCGTCTTAGGCAGGCCTTGTGTTCCTGGCTTTCTCACAGAAATTGCCTTTCTTCCCATGACAGCCCAATGCTGCCTGTGACTGTGGTGGTTCTCTGTATGAAAAAGAGTTTGCATCTTGTCCCTTAGTGGTCAGGGACTTCCAATTGTATTGGGACAGGACCTGGGCCCAGGATCGAAGGTTAATTCTTTAATCCTCCCCAAGCAGCATGGGGTCTTCACTTGTGCCTTGGAGCCATGGATGTGTTGTCTTTTCACTCAGCTTTTGTTCACAGAGGATCAGAGTCTGGGTAGAATTTTATGCCTTTCCCACAGGCAGCTGCCCCCCTTCCTTCATGCCACCATGGAGGGGCTTTCTCCTGTGTCTTGCCCTTTTGTCTAATTTCTCCTGTGAACACCCAGTGGAGGTCTGTGGAGAAAGCACTGAGTGTGGGTGCAAACTCTTTTTTTTTTTTTTGTAGATCCCAGTGTTTTATACTCCAGGGTTCAGTTTCTGGGCCTCTTTTCTTCTTTAACTATACTTATATTCTTCTTGTGATCTCATCTAGCCTTAGAGTTTTAAATACCATCTATCCGCTGACAACTTCCCTTCAACTCTGAATTTATATACTACTAGACATCTCATTTGAATGCCTAAGAGACGTCTTAATTTAACAAGTCTAAAACCAGATCTTCCTCCAACAAAGCTGTTCATCCTCCAGACTTCCCAAACTTAGTAAATGTATTCTCAGCAAAAGTCCTTCTGTTTGCTAGGACCTAAAACCTTGGAGTTGTCTGGGCACAGACTTTCTGACGCCACATTCAATCCAGCAAATCTTGTTGACTGTACCTTTAGAATATATCCAGCACTAATTCCTTCTCACAGCCTCCACTATTACCACCCTAATCGAAGCCACAGTCATCTCTGCCTGGGTTAATGGAATAGAACTCTAACTGGTTTCCTTTTTCCTGCTTTCCTTCCCTACCCAGTCTATCCTCAATACTTCAATCAGTAGCAAAAAAAAAAACAAAACACGAGCAATCCTAATTAGTAATGTGATATTGGGCAGGTCAGAACCTCCCCTCTCATATTCTTTTATTTTCAAAATAAGAATGTGGGCAGAATTCTAAAGGTGTCCCTCCAAACTTTCTGTCCCCTGGTTATTCAATCAAACATCAATCTAGGTACCGTTGTGAAGGGATTTTGCAGATGTAATTAATGTCACAAATCAGTTGATTCTAAGATAGGGCCATTATCTGGGTTGGCCTTACTAAATCAATCAGGCCCTTTAAAAGCAGAAAGTTTTCTCCCGATTGTGGCAGAGGAGTCATTCAAAGATTTGAAGCATGAGGAAATGCCATGTGCCATTGCTGGCTTTGAAGATGGGGGGGGGGGGGTCACATACCAAGGAATGTCTGCAAACTTTAGGAGCTGAGAGTGACAGCCAGCAAGGAAATGGGGACCTCAGTCCTATAATCACAAGGGACTGAATTCAGCCAGTAAACTGAATGGACTTAGAAGCAAATGCTTCGCAACAGACCCCTGATAAGATCCCAGTCTGGCCCTTGCCTGAATTTCAGCTTTGTTTGACCCCAGGCAGAGAACCCACCTGAGCCTGCCTGCAATTCTGACCTACAGAGCTGTAAGGTCATAAAGGTGTATTGTTTTAAGCCATTGAGTTTGTGGCCATTGCTGTACAGCAATAGAAACTAATGTAAGGAATAATGAGAAATTTGTTCTTTTCATGGTAATTGGCTAATTTTCAAAAACAAGTCACGTTTTTGTCTTTTTTTTTTTTTTTTGAGAAAATGGTTAACCATATTGTATTGAATAAAAGTCAAAGATGTTAAAGGGTCCTACAATACTTGATCTTGCCCTTTCATCTCTGTGACCTAATTTGCTACTTTCCCACTTGTTCACTTACCCCAGTCAAATTGGAATCCTTGCCTTGAGATGTTTGCCCGTGCTGTTTCCTATGCCTGGAGTATTCTTTCCCTAAATATCTCCCTGGCTCCTTTCTCAACTATTTCAGGTCTTTGCTTAAGAATCTGTGGTTCGATATGTTTATTTGTTTCTGTCTCCTGGTATGCCTAATAATTCTCACTGAAAAATCTAGGATGAACATGATACTCTGGGATGAAGTTATCTTCTTCTGGCAGGAATTTAGCAGGATAATAATGAACCAGTCTGGGACCGAGCTGAGTTGAAACTATGTCTTCAGTCTTTGTGAAAATTGGTAAATTTTTTTGCCCTTATTCCTGGGGTTCAGAACTGGTGGTCAAAATGGAAAGCCTGTTGTATTTACATGTCCCCTTCTCCTTCACATGCCTTGAATTGCAATTGTTGGCTCTTCAGTCCTTTGAGATCACTGAAATTTTAGCCTCTTAGCACAGTCTCTTCTTGGCTTCTTAGCCTCTTGGTCACCATTTACTAATCATCAAATGCCTCAAGTTGAGATGGAATGTAGGGCTCACTTCTTTTGTTTTTCTTGGGATCTTGGCTTCTCTTGGGATCTTGGCCCTTGAAGTTGAGTAGCTCTCCAATTCCTTCAAACAGAATTATTATTATTTTTTAAAGCATTTATCTAGATTTTCTGGTTGTCCTCAGGGAGAAGGTTGGTCTGATACAAGCTAGCTTGACTATAGCTGGAAATGGAAGAAATATCACCTCCTTTATTACACCTTTCCTGACACCCTGTAAAATCAGCGACCTCACTCCTTCCCTTCTCTGTATATATATGATTATTATTTATGAGTATTCACACAAAATATAAGATGTAAGGACAGGAATTCATATACGTTTTTCTTCCATCGCAGCCCCTTGAACAGTGCTTGGCACAAAGGGCAATTAATGAATGAAATTAAAATTTTGGTTAATGAGTAAAAAAAAAAAAATGAATGGATAACATGTTGAGTCACTTAAGAGTAAATTTGGGACTAGACACTTTTTGATGGCAGAGAAAAAAGAGAAAATGTGATGAAATGAAGACATTAGTAAAACAAAGTCAGGTGGGAGGGGCCTGGCAATGAAAAGTCAGTCGTGTTGCTCTGGAAGTAGAGACAGGTGAGAATGAACACCAGGAACTTACTCATTTGTGACTTTTGGTTTCCAGTTTTCTCTGTTAGTTTTCCATAGTGATGATCAGACTGAAAATAACGTTAGCCCTGGTTTGTTTTTCACTTAACATGATAAGCCTAGCGTTTCTCTGTATTTGACAGTGATGATAACTAAGACCCTTGAAGGTGGCTTGTTAGACACTCACTACTGGCCAGGAACTACCTTAACAATCATCTTTTCTGATCTTAAAGTGGTCCCGCAAGGGCTGGGTGGATGGTAGCTGTCTTTTGGAGTGGATGAAGTGAAGGCTTCGAGAGGCTCGCTAACACGTCTGGGGTTTCACGGCATGTAGGCGGCTGGCTTTGGAGAAAGGTCTGTCAGACCGAGTTCCTGAGTGCTCGGTCCCCACTGACCCCTTCCTGCTATGGTCCATTGTATCCGGAGTCTCATGGTGCAGGTCGGGTAAAGGACATAGGAAGCCGGGGTTTGTGGAATTCCAAGGACAGCCCACTTGGGCTCCTTGGCTGGCAGCCCTCTATTTCCTTCCATACCCCCCCACCCTGGGTACGTTCCAGCCACAAGCATCACTTTCACACTCTCTTTTTCTTCTACCTGCATCGAAAATGAGAACTCAGTGCTGGGCGCTGCTGCCGGTTCAAAAGCATGATGCTTTTATAATGATTTCTTTCCCGAGAGCTGCTCTGGAAAGCCGAACCACAGCATGCTGGGAAATTTTCTGGATCTCTCGTGGCCCAGGCAGTGTCTTTGATATGCCCCATCGCCGGCTGGTGTCCGTTGCCCCTACTTATTAAAATATACCTGGCCCTTCTCCACCCCATGATAGATCAGGGGTAAAGTCACCTGAAAGCAAATGTATTGGTCCCAGGACACATGGCTGGACCTGCTCTGTAATCACCTGGGCTCTGTCTCTGCCTCCCCATGTTACCTTGTTAGTCAGAACGCTTTTTGTGGAAAGTGCCAAACAGACAAACAGATGGACATCAGCTAACAGAGAACTTATTAGCTGACATAACAGTGAGATATAACGGCTGGATTCAGGCACAGCTGGATCCAAGCCATCAGACCATACTGTCAGGATTGACCTCGCCCGTCACTTTTTCTGCCTTTTTCTCTGTGTGTAGCCTGTCGTGAGGGACAAGATGCCTTAAATCCTCCCAGTTCTGAGTCCGGAAGGAAAGAGAGAGAGAGGTATTTAGGCCCTCGCCAAAATCAGGGTTAATTCCTTTTCCTTCTGGTAGTAAGACCTTGTGTTATGGGAACATAAGCTGTTCTCTGTAAGGCCATTGATATTTCGAGGAAATACTAAAATTTGCTTTAAGCCATGCCTAGAACCTTCCCTAAAATGTTCAGGACTCTCCAGATGTACTATCGTTTAGTTTGAGATCTCAGGGGACTTTCTAGTTTGATCTGCTTCCTCCAAGGGAAGAAAAGATGAAAAGAGAGAGGGAGAGAATGAGAAAGGGATGGAAGGTTAAGAGAGAGAGATAGAAAGTGAATGAGAGAGAGAGAGAGAGAGAGAGAGAGAGAGAGAGAGAGCGCATTTATCGTGGCCGGCTCTGTACCAGGTGCCCTTTCATTTAATCCTAATGATGGTGAGAGGGGAGCATTGTTATCCCTGTGTGACAGTGAAACTGGGGCTTAGCCACTAAGGAGAGGACACTGAATTTGGCCTCAGAACTGTCAACACCAAAGCCTGTGCTCTGAACCACTGCTTGCTGTCCCGCCTAAATGGGAGATGCTTCGGTAGAAGACCAGCCTCAATAGAATGGTGGTTACTCACTTCAGAAACTTGAAGGTGGGATGCAGAAGAGTGAGCCAAAGCAGAGCTGACCATATAATTTGCTCTCCAAGTTGGGGCTCCTTCAAGACGAAAAGGAGGTCTTATTTATAATTTCGCCAGGATAACAGGCATCTGTGGGGACTTTGGTGAGCAAGACTAGGGTGTATGGCCATTCTAACCAAAGGAAAATGTGCGAAAGCTAATCAGAGGACGTCCTGGGCTCGTTTATACAGGTGAGAAGGCAGAGACCCCAGATCACCGTGCTGGTGAGCGGAGTGGCTGGATTCTGACCCAGCAACGATGGTTACAAAGCTCATGCATTTTCCCCCTTACCACAGTCTGCCTTCTGAAGCCCTGGAATTCCACTTCCTGAAAGCACAGCTTCCCATGGTGCTGGTGGGCGGAGCTGGGCACTGCCAAGACCACCCTGCTGCCAGTGTGTCCCGGACACCCAGTTGTAAATCTGTTATTCCCAGAGACATCGTGTCCTCATGTCCCCATATGGCAGCTCCCTCTGCTCCCAGCCCTGGGGACTGGGCAGAGAAAGAAGTTCTTTCCTTTTGCCAAATGCAGAAAACTGCAGGTCTCAGGATTCTCGTTCCCACCTAACTACCCACATTTGTTCCTTCTTCACCCAGATCCCTCCTCATTCGTGTGTTCATCTGTTCAGTGAGTAGTTTATTGGTGACTGCTTTAGTTCATTGCACATTTAGTGAGCAATAACTCTGAGCCAGGACCTGGTAAGTGTTGGGATTAAGAGAAAGACAAAGCCACACGCTCAGGGAGGCACCCAGTGCCCATCATCCAACCGAGGAAGTGTTGGCAGCACCAGAAGTGCGTGACTGTTGCCACTTGAGCATGGAGGGTCGGTGACCTTTTCCTCGGCAAAAGAAGGAGCAGTATCGGGCAGTGACATCTATTTGTCCACCCATGACCCATCTGCCGATCCATCCAATAATTGCGCTTAAACCCATTTGTGGCTAATGAGCTCTGCTGCTCGGTGTAATGGTTTCCCACATATTTCAGGTCTTCCAGGGGTCAGGCTCTGTGCCTAGTGCTAGGCGTGAGAGGGAGCTCGTCCTCTTGAATCGTAGAATCTACTGAAGTCGGGTCCCGAGCTGTGTTGAGTGTAATAGTCACTGGGGAATGTGTAAACAGCAGATTCCCAAACTCACGTCTAAAAATCTGGATAATTAAATCTGGAGAGCCGCCTCAGACCTACACTGGTAGGAAGCATCCCAGGTGAATTCAGCTAGATCACACTTTCAGAAGCATCACTCTAATTGATGTCTAGTGGCCTTTAAAGGTGAGAAGAAGTTGAGAGTAATATGAGACATTCCAGGTAGAAATACAGCATTAAAAAGGAGAAAGAAAGAAAGAAAAGCAGGAGTGAAAGTACAAGGGTGTGTTTAGGGAGGGAGAAGCTTCAATGACTGGACAATGCGGTGCATAGGATGGGGACAGGCAGTGGGTGTTGTGCATTGAAAATGTTGGAAGTTAGATAGAAGATAGGTTTTGCTAGCAGGGTTTCGGTTCATCCTGAGTAGTGTTGGCTTTATCTGACAGGCAACTGGAAGTTGTAGAAGGCATTTTAAGGAGTCAATTAAGAAAAACCTCTATAAAGTTCCAAGAGCTGGGGGTCTCAGTCATTTTCTAGACCGTGATGAACTTTGGTGCCTTCATCTGTGATAGCAGTTTCCTTCATTTGGGAATAGTGATGTCTACCTCACAGGGGGATTTTAGGAACTTGATGAGATTAAGCAGCACTTGGACACCATTCAGTAGAGGTAGTGTCCTTATTCCTTATTTGTCTTATCACTTGGGTAGACGCGGCATTTGTGAAAGTTCCCGCTGGGCGTGTGAGATTCCAGGCTGTGACAGGGTGAAGGGCTCAGTGAATTCAGGGTGTGGATACGTGCTCCCAGGGGTAGTTTGTGTAAAGAGGATGAAATAAAGAAAAGAGAATTGAAATTCGGGGGATTAATCCATGCTTGGCTGTTTATATACTGGGCTCAGGAAGTCTTCAAAATGACTTTAGATTTAAGTGGCAAGTATTCATAAACAACCGCAGTGAAACAGATTGACTCAGCCCTGACCTGTAGCTGCCGTCTCCTCTTTGTGCTGCGCTTCTCCCTGCCTTGCATTCCTCCCCATTCCTTCCTCGTCTCCGCCCCAGCTGCCGCTCCTGGCAGCGCACCTATTCCTGCCCAGGTCCCTGAGGGAGGCTGTGCCCGCAGTCTCAGGTTCCGAGAGCCCCTGGCATCCTGGCTGTCTCCTCTGCTATTTGGCTTCCAGAGGCCCTACCTTGCCCAGCCTTGGCCACCCCTTCATGACGAGTGCCCCAGGCTCTTCTTCCTCCCATTGGGCAGTGCTGGGTTCTGGGAACAGGGTCTGCTTCTCTCATTAATGAATCATTTGGGTGGGTGCCTAGAAGTCTCTTCAAGTTGTTCATTTTTAGGGGATTGCAAGCCCCTCCCCCCAGGTGCGATGATGCATTTCCACACTTTGCTGAGGGGGTTCCCCTCTGTCTGAGGTGCTTTCCACTCTTTCCCAGCCAGCCCTCTCCTCCTCAAGCACTGGAGCCCAGTTGTAAAGTCAGAAGAACACCATCCGACTTCTCCCGAGTCCCCTCAGCCTGTCCCATCCATGAAGCTCATACCATGTGCACTATGGAATCAATGTCTGTCCCCAGCAATGCATGAACTCCTTAGTTTCAGGACTGAAGTGCACTCATTTCTGAATCCCAATGCCTGTCCCAGCACTTGACACATGACAGACCCTATAGATATTTGGGGTATTAATGAATGAGCTGATGGATGGATGGATGGATGGATGGATGGATGGATGGATGGATGGATGAGAACAGCTCTGACCAGCTTTTCTGAAAGTTTTCTTACTAGCACAGGCCAGCTGAGACTATCAGGAACCTTGATCCGTGGAAATCTTACATTCACAGCATAGGTTCTGACTTAAAATACGTAATATTGATATCGTTTTTACTGCTGTCTTTATTTTAGTCAACGTATAATAGTTACACACAGATCCAGGAGACACCAAAGTACAGAAGTTGAACTTGTGTCTTTAAAATACACGAGGTAGCATTCTCAGCAGCTCAGTGAGAGAAAAGATGGTCTGACTTTCAGCCGATTCTTGTTTACCGACAACAATATGAACAGGCCCCAGGAGCCAGGGTGACGTGGAAGCGCCCGGGGTTCATTGATGAGAAGTTCTGGAAACTTCCCAAGGATGAGTGATGCAAAGCCTGAGCACTCTACACCTCGTGGAGGAGACTGATTCAGTCCTACAAACCTCAGGGGGCTAATTGCCGGCAAGAACTAGGTTCACTTCCAGCCTTCAGAGGTCCAGTAAGCAAGGAGAAATATTCATGAGCGCAAGAGTTCACAGGAGAACTAATGGATTGATTGAGGGGCAGGGAAGACAATTAAGGGGTTAGAACAGTCATCAGTAAAAGGCTTGGAACGCAGCTCAAGTGACATTAAGGAATCCAGGAGTATGGAGCTAGATATGCCTTCCAGGCCCCCGTGCCAGGAGCCGAGGTCGCCTAATGGAGTTGGGAAGATTGGAGAGCATTAGGAGGGAGGGTTTCTCAAATTCATGAGCCCCTGGAGAATCCCCCAGGAGAGAACTTGCATTTTTTTCCCCTTATGAACTTATTTCTATTTAGAATTCCTTCACCTCCTCCAGTAATGAACTTTCATTTTGGCTTTTCCAAGGAGCATGTATAGATATTTTTAGATATTGTCCCCGTGAAGAAGCTGAGGTACGGAAGTGAAGTAACCCAGCCAGGGGCACAGCCATTTGTAGAGTACACCATTCTCGTTGGCCAGTGAAGTCTCCATCACTTATTATCCATGGGCCCCTCGTGCGCAGAAAGATCTTTCCCCAGAAAGGAATATGACTTTTAAATGTTATGTTGAAATACACGTATAGTAAAAGGCATGTGATATAAGAGTACAAGCTGGATGCATCTTTGCAACCTGAACATACCTCCGTAGCCAGACCCAGATCCAGAAACCGAACATACCTGCACAAGGAAGTCTCCGGTGCCCCCGCCAGAGTGACCCCGCACTGGTCTCCAACAGCCTAACCTGGTTTTCCTGATTAGAGAAGTGGAATAAAGCAAACCCTTTGGCTCAGTGTCATGTTGGTGCCATTCCATGTTCTCATGTGTGGTTGTAGGTTTGTTCTCATGGCTGATTGTTTTCTATTTTATGACAGTTTGGCCATTCTCCATCGATGGGCATTTGGGTTGTTTCCAGTTTGTGGCTGTTACAAATAGTGCTACCGTGAACACTTTGTTTCTTGGTAAAGCTATGTATGGAGTTCTGCAGGATTCATACCTAGGAGTGAGGTTGCTGGTCCTGGGTGGGCATTGATTTGCCTCCAGTAGATACTGCTGGACAGATTTCCAAGGTGGTTGGACTGATACGGTCCCGCCAGCAGTGAGTGGCCGTTCTCACTGCTTAGCTCTTTTTCCTAACACTTGCGATTCCCCGTCAGTTTAGTTGTAGCCATTTTTGTAGGTTTTAGTGATATTACATTATAATTGTAATTTGAATCTCCTGATGACTAATGAAGCTGAGCACATTTCACATCTTTTAGTCCATGGTTAGTGCCTCAGCCATCGCAGGCTGCTCTAACAAAATACCAGAGACTGGGTGGCTTAAAAACAGTTTATTTCTCATAGTTCTGGAGGCTGGAAATTCCAAGATCGAGGTGCTGGCAGATTTAGTGTCTGGTGAGGGCCGTCTTCATGGCTTGCTGCCTTCTTGCTGTGTCCTCACATGGCAGAGAGAGGGAGGGGGAGAGGGGAGAAGAGAGAAGAGGGAAGGGAGATACAGAGACAGATATAGATACGGATACAGATAGATATCTAGTCTCTCTCTTTTTATAAGGACACTAATTCCATCATGAGGACCCCACTCTTACGATCTCATCTAAACCTACTCACCTCCCTAAGGCCCCATCTCCAAATATCACATTGGGGGTTCAGGGCTTCAATATGTGAATTTTGGGCAGATATGCACATTTATTATGTGTGTGCATGCAGGTGTGTGCGTGTGTGTGCATGCAGGTGTGTGCATGTGTGTGTGCATGCAGGTGTGTGCATGTGTGTGTGCATGCAGGTGTGTGTGTGTGCGCATGCAGGTGTGCGTGTGTGTGCATGCAGGTGTGTGCATGCAGGTGTGTGTGTGCATGCAGGTGAGTGCATGCAGGTGTGTGTGTGTGCGTGCATGCAGGTGTGTGCATGCAGGTGTGCATGTGCATGCAGGTGTGTGCGTGTGTGCATGCAGATGTGTGCATGCAGGTGTGTGCGTGTGTGTGTGCATGCAGGTGTGTGCATGCAGGTGTGTGCATGTGTGTGTGCATGCAGGTGTGTGCATGCAGGTGTGCGTGTATGTGCATGCAGGTATGTGTGTGTGTGCATGCAGGTGTGTGCGTGTGTGTGTGCATGCAGGTGTGTGCATGCAGGTGTGCGTGTATGTGCATGCAGGTATGTGTGTGTGTGCATGCAGGTGTGTGCATGTGTGTGTGCGTGCAGGTGTGCGTGTGTGTGCATGCAGGTATGTGTGTGTGTGTGCATGCAGGTGTGTGCGTGTGTGTGTGCATGCAGGTGTGCGTGTGTGTGCATGCAGGTATGTGTGTG
This sequence comes from Rhinolophus sinicus, assembly GCF_036562045.2. Taxonomy (NCBI): domain Eukaryota; kingdom Metazoa; phylum Chordata; class Mammalia; order Chiroptera; family Rhinolophidae; genus Rhinolophus; species Rhinolophus sinicus. Next base: position 4,946,733 of record NC_133761.1, on the reverse strand, counting down.
TGTGTGTGCATGCAGGTGTGTGCATGCAGGTGTGTGCGTGCATGCAGGTGTGTGCATGCAGGTGTGCATGTACATGCAGGTGTGTGTGTGCATGCAGGTGTGTGCGTGTGTGTGCATGCAGGTGAGTGAATGCAGGTGTGTGTGTGTGTGCAGGTGTGTGTGTGTGCATGCAGGTGTGTGTGTCCATGCAGGTGTGTGTGCGCGTGTGTGTGTGCATGCAGGACCGCACTCTCCTCAGGCCACAAGCCCTGCACTGGCCTCCTCTTCTCCCCACACTGCCTTTTCAGCCCCCAGCCGCTTGCTTTCATTTCTCCATTGACGAAGTTCTCGCAGTTACTCCCATTTTTACGGCCCTCATAGTGGTCGACACAGTGAGGAGTAGACGTGCTGGTGGTCTGAAAATGGTTAGCATTTCTGCCAGAAGATGAGGATTTGCCCCGAGGGTTGGTTTCTTATTTTGAAACCCTCTACATTGGGCAGAGGAAGCGAGGCCAAGGGTTCTCTCTGGGGACGCAGAGTTGAACCCACATTTCCCATAGAACGAAGATAAGGACTTAGGTTCAGTCCACGAAATAAATCAGTTATTTGTGTAGGATTCCCATGACTCTACACACATTTAAAATAAAGTCTTTTTATTTTTGTTTTTCATTTGTAACATTTCATTATGTCCCTTTAATGTCCCCGTTTTATTTGTTGTGACTTTATCTGTTTGTAAGGCAAAATTGCCTTACAGCCAGTTAGTTATGTGGCAAAAATGTTTGCAGCGAAAACGCTTGCCTGCGGCAGAGATGTCTATGGTGCAAGGAGAGTACGTAGAGCCCAGCATGTGCCTGGCAGGCAGCGCTCTGGCCAGCGTTGGGCAACATGCCCGAAGTGTGTAGCGTGGTACCAACAAGCATTTACAACCGGTCCTCACATGTACATGGATTACGGTGATTCTGGGATCTAGTAGTTTACCTCTAATGCACGATCCAGAATAGAAATGTGCACCATTATGCATTTACTCTTGTTGTTTATAAAGAGGAAACATATGACAGCACAGAAAGTGGAGGTGGGGTGTAAGCGGGCTGAGGAATTTTAGATTCAGATGGAGCCCCAGAGCTGCAAGTATAGGAAGTCCGCGCGGGACTCTGATTCCAGAGGGGCCTGCGCTGGCAGAGCAGGAACCGACTCCCTCGCTCTTCCTCAGGCTTGTGTGTGTAGAAATGTCACCTTGCAGGAAACCCGGGCGCCCCGATGCTTTGGAGGGTTTTCAGTACGTTCTCACCTGCTGTGGAGGTAGGGGGCAAGGACCCAGCCCGAGAGCATAGCAAAACCCACAGTGTGTCAGCAGGGCGGGAGTTTTGGTCTCACTGGACACGTTTTCATCATCTAAAAGCAGGAACTCTGCCATTTTGCTAGCTCAGGAAAAGATGCTAAGGTTTTCACCAAAGTCAAAGCAGAAATAAAGACTTTCTCTGCCCGACAAGGAAAAGAGCAACCCCAAAGGTAAAGATGAGGCTGTGCTCTGTCAGGGCTGCTGGGGGCAAAATTGGGAGACTGTGTGCCTTGGACAGTGTCCCCCCCCATCCCTACGCCCACCACATAGAGGACAATTCAGAGCGGACCTGAGGCCAAGCCCGTGGGAAACCATGCAGCATATTTGACCGATGTGGGACAGGGACCCCGTTCAACATGTCACCTTCATTCTGGATTTCCATCGTTAGAAGTCATGCCCTTGATGCCCAAGTGATTTAAAAACTCACTGAATAAGTGTTTTTCTTTACACCAGGTTGCGTGCCATAAAGAATTTTAAGTGCCTTTCCCGAACGTATTTACTGTATATAAGCTAAGGCATAAAGACACATGAAAAGGGATGAAGTAGAAATCAAGGTACAAAGCTACAAGGGAAAAATTACGCAAATGTGAAAGGCATAAGGACGTATGCACGTGCTAGAATTGAATGTAAAATGTGTCGCTTGGCTGAGAAAACAAAATGGAAGCACACTCTGTTACACAATTCTTACAATCAGAGACAGAGAACGTCTGTGTCAGCAAAAGGTGCTGACAAGTCCTGCAGCAGGTGACAGTCGCAGCAGCAGTAACAGCCCCGTGGGGCCCTGTGTCCCCAGCACTGCTTTGCACGTGGTGTCTCCCTTGCTCTCACAGAGACTCATGGCTTGGAGGGCTGGATATAGTCAATTGGTACCTGGCACCGCTGTGCCCTTCTTTGTGTCTCTTCCTGAAATGCAGAGGTTGGGACTCTGAAACGGCATCATCCACACTCTCTTACGCATGGGATTCTGGGTGAAGAAAAAGTGCCACCAGCAAGATGCCCCATGGTGAGACGGGGAAGGAAGCAGTGAAGATGGAGGCAGTGCCTTGTGTGTGGGCGTGGTTGTGGGGACGCTGATGTCCAGCTGCCATTTGGAGGTACAGTGTGGCAGCTGTGGTGGTCACAGAGAGTGGCCTGGTTTTGTAATGTCTGGGCCAGTGCAGCGATGGCACTGGTGGCTCCCAAGGTTTGTCACACATGGCCCTATGATTGCTCACTTTCCTGCCTGGGGCAGAGGTTGTTGCTTCCCAGCAAATCATTTCCATTTTCTTTTTCTTCTGGGAGTCACTCCTGGGCGTCCAGTCTAGAATTTTCTCCTCCAGCCTTTCCAGGGACTTCTGGAAGCATCTCATTCCTTATATTGAATCGTTCCCCACATAGCACACTTACAATATTAGTACCTGACACAGGCAGATAGTAATAGCATTGCTATTTTGTGGATGAAGAAACTGAGTCACAAAGAACTTAAATAGTTTGCACAAAGTCACAAAGTTAATCCATAGCCAAGCTAGGACTCAAACCTGGGTCCCTCTGGTGCCAAAATTCACTCTCTTAACTGTTGAATTTTAATGCAGAATTTCCCAAACCAATTGTTTCTGGAAACTGTTTGTGTCTAACACCTATTAGTATTCCACGAGATTAATTCTAGAGGAGACCACCTTCAGACATTGTTTTTTCAGCTTTTCCTCCCCACCCTCCGCCACCTGGTGGGTTCTGGCCAGGTGGGACCTGGCTATATCAGTACTGGGAGAATAAAAGGGGTATATCCTCAAATGGATTCTGGAAAAATACATGGCTTGGGCCTGGGGAGGAAAAGCACAGTCCAGCCAGCAGAGCACAGAACCTGGAGTGTGGGGTGTGTTTGCGGACAGTGTGTCTTGGGGAGTGTCGACCACTGTTCTGCACCTTCGTTTCTTCGCCTGTGAAATAAGGTTAATACCGTTTATCACTAGTGTTTGTAGTAAGATGATGTGGTCAGGATTCTTCTTGATTCGAGCCACGGGGTCCAATGCGAGCTTGCTCAAGCCAAAAACAAGCACTGGTCCCCATCCGCTCGCTTAGTGTTCATTGTCCTGCTTCCCTGGAGTGGTCCAGGACCCTCCGAACCTCCAGGGCGCTTATGTTTCAGGGGCTGCTTTTTTCTCCCATGGCTCTGGCTCAGGATTGATTGAGTCCATTCAACAGGTAGCCTTAACTTGGAAGTTTGGAAAGAAGGGCTAGGAGTCTCGTTTAAGCTCTCAGGAGGCATCTGGACATGATGTGGAAACGGCTCTGGCCACACACATTTGTTTCCTTATCGCCTATGGCTGCTTTCTAGATACAGCAGCAGCGGTGAGTATCTGCAACAAAAAGCATAAAACCGAAGGGGCTGCCCAAACGAGACTATTTGCTCTCTGGCCCTTTACGGAAGAAGTTTGCCAGCCCCCAATCTACAGGATTGGATGAACTACATCTCCTAGGCAATCATCCGTAAATATTATTTCTTGTTACTAGGATTTGGAAAAGAATTAGAGGGTGGAAAGTTGAATGTTACGTTTTCTGGCAAGAATTTGGGCTAGAGATAAAGTGTGTTGTTGATTAAATGGGGCTCGATAGGCTTTGATAAACTGAATGAGGACTGGGGGTGGAAATTCTTCCCCGGGCGCCCCCAGCTCATGAGGCCAGGCCCTGCGTCAGACCGAGGACGTGACACTCCAAGGTGTGTGCACTTCCTGCTTCCCCCGCAGAACGTCCTCAGCCTCCAAGGAAAAATTCTTCTAACCCAGCCCTTGGGAAGCTTTGTGGAGAAAGCAATTAAAGACCCGACTTGAACTACCAGCTGCTTTGTTCTGTTGAATCCTCTTCGGACTCAGAACCATCAAGGTCAGAGGCCAATTGACTCGTCCTCTCCCTCCGTCTCTTTGCCCACGCTCCTCTCTGCTCTCCCTTAAGATCCATTAGCTCGTAGGCCTCACATGTCTCTTTACGCTCCAGCCAGGGCTGTGCTGACAGATTCTTGCTATTATCAGGTTGTTTCATGTGATGTCTGCCAGGTCATAACCCTGCCTAGCTTCTACCTCCTGACACATTTTCTGTTTGTCAGTTAAATTGGGTAAATAACTGCCCCTTTTCAGAATCAAGAGTTTTGCCCAAATTTCCTTGTTCTTACAAAGCAGTGTTTTTCAGACTGATAGGCAGATGGCAGAAACAACCACTCTGTTTCTTGGCAGTCTTAATTCTTTCTCCAGAAATGTGTATTTTTTGATACAAAACTGTTACTTGTGATTTCTTCCTAATATTGTTCCTGGGTGAGGGGCAATGGGAAGCAGAGAGAGGAAGAAAGAGAGTGGGTGACGTGCCTGTGACCATGACTCTGTCATCCCTGATGAAGCCAGAGGCACCTCAGACGATGACTGAGTCAAAGCAGTAAAGGGGACACTGAATTTTGGGGTGTTCTGCATTTTACGTGGGAGAAATGTTAGCCTGTATTAACGCTGGGTGGGGGATTAGTTTTGGGTATGTTCCCAGTTTTCATCTCTACCCAGGAACTCTGCTCTGAATTTCAGTTTTGTATATGCAGTGACCTACCCACTATCTCCACATACGGGTACCTCGTACATCTCAAAGTTAAATAAACAAACAAAAGAAAGAGAAAATGAGAGAAAGAAAGTATAGAGGAAGGGAGTGAAGGAGAGAGAGAGGGAGAAGGGGGGAAGGTAAGGAGAGAGGGAAGGAGAAAGGAAGGAAAGAAGGAAGGAAACATTTATTCACTGCCCGCCATTTAAAACCTGTCTCATTTCTTTGTCCAGATCCCATTTTGGGGGCTGAAATGCCTCTCCCACAACTGCTGGGAATGTCACCTGTTAATTAAGCCATAGGAGAGGAGCAATGTTAGAGAATTCTTAACGTTGCCCACCCACCACATTCCTACTTTGGCCCATGAAAGAGTAAGGGATCTCCTGCTAACATGCCCACGTACTCCCTCCTCTGTCTGGTACACCCCTTCCCCTCCTGCAATGGAGGGAGAGTAACTAATATGAATATTCAGAGCTGGGACTCTTCACTGGACCCCATTTTACTGGTAGACATAGCCATTGCATTGAAAGGCGCTATGAGCCTGTCTCTCACTCTTTTCTCTCTTGTCAGTTGGTGATTTGGGGATGATGACCTCTTGCAGTCACCTCCATGGCAATGAGCCTTCTCTGGAGAAGCAGCTCCTGGGCCCCGAGGTCGTTCCCAAGGTCAACATCTGGAGTGTGAGCGGGAGGCTCCGCCTGGGCCCTCGTCTCCAGTCCAGCTTTGGACCTAGAGCTATTGTACGTTGTTGTTGCTACTCCTATTGTTATTGTTATTTTTTCTAAGTATCGTCCATCTTCAGGATGCTTAAAGGGAAGTAGTATGGTTTATATTTGGGCACAAAACCCATCAAATTTCTAACAAATAACATCTGAAAGATCTGAAGAGGAGAAGAAAATTCCCATATTCTGAGAAGCTGCTATGTGCCAAGTATGTCCCGCACATCATTTTCATTCTCAAGCAATGCATAGCGCAGCTGTTTGAATAATTTGTTTTGTTTTTTTGGTGGGCGTGGGTGGTCATACAAAAGGAAGGCACAACACAGTGTGGCCGAGACAATGCTAGGTGGACTCCAGATCCCATTTCATTTTCCTGTGCCTTGGCACACAGAGGGCTACAGTTCTCGGTCTTCACTGAAATTAAATCAGGGTCACGGCCTGCATTTTGGTCAATGGGATATATAGAAATTATAAGCTACTTGCAGGCTTGACCTTTCAAAACCATGCCATCCTGCACGCCTGTTGTTTCTGCCCTTGCTGCAGAAACTCTGCAAGTTGTATCTTGAGATGGTGGCATCACAAGATAGGGGCATCTGGAAAGGGAATGTGCCAAAGAATCCCCAGGCCTGACTGGCCTTCACGTACATAAAGTTAAGGCCCTGAGATTTGGAAGTTCGTTTGTTGCAGCAGCAAGAGATTACCCATCCTGATTATATACTTGATCTCCTATGTACCAGCACAGATAACACAGAGACATATTAGTACACACGCAAATGCAGAGGCGCCTCATGCCCACGCGCTGTCACACACACAAGCATTCACACACTCCTTATGCACGCACAGAAGCACCGTTCATCCACACATGTTTTGCTACAGCATATGACACACATGCATTGACCTGGCTGTGGATGGACAAACAGACACAGAGTGATCTGACCGATCCGCTGTCTTCCTTGTAGCCCAAGATGTAGGCTGCTTTAACCCCTCGCAGATTTACTCCACCTTAAAACTTCATCTGCCCCCCTTAATTGATAAAGTCTCCATCATGGGACTGTTTTTTTTGTCTGCGAGGTAGAGAGACCTCACGTTATTCCTCCGTAGCCCCTTCCGTGTGAAGTCGTCTTTGGAAATGAATGCCCTGTGATGCCACGTCTCACTCACTGTGAAATGTGCCAGGCCGAGGGACAGAGGCTATGGGATATTGTCAGGGTCAGCGTGGTTCAATGGAAGGAGGCTTGGTGTCTGAAGTCAGAAGACCTGGATTTGATCTCTGGCTCTGTCACTTCCCAGCTCTCATCTGGGATGAGTCACTCAACTCTCTGAGCTTCAGAGTCCTCATGTAAAAGCGGGTTCATATGACCCCAACCTTATAGCTGGGGTCAGTGGGGATACATTGAGGTCATTTATATGAAAGTCCACTGTTAGCACTTGATTTTAACAAACGTGATTTGAGTACCTACTGTGTGCCATACATACTGTGTGCTCAACTGGGATGAGAGAGGTAAGAAGTTTTCCTTCAGCTCACAGGGTTTGCAGTTTAGGGGAGAGAACCTACATATAAACCAATGGCTGCATAGGAAGCCACACAAGGTATAAAGTAAGTTTTGGAAAAGGGCATTGAGGGCTTCTTAGAGGAGCTGAGGGTTGAGCTGCTTCTTGAGGGATGCGTAGGAGTTTGCCAAGTGCACGAAGAGAGGAGGGGACTCTAAGCAGAGGAGCAGCACTCACTCACAGAGACCCAGAGACATAGGTGCATGGCCTGCTCTGTCGGCTTGGGTGGATCATTGGCCTTATTTCCTCAATTTCAGAGGCATGTTTTAGTGTATTTGAGTTCCATATGGATCTTGAAACTAAGGAAATGCAATATAAAATATAGATTTATCTTCAAAGAGTTATGTTCCCAAACGTCAATATAGGGCATAGTGTTTAAAGTCAGACAACCTGGATTTGATCTCTAAATTGTGCCTTGCAAAAAAATAAAAAGATCAATGACCCACGGGGTAGAAATTCCAATTTTTTTTTTGGACAGCCCATTCTTGTGTGTTTTGAGGCTACATTTATAGCTTCAGATGCTTCAAATGTAGGCTTTTATATTAAGCTGTTGAGTAGGGAATCATTACTGGACCACTTTACCACCTAACTAAACTCAGGTCTACTTTTTCCATGAGTTCAAGGATTTAAGTTTCAATAGCCTTGATTTGTGAGTTACTCCTTTTGAGGATAATTTTTGAAAAAGGATGTTAGAAAGTTTGCAAATAACAGCTCAATCATGACAATTTAGCAAATAAAGGTATGGTTTCACTTTGTTTTTAGCATGGAAAGTTATTTCCTCAGACAAAATTACATGCCATTATTTCCCATGGATTTTGACATCTCCAAATTGTTTTTCAATCCACTGTCCGTGACAAGCATCCAAATTATTTTGCATGTCTGGAACCATGGTGGGACCTGCAAGGCAGAGACGGAAACTCAAGGTATACATTAAAAAATGCATTGGGTTTTATAGCCTAGGAGGGCCTGGCTTGTGGGGAGGGGTAAAGGGAAGGGCTTCTTCCTGAGAGTGTCACCTGTAAGAACGCCAGAGCATTTTTGAACATGTTATTGAAATTTAAGAATATGAAATCACTGAAAATTTTTAGCAAATAAAGGTTTGGAATAGTATAGATTCATTAGAAACAAATAAAAGAAATGTCATTGTTTATTTTTAATTTTTTAATTTTTATTCTTTTACATATTTGTGTGTGTATTTTTATGAAGGTAAAAATATTTGTGAGTGTTCTCATAGGTTCACTGGGGACGTTGTTCCCTCTAACACTCCTTTCCCACCGGGAATTATATTTCTAGGCTGAGAATGCTCCTGCCACACTGTGATTCCCAAACTTACCTCTGTGGAAGGAAAGGGCTAATTTCATTCCAAACTCCTGGTGTGTAGCCGAGAAAATTCCTTTCTGACTCCCTCGCCATCTTTGTTGTGTCTCTGTTCTCCTTTCTCCCTGAGAGCTTGGATATGGTCATGTTTTAATGAAGAGCCTTTGTAAAACTGAAGTCTACTTTTTTAAAATGCCCAAACCGGTTTGTCTGTGCCCTTCTTCCCACTCCCATGATTCTACTTTGCTTTGGGCAATAGAACATGACCTTCTCATGCAGGAATTGCCACCGTTTCCTCCTCATGTTTGACATCTTCACATTGTTTGGCAACCTACTCGAATTTTGTTTCACTTATAAGCAGTGACAGTGGCCTGAACACACCTTTTTTTGTGTTTTGACATGTGTCTTCTCTGGGGAACTTTGCTTTGTGACAGTCAGCATAAGGGAACCGATTTAAAAGAAGTACTTGACGTAACTGCAGAAACTTCCTGAAGGCTGATGGAGTCTGGGCATTGGCAATAGTCCTTTCATTCTGACTCAGATAATGTGATTATGTTTACTGTCGTGGAGTTTTTTCTTCAACACTAAAGTAATGAGCTAGGGTAAGCACCTTTAATTACCAGAGAATTTACGAACATAACGGGTATTGCTTACATTGATTATCTTGCCTTGTTGATATCATTATAGTAACCTCATTTTATGAATGAGAAAACTGAGGGCTTGAGGATCACATCTGACTCTTTAGTAAGAGTCTATGATCAAAGCATCAGCAACTGAAGGAAGAGACTTGCTCTTAGTCTCCCTCCCTCCCTCCTCGCCTCCTTTCCACCCTTCCTTTTTGTGCTCCATTTGTAACTTATACTCACCTATTAAAAAAAAATGAGGCCGTTTGCACCATAAAAACAAGCATGTTTACACTAAAAGGAAGTCCAGAAACAATTTCGGAGATGAGAAAGAACTGGACTAGGAACATAGATTGAGATTCATTCACGGATCAGAACTTTCAACATTCATTGATCATTTTATCGATATGGAAGAAACGGGGGTGGAGGAGTCAGTCAGTCTCTACCTCCCAAGCTAAGGTCTAAGGAGAGACAGAAAGTCATTAAAGACACTTATTGCCATTGTAATATATGCAAAGTTCAACACATGGGATTGCAACTGAGTTCTACATGTAGCTGTGCTTCCCAGTAGCCAAGGCAAAAATGTGCGTAGAAAACGGTGACTTCAGCCTCTCGCTTTATCTGATCAAAGGACACGTGAAAATCCTTCTGGCAAGAAAGCTGGATTCACAGTTTGAGTGACTGACCTGATCGTGACTCCTAGCTACAGTGTTCATGCCAATCGCCAACAATCCCTATGTCAAATGTGGTCGTTACAGCAGGCGCTATATCACAGATGATGTTATGGCATGTGTGTGTGTGTGTGTGTGTGTGTGTGTGTGTGTGTGTGTAGGGAGATCACAGCATTTAACAAAAATAATGGTAATAATGATTTCATTCTATGTCCCATTTTGCCTTTGGAATATTTTGGTACTCCTTTCCTGGTTTCTCTTTGCCCCTAATTTGGGTTCCCATCTCTCTAAGCTGCCTTTCCTCTTGGGATGCTGCTTGGTGTTCCCTCTGCTGCCCTTGTGTGCTGCTCATTTCTTAACTCTCCTTGTATTCACAGCCGCATTCATTACTCTCAGGTCCACTTAGGTAACTTGTCCCCTGTCACCATTCTCTAGTTTGTTCTCTACTAGGGCTCCTTAGAGAACAGAGCCAGCTCCATAAAAACACCAGCTGAGTGGGCACAAATGGGCACCCAGTTCTCCTTCTGCCACGCTCAGTGGCTTTCTTTTCAGAACCACCCACCTTCCTAGCCATCCAACTGGTTTCTGACCATCACATCACAGTCAGAACTATCCCTGACATGTGCAGGAGGCTTTGCAATTTACAAAGCACTTTCCCACACCTCATACATGTGAACTTGGTGAGATTATGGATATTTTAAAACACGGCTTTTCCCCCACTGTATGTGTCATTTTGAAGGTTTCTATTGTATACATGCAGCAAAAAGTTCTCTATTATTGGACAGTTATGGTGTTTCCAGTTTTTATTTATAAAACTACTTTGAGAATCTTTGTGCAGAAATCTGGGTTCCACATCACAGACTTTTCCCCAAACTTGGACCTCTGTACAGGATATTTCCGAGTCAAAGGTTATAAAGCATTTTAAGATTCTTGAGAAGTATAAGGGTTCTTCCAACTGGATGGCATGAGGATTCATTCAGAAAGACATAGCCTGACCCATGTACTCTATGGAGAGTACACACACACACACACACACACACAATGCTAACTGTAATTCTTCTCATTGAGGAATTGGTAAAATTCCTAGTCAGGTGTGACCAAGGAAAGTACCTTGGTCCTTTCCTGCCAGAATATCCCTCTTCAGTGATTTGCTTCTGTATTGAATATGTAGCATCTTCCTGATTCAGTCTGTCTCGTGTTCCAGGACAGTCTGCCTTTTAGTGGTTCTGCCTTGGGTTAAGGACTTGATACTGTTTACATAGGTCTCTCTCAGGGTCCCATGACTCTGCAAGTGTTCTGTGACAGTTTCCATTGATCTAAATAGCTCATAGCTATGTCCTAAGTGCATATGTCCCATGAATCTCCACTATTCTCAAATCTGGTCACCCAGCAGTTTGTTGTTTAATTGTTCTCATGCTGTCCGGGCTTTCCTAGCATAGGAGCAGGTTTATAATTTTAATTATTTGCCCAGCTTTGGCATTCAGGCTAATTTTGTTCTTTCTTAGTGACCGTGTATCACACTAGTTTTGTGATGCTGAGTCCTGAGCAACGGTTGGCTTTGTTTTTCACTTTCTGGGATTTCTTAGTGATGTCTTTTGGGCAACGACAAGTCCTGGTGCTGCATGAATGTGCCCTGGACTGCAGAGTGGGGGAGGGAAGCAGTAGGAAGAGGGAGGCATTTCAAGTGACAAAGACATCAGTGCCAGCACCTCCTATTTTTTTTGGGGGGGAGGAGTGGGGAGGAAGGGGGAATGCAGCATGTTAGAAACTGAGGGGAGAATTTAGCTCATATGTTTGGAATCTATGACAAGCTAATTTGCTCCCCAAAGACAGTTCCGCAAGAAGTAAAGTCGGTCTGAGCAAAGGCAGCCAATTTTAAGAAGTTAGGGCGCTTGGCTCAAGTGAAGTTGTTGGGGGAGAAACCTCTGATGGAAATCAGTAAACACTACCTTTGCAAGCATCACCTCCAGCTAGTTGCTTGCTCAGTGCTGGAGCCCACAGAGATAAGCTGAGGGGCAGCCACACAGAGAAACTCATAAGCCTTCATGAAAGTTTAATTTGATTTCGTGAAAAGGGAACAACTTGTATCCGGGCTTGCTGTGTTTAATATTAAAGCAAGGATGAGCTCCTAGGACAAAGATGGAGCTGTGTGTGTGTGTGTGTGTGTGTGTGTGTGTGAGAGAGAGAGAGAGAGAGAGAGAGAGAGAGAGAGAGAGAGAGAGAGAGAGAGAGCCCATACCACATAGAGGGTAAGAGGGAGAATCCCCCCCAGGGTCTGGTGATGGAAGCAGACACATCTGTCTCAGACCTCATAATCACAAAAGACCTCAAATGTAGCCTTTTCTCCAAATTGTGCTTATTCGGCATTCACCGTGATGTCTTGAGGGGCTGACAGAAGTCAGTTTCCTCAAATAAACTTTAAAACTCCTTGAGGCCTGGAGTGCACTCCAAATTGATGTTTTAAACTAAATTGTGTAAATCATAATTATATTGCTTTGTGGTTGTGTATGCTAAAAGTGTTAATTTATTCAAAGTGAACATTTAAAACAGGCCACAATTTCTTTAAGCCTGTATTGGTGTTTTCCCCTCTTCTTAATATGAGAATCTCTTAAATGAGAAGTGGCCAGGGGTCTGCCGGGAGACCCCATTTGAACCAGAACCCAAATAGTAACCATGGTAATAATAAAAGTAATTAATAATCACATAATAATCGCCAATTAATGAGTCCTAGGAGCCAGGTACTCACCGGCTTCTGTTCTAGCTACTGTAATACCCCCCATAGAAACCCTGCCTTCAAAGCCCCCCATGCACTGGCCAGTAGGAACAGAAAGTGGACCACGCTCTAGTACGCGCAGACATTGTGTTATCACCGAGTGTGTTTTATGCTTATTAAGAGTCAGCTGTGTTTTTGCTCAGACCAGTTTATGCCAGTTGTCCTTGTTATCAAATCTATAATTCAGTTCTAGGTGATATGATGACACACCATGGCAAGAAACACCTTCCTGTCGCTATGAACGTCGCGTTGAGTGCTTGGGAAAGAACTTCTTAGGCAGCTGCCGTGACCGAGGCTACCAGCTTGCTAAGCATGTTGAGGGCATTGTCGCCTTTTCTCCCTGTAACAGCCACCCCCCAATGATATATTATCCTTATTGCAGTGACAGACAAAACGAAGCTCAGGTTGCTTAAGTAACTTATTCAAAGTTGTACATCTCGTAAGTAATGGAACCAAAATATGAAGCCAGGCTGCCAGCCTGCAGAACCCGTGTGCTCCCTGCCCCCTGCAGTGACCTGTGAAGCCCTTCCACGCCTGGCATTGCCTTGGGCAGGAGGGGAAGGGCTGAGAGAGACACAGCCTTTGCCCGCGAGTGGCTCAGCGTCCTAGGGGTCTGGCGGACAAGTACTCAGACCGGCTACGAGAGAAGGATGCGGAATGCCCATTGGGCCTCTGACCCAAGCTGGGAAGAAGGACCTGTAGGAAGTTTCTGGAAGGGGAAACCAGGCCGTGTGCTATAGATTCTGCCACAGATCACAGCAGCCCGCTTTATTAAAGCCTTTCCCTGGTGAAACTCAGTCCTCACAACGCAGCCTGGCCAGGGGCTTTGGGTCCTCGTGGAATGATGCAGGCGCAGGTGGGAGACAAAGCTGCGGG